>NC_138384.1:46648751-46701188 GCF_054177405.1 Leptonychotes weddellii | reverse complement strand
AGGGTCCCCCGTCTCCGGGGGGGTGGGGGGTGGGGGGAGGGGGGAGGGGCCGCGGGCGCCGCCGACCGGGACTCAGCAGCCCCGCCAGGCAGGTAAGGGGGCCGAAAACCCAGGGTTTTGGGGGAGCTGCGGGACCGGGGCCGCGGGAGGGGGCGGGGGCGCCCCGGACGTCCTTGGCCGCGCGCCGGGCTCCGGGCCCGGGTGTGCGGTGGGGGGTGGGGGTGAGGAGGGGAGCGTTGCCCCGGGCGACGCCAAATTGGGTTACGCCCTGGTCCCCCGTGCCCCGTCCCAGATAGCAGACTTGGGGGGAGGATGCGCCCCCCATCCCCCGCCAGTAAGGCCCCCAGCCCGAACCCGGTTCCCCGCGCACCCAGGCCAAGGGCTCGGTCGCTGTACCCGCCTCCTGGCCCAGCCCGGCCACTCCCCCGCCTCGCGCACCCCGGCTTACCAGGGCCCGTAGACCCCTATTGCAGCCCCACTGCGCGAGGCCCCTCCCCCAGGTCACCCTGGTTCCCTGCCCCTCCGTCGGGGGTCTGGGCCTTGGCCTCCTCCGCCCCCTTCGACCCCCTCTAGCTCCTGCTTCTCCTTCTAGGCTCCTCCAATCCCCTCCCACCCCCTTCACAAGCTCCCCTCATCCCCACCCGTCTCCTCTCGCTTCTCCACCGGCCGGCGCGCCCCCTCGGCTCCCGCCTCCGAGTCCCGCTCCCGGGTGCCCCCGCCCCCTCTCCCCGGCCCGGGGCTCTCCCCCACCAGTTTTTCGGCCCCAGCCCCGGCTCCTCTCCCCGCCTTTCCCCGCCTCTCTCCGCCTCCATTCATTCTCCCGGGCCCAGCTCTCGGCCACACCAGCCGCCCCCTGTCCCCCCACAGCCTCCCAGGGCACCCCCTCTCTCCCCTTCTCCACCCCCCCCCCCCCGCCGATTCCTCAGCCCGTCTCAGTACCAGCTGCGTGCCAGCTATTCTTAGCCGCGGAGCGTTTGATTCATGCCGCCCCGGCGGAGTGTGCCCGCTCCCTCCCTCGGGCCTGAGGGGGAGGGGCCGGAGCTGGTCTGGGGGGTTGGGGGCAGCCGCACGCGCGGGGGAGCCCGGGCCAGCTTTGCTTTCATCCCCCGGGCCACCCCATTAGTGCCCGGGTGAGGCTGGGGTCAGCCAGGGTCAGCCGAGGGGGAGTGGCAGCGGGCTGCGGTCCGGAGGTGGGATGTGGAGTCCTGCGGGTAGAAGGCCAGGGGGCCTCCGCAAGGGCAAGGTGGGGCAGCTCTGCTGGGTACCTGGAGGGGGGAGGGGGCTTCTCAGCCTGGCCACGCATGGGGGAGGGGTTGGCCAGCTCGTGGTTAAGCTGCTCGCTCACCCACAGCTCTTGGAACTGTCCTCCCTGCACACTCATTTTGTCTTCCCTCCCCAACCCCCCCAGCCCATCCCCACTCCCCCAAAGTCAGCAGTACCCTCCACTGCTTCCCATCTCCATGGCAACGGTGCAGGAGCTGGGCCTGGTGTGGGGGGGAGGGACCAGACCAGACATTCTGGTTTCCGGTGCTGGGGTGGGAGACTGGGAGAAGAAGAGAGAGGCGGACCCCATTTGGGACCCAGGCTTATAAGGCCACCTTGGGAGACAATATTGGGGGTGTGAGATGACCTCCCACCCCAGTCCCCCAGACCATCACCCCACTCTTAGCCACCCTCCCAGCCCCCCAGTCTCCCTCAGAGCGCATCGGCCAGTACCAGGCAATGCCATTCCCCTGTCCTGTAGTGCCAGGTTATCCACAGCCACCCCACACTGACCCAGGCCACCACACTACCAGCACGAGCCGGCCCACCCAGGCCAGTGTCCCCACCCGCCCACACCCTTCTCAGGATGCCCCCAACAGCCTGCAGAGGCCGCGTCTTGTGGTTCCCTCGGGGACGCCCCATGCATGACAGTTTGCCCCGTGACACCTGCATCTGAGTGTCCCCGCTCCCCTGGGACACTGATTCCCAGCAGTCCTCTGCACACGTTGTCAGCCACACTTGAGTGCCGTCACCAGCTCCACTGCTCCCCACTCCCGGGCACCGCTCCCGGGCACCACGCGGCCTCCCACTTCTGCCGCCCCAGACTCACAGCACCTCTGTCTCCCCATTACTACGTCCCAGCCTCGCCCGACCAGCTATCCAGGAGGAGGACGAGAGGGCCTCGGGTGAGGGGCCAGGCTGGGGCCAGCAGGGCAGGATGCCGGGGGGTCGTCCACCTGTCTGTCCTCAGCTAATTTTAGCTGCATTTTCCGTGACCTGCCAAAGTGGGCCAGTAGCTCCCGCGGTGATTCTGCGGTTTCTGGGACACTGCCATGCTGGGTCAGCGGCAAAGTGGGGCGCAGGAGGGGTGGGGGGCTGCGAGCAGGGCCAAGGGCAGGGAAGGAGACGCGCTGGAAGCATGGCAGGGATGGGCGTGTGTGAGCAGAGGCGGCAGGAGTATCTGGGGGTGTGTCCAGCCTCCTTCCTGCCAGCCTGGGGCATGTGGGGTGGCAGCCCTCGACCGCTCATCCACAAGGCAGCCTGCCACCTCCGAAGAGTCCGGGCTCCTCATCTGACAGCCGCCCTTGGCCCCCCAGCAGCCGCCTGTGATGCTGCTGTCCCCTGTCGCCCCGTGGCCCCACGATGACCCACAGCCCCGCGTCAAGCGAGGACGAGGAACGCCGCAGTGCCAGCGAGTGTCCCGAGGGGGGCTCAGAGTCCGACAGCTCCCCAGACGGGCCCAGCAGAGGCCCCCGGGGGACCCGGGGCCAGGGCAGCGGAGCACCTGGTAGTCTGGCCTCCACCCGAGGCCTCCAGGGCCGCTCCATGTCTGTCCCGGACGACGCCCACTTCAGCATGATGGTCTTCAGGATTGGCATCCCGGACCTGCACCAGACAGTGAGTGACTGACGGCCCGCTGACCAGTGGGGGACAGGGACCCCAACCCGCAGGAGGAGGCTTCTGGTGCTGGGCGTCCGCCCCCTTTGGGCCCCCATTTTCAGACCCCCACATGCTTCCCCCAGGCCCCCTTCTATCCCCAGAATCACCCCCCCCCACCTTTCCAAACCACCTCAGGCTCCTCCCTGTCACCTCCCCAACCAGAAATGTCTGCGGTTCAACCCTGATGCCACCATCTGGACAGCCAAGCAGCAGGTGCTCTGCGCCCTGAGCGAGAGCCTGCAGGACGTGCTCAACTACGGTCTGTTCCAGCCGGCCACCTCAGGCCGCGATGCCAACTTTCTGGAGGAGGAACGGCTACTTCGGGAGTACCCCCAGTCTTTTGAGAAGGGGGTGCCCTACCTGGAGGTGAGGCCCACAGCCTGCCCAGCTTGGTCACAGAGGAGAGAAGGCTTGCCCCATTTTTCTCCCAGTCATGCCCTTGCAAGGGAAAACCCAGTGGGCTCCTCCAGATCCCCTCAGGATTAGAGTCAGAGAGGCCTGAGTTCAAAGGACAGCGTGTTCTGCCTCTGACCAACAGAGTGGCCTTGGGCAAGTCACTTCCCTGCCCCAAGCTTCTCCTTGCCTTTCAAAGTGGGAAAGGATTCACAATTACAGTAGGTGTTCTAGAACATTCTGTGCGGGGTCCAGACTCCTACTCCTCCACATCAGGGGTTGCAGTCATATACTCCGCAGCAGCCCCGCACTCCTCTGCCACCCAGCCAAGGCTCCAGGGCTGTTTCCACCTTGACCCTGAGATGACCCCCCCCCCCCACTGGCTCAAAAGGAGTCCAGCCTCCTCCCCAGGCCCCTGATTCCAAGTCTCTGTGTCTCTCCCCTCATACACCCCTGGCCACAGTTCCGATACAAGACCCGGGTTTACAAACAGACCAACCTGGATGAGAAGCAGCTGGCCAAATTGCACACGAAGGTGAGAGAACCCTGCTGGCGCTTACCCCCCAACATCCCCCCCACAGAGACCCGGAGCCCTCCCCACCACCACTTTCCCACTTCCTCTCCCACCTCTTCCCCACAGCAGCCCTCCACGTTCCCCAGCCCCTTCTGTTCCTCTGCCAGGGTCCCCCACTCACTTGAGATGCTATGTTGCATTTGGGACAGCCCCAAATGCCACCCCCTTCTCTCCATCATAGCCCTTCTTCGTTCCCCCCTCCCTCTGCCCCTCATTGCTCTGCCCAGGCCCACACCATTTCCCCCTGGCTCTCACTTTCTTCTTCCTTGGGCTCTCCCATCTCATCTCTGGGTCCCCCATATCCACGCAGGGGCCCTGCCTCCCCCCACTTGGCCTGGACTCTGACCCACAGTGTCCCTCTGCCTCAGGGCTGTTTTGTAGACACCCTGCAGTTCCCCCAATCCCATAGCCTAAACCTCTCCTAGGATGTCTCCCACCCCTGGCCACATAGAGCCATGTTGCCCTCCCAGCCTCCGACCATATGTCCCCTGTGTCTCCCCTGGTCCCCTAAGATCTGGGAGGAAGCCAGGGGGCTGCTTTAGCCAGAGGTGAAGAGAAAGATTCTTGACACTTGGGAAAAAAGTCCCTGGCCTCTCCTCATCCCCCACCCTGACCGCACCATGCATTCGTGTCTGTCCTCCCCCAAATATTCCATCCCTCCAGACCTGCGCCATCCACTCCGGGAGCCACCGGCCACATACGGCTCCCAAGCACTTCTGGTGTGGCAGGTCCAAACTGAGACTCGCTGTGAGTGTGAAATGCACACCGGATTTCGAAGACTCAGTATCCCAAAAGAGTAAACTTTCTCATTGATAAATTTCCTATGGATTACCTGTTGATACGGTAATATTGTGGATATATCAGGTTAAAAAGATAGGTCACTAAGATGAATTTCGGTGCAATCAACTGTGCCCCTTCCTTTTTTTTTTTTTTTAAAGGTGGCTACTAGAGACTTTTCAATGCCACACGCGGCTCGCTGTGTATTTCCACTGGACAGCGCTGCTCAAGACCCCAGCTTTTCTCCCTTGCTCCCTGACTGGCCTGTCTTCTCTCTCTTGTCCATGGCTCAGACGGGGTTGAAGAAGTTCCTGGAGTACGTGCAGCTCGGGACGTCCGACAAGGTGGCACGGCTGCTGGACAAGGGGCTGGACCCCAATTATCATGACTCGGATTCAGGAGGTAGGGAGGGAACCGGGGGCTTTGGAAGAGGCGGGGGGAGCCAAGAACGGGGCCTAAGGGCTGCATGTGACTGGCCTTTCCTGCCCCTTAGAGACCCCCCTGACTCTGGCTGCCCAGACGGAAGGCTCTGTAGAGGTGATTCGAACCCTGTGCCTGGGAGGGGCCCACATCGACTTCCGGGCCCGGGATGGCATGACAGCGCTGCACAAAGCTGCCTGTGCCCGTCACTGCCTCGCTCTCACGGTGAGGTGCCAGACCCCCGGGACCCTCCCCCAGGTTGCAGTGGTCCCCTAACAGCAGGCTGAACTGCAGCGAGTTGCCCCAGACCCACCCTCCACCCCCCCTTCATCTCCCTTGACCCCGCAAGCCATCTGGTCTCCCCTTTGCCTCTCATCTCGCCTCCTGGAGGTCCCCTCCCACATCCCCATGGGGATGCCACTTCTGCTCTTCCCTCAGACTCCTCTCCCTTTCCCGTTTGTTCTTTCTCAAGCCTCAGTTCTTTAGATTTGTTAAAAATAGTCTCTCTCCGTGTCCCAAATACAAAGCCCCTTTCCATAGCCTGACAAACACGCAGACCCCATGCTCACTCCTCCAAGGGGATCCGAGACCCTCTGCTGATCCCCAGATGCACCCACACTACAGAGGATGGTCACACAGAGCTTTCCCCAGGGAGATCCTAATACCTGTACTCTCCTGCTACCCAGACGTTCTGGTTCCCTCTGACCCAGCTCACCACCAACCCGGCCTCTGTCTCCCTCAAGTGTAGACCCTCCCTCCTCTGTTCCTTAAAGTACACGGTGAGCAACCTGCCGTGCCCCCAGATACAGACCCTCCTTGGCACACACGTACCCTGCAGACGCAGCCCCTCCCCCTGCTTCATAACTAAAATGCACTTTCCCAGATAGACAAACCCGTATCCCCGCAAAATACACACATGGAGGTCTGATTTTAAAAATCCTCTTCCTCTCCCCCCACCCCAATGGCACTTGATCCCTCTTCATACACAGGTCAGAATAGACTGCCCCCAAAGATATGTAGCTGTTGATAAACACCCAGCTCACAGATGCTCCAGCTTAATGGACCCTCCCTTCCCTTTTCCAGCTGCCCCGAAGACCCTAAATGCAGTCAGACGCCAGCCACAAAGATCTGCTTAGGCGCTTGGAATTGACAAACCCTCTAGATGTACCCCCAGTCTGCTCCCTTCCGCCAGGCAGATCTGCTCTCACCCCCACCCCCGGCCTCCAGACCTACTCTGTCCAATCCTCTAGCCACTAGCCACATGGGGCTGTTTAGACTTAAGTTAATTAAAGTGAACTAAGATGAACATTTCTGTTCCTCAGGCTCACTAGCACATTCTAGCGCTCAAGAGCCCACATGTGGCTGCCGTGTCGGATGGGGAGGTTGCAGGCTGTTTTTGTCACTGCAAACATTCTGGTGGACAGCGCTGCCGCAGGCTGTCCTCACACGGCTGGGGCTGACAGTCCTCTAATGATGCTCAGCTCCACCAGCCTCTGTGCCCAGAGCTGTTCCTGGATGCCCCCTGCCCCCCAGCCCCCAGCCTCAGTGAGGCTGACCCACTCACTTTGGTCCGAGCTAGCCCTTTTCCCAGGTCTCCTTCTGCGTCCCATCCTTGGGATCCCGTCCCAACCACACCTCCTGCTTGGCCAGGGGTCCTCCCGCGTCCAGACTCTGTTCTCATGTGGTCCCACATGACCGTCCTGCTGCTCGGATGAGGCGCTGAGGCACCAGGCTCCTTCAATGGCTCATCCAAAGTCAGCCATGGGTGGAAGGGCCAGGCTCAAGGTCACACAAGGGCATCGTGGCAGAACCCACAACAGCCTTGGCCAGTGTGGGTCACCCGAGACTCCCTGCCCCACTGGTCCTTCAGGTTGAGCCAGCACTAGTGGGACTGTCTTTTGTCTTGTCTCCCTCCTCAGGCACTCCTGGACCTTGGGGGCTCCCCCAACTACAAGGACCGCCGAGGCCTGACCCCTCTGTTCCATACGGCGATGGTGGGGGGCGACCCTCGCTGCTGTGAGCTCCTCCTGTACAACAGGGCCCAGCTGGGCATAGCTGATGAGAATGGCTGGCAGGAGATTCACCAGGTGCTCCGGACTCGGCCAGGAGGGATTGGGGGGGGGGTGTGGAGCGGGGCGGGGGGGTGCCTAGGCCCTGATCAGAGCAAGGATCAGAGACCCTGGTGCAAAGAGCTGGGGATCCAGTTGCTGAGGTCCTCATAGAGTATGGAGGCTGGAGGAGCATGGTCTCCAAAGAGAAAAAGATGGGAGGAGGCAACACCAGGACCCTAAGGGGGCATGGACCGGGGACTGGACATCTGGATCCCTGAGATGGGTGGGGATGGTCTCTTGAGCCTCTCGAGGGGCCAGGCCAGGCACCTGGGTCTTGCAATGACCCAGGAAGCTGACAGTCTGGGCCCCTGGGCAGGAATGGAGGCTGAAAGGAGAGGGAGAGGGAGATGCAGGGTTTCCTGGCCTCAGGCAATAGATACGTGCCGTGGTTGGGAGAGTCTGATGTGGCCTCCTGGGTTCCCTGTCCCCTGCCCCCCAGGCCTGCCAGCGGGGTCACTCTCAGCACCTGGAACACCTGCTCTTCTACGGGGCTGAGCCCGGAGCCCAGAACGCCTCGGGGAACACAGCCTTGCACATCTGCGCCCTCTACAATAAGGTCTGCTCTGGCAGTGCAGGCCCGGGTCCTCCTGCCCCCGGCCTCCCAGCCTCCCTGCGCGTCCTCTGTTCCATCACTGTTTCATTCATTCGTCCGTTCACTTATTCGTTCATTTGTTCATTTCATTCATTCATCCGTCTCCTTCATTCATTCAACAGATATTTACTGAGCACCTTCCCCATGCTGAGGACCAGGCAGTGAGCGAGACAGACAGCCCCTCTGCCAGGCATGCCTTCCCATTACAGTCCAGAGTCGTGGGGGCCGGAATCTGGGCTTGGCCTTGGGGTTGGGGTGGAGATGGGTCTCGGAAAATGTGGCACCTGTGCCAAGATGAGCAGGAGTCAGCTGAGTAGGAACGAGAGAAAGGGTGTTCTAGGCAGTGGGCACAGCCCAGTTCAACAAACCAGAGGGCAGAGAGCACATCAGGACCATTGCCGGAAGGGAAAGTTGCTCCCCGGGCCCCCTTTCCTGTGTGTCTCCATTCAGCTGTCCGTGGAGCAGCTGCAGTGCGTTTGGGGGGGTGCTGCAGGGGACAGAGGAAAGGCCAAACCCCAGCCCGGAAGGGGACAAGAGTATATTGCAAGTTGTAGCAATTCGGGGCTGGGTGGACAGCCCCCACCTCGGGAGTCGTGAAGGTGAGCGGTAAAAAGCCGGCAGGGAGCCTCACAAACCAGCCAGTGTGGCTCTCAGCCTACTGACCCCAGCCCCAGGCGGATCCTGCGCAAGTCAGCCCCTCAGTCTCCTTCCTTGTTTTCCAGGGCTTCCTGCCCTTGGAGGGGTGCCTCAGGGACTGCGCAGAGCAGGGCTTGGCAAGCTGGTGCTGGTCTGCCAACCTCCTCTCCCCTTCCTCCAGGAAGTCTTCCAAGACGGCCCCAGCCCCTTCTGCTTCATCAGAACTTGCAGTGCTGGAGACGTGGCAGGTAGCCACGTGTTGCCTTGTGGCAGCGAGCAGTCTGCTCTGCCGAGGGAGAACTCAGTGTTTGTCAGACCCAACCAACGCAGCGCTGTCACTTCCCCTCCCCGGTGTTTCTGTCTCTCCTGCTCCCTGACGCAGGCCTCGTGCCCAGATTCCCCCGCTCCATGGCCTCTGCGCATGCCTGTGGGCAGACCACAGCCCCCCAGACAAGCCCTGTGCCCTCTCCCAGGCTCTGTCCTCTCCCCGTGGTGGGGATGACGTCAGCTGATCGAAGGGGAGGAAAGACCATGTATGTTAAGCACTCGTCCCCAGAAGGCAGCCTTGTTAGTCAGGACCTGGAAACCGTATTGTGAATTTCAACAGGGAAAACTTAGTATACAGAATTAGAGTGTGGGAGCAATTACTCTTAGTCGGATGACCCAGTCGTTTCCCCTCCTTGAGCTTCTCCTTTCTCCTCCGTGCAATGGGTCAGTAACACCTACAGCGCGAAGGATCAAGTGGGTGGATGTTTTGCTTTTGCTCTTGGCATGGTGCTTAGCAAGTAGATGCTTGACAGATATAGTTCATTTTGTACTTCTCCCTCCCTTGTTTTTCCTCTCAGACCTTAAGCTTCCCAAGGGCCAGAGCTGGGTCTGACAGATTTCCCAGCTCTCTCCTCCTCTGGCCTCCTGACATGCCCGTCTCTCCCCTGCTGGGGAAGGTCAGGTCCATGTTTATTGGCTGGGAGCTCCTCAAGGGTGAGGGCTCAGTCCCATCAGTTACTCTGTCCCAAGGCCGCAGGATGTAGTAGGCCTCGGTGCGTCTTTGTTGAATGAGTGAGTGGACGGATGAATTATAAATCAGCTACCTTGAATTTGCCCCAAGACTACACAGAGCCCCCCTCAGAATATTCATCAGGTGTTTGCTCTGCGATAGACTGAATGACTCAGTGAATGAATGAATGGCGTGAACAAATGAATTTTGAGTGACTCGGCTCCGTATCCTTCATCCTCATACTTCCCCGTGCATGTTTCGTGGGCATCTACCGATGTGAGATGAATCAGACTCAGCATGGTGCCTGTCCTGCGGAGTTGGGGGGGGAGTTCACATCTGGCGAAGAGGCAGATGTGTAACGAGGAATTGCAATGCCGTGAGATCAGTGTTGGACACCAGTAAATCGAGGTTCTCGAGGTGTTGGGTGTATTGCTGGTTGGGCCCGTGGAGATGGTCTGGCCCTGGGCTAGGCAAGGTGGTGGTGGAGGCGGGCAGACACACACAAACACACACACGGCAGCTAACAGTCTCATTGGGGGTCAGCATGGACACACTTGGACACACACACTCTCTCACACACTCACAAAAGCACCCAGAAAACTAACTGAGCTTACTTTGCTGTCCAGTGACTGAATTGGGCAACCTGAGCTGTGCGCCCCCAAGACATAGATGAGCCCTAGGCTTCAGAGGCCACGTTTGAGTCCTACCTAGCTGCTCCACTCACCAGCTGTGTGACTTTGGGCACAGATTTGCCCTCTCTGAGCCTGTCCTATAGAATGGGACCATGCAAGCATCCTTGGCATGCTTGTTACACGGAGAGGGTGAGACCAAGGAGGTGCTTTGTGAGTGCTGGTTGAATTGCATCAATGGGGAGCTGGAGAGAGGAGTCGAGCCGGGGGCCAAGACAAAGGGTGGAAGACTTCAGCAACTGTTTATTGAACAGCTTCTGTGGCCCAGGCGCTATTCCAGGTGCTGGGTGCTGCAAAATCATGCCCTATATAAAACTCACAATGTAGTGGGGGAGAGATGCTAACGAGACAAGTAAAAGAGAAATGTCATTTGACGGAGATAGCGTTATGAAGAAAATGAGCTAATACTGGCTTAGAAGAATGCCTGGCATATAGTGGCCATCATATAAATAAAAATAAAACAGGGAACAGGATAGGGAGCTATTTTGACGAGGTGGCCAGAGAAACCCTCTCCAAAGAGGTGGCGTTTGAGCAAAAACCTGAATGAAGCGAGAAAGTGAGCCATGTGGAAATCTAGGGGCAGAGAATTAATTCCAAGGAGAGGGAGCAGCGGGTGCAAAGGCCCTGGGGCAGGAGCATGCCTGTCAGAGGAAGAAGGAGGCCAGTGTGGCTGGAGTACAGGGAGTGAAGAAAGGCAGCAGAAGATGAAGTTGATGAGGCTGGGGGTAGGAGGCTAGGCAGACCAGGTGGAGGTAGAGCCTCTAGGCCATGGCAAGGCCACTGGGTTTGATCCAAACAGTGAGAGGGAGTGACGTGGTTGACATTAGGAAGGCACAGATCTGGATGCGAACAGCATTCCTACCGCCCACTGCCCAACCCTGGCCCCCACTGCCTCCCTTCCTTCTGGGTCTAGCAGAGTGCATGATAAGAGCAAAGACTCTGGAGTCCGACAGACCTCGGTTCAAATCCAACCGCTGATAGTCACCAGCCGCATGACCTGGGGCTCCTTGTGATGTCTTAGCTTCCTCGCCTGTAAAATGGGGATAGTAATTTCCATCTCGTGGGTTGTTGGACAATACAGTGAGCTTCCGCCTCTAAAGTGCTGAGCCCCTGACATGCAACATGGGAAGCCCTCCGTGAAGCTTGCATTAGTGGCTCTCAACGGAGCACCGCTGGCTCCCAGGGGACATTTAGCAATGTGTGCAGACAGTCTTGGTTTTCACAACTGGGGAGAGGAGTGCTACTGGCATCTAGTGGTAGAGCCCAGGGATGCTGCTAAGCATCCTTAGGGCACACAGGACAGCCGCCACTACAAAGATTGATCTGGCCCCAGATGTCAGCAGTGCTGAGGTCAAGAAAGCCTGCTTCTGCTGAGCACCATCCAATAGACTATAACACGGGTCATGCGTGTAATTTTAAGCGTCTCAGGAGCTGCGTTAAAAAAAAAAAAAAGTAAACAGGTGACGTTAATTTTTGTAGCATATTTTATCAGCCCATGGTTTCCAAAAATATTATCATGTCAACATGCAAGCGATATAACAATTATTAGAGATACTTCGTTGTTTTTTTTTTTTTTTCATGCTAAGTTCTTGAAATCTGGTGTGTATTTTACACGTACAGCTCATCTCAGTTCGGACCGGACACATTTAAAGGGCTCTTGAGCCACATGTGGTAAGTGGCTGCTGTCTTGGGTGAGGCAGGTTTAGATCAGGTTGTTCCGGAAGTTCTTAGCCCAGTGCCTCTGTCTGCTCATGACCTTCACCGTTTTCTTTTGTTTCACCCTCTGCCACCGCCATCGCCTGCAGGAGACCTGCGCTCGGATCCTCCTCTATCGAGGAGCCAACAAGGATGTGAAGAATAACAATGGACAGACCCCCTTCCAGGTCTGGGGCTGTGAGGGCTGGTGGGGGGCCCAAAGAAGGCAGGGGGTGAGGAAGGTGGGACAGGCAGGGGTGCTGGTGGTCTGGGAGAGGAGGGAGGGGCGCGGTTGCTGGGGTGAAGGTTTGGGGGGCAGGGGCGGGGGGCAGCCGGCCAGGGACCTCACCGTGCTTCCCGCTCTCTCCCTCTGCGGCCTGGGCCACCCCACCTCCTTGTGTCCCCTCCCTCCAGGTGGCAGTGATCGCTGGGAATTTTGAATTGGGGGAGCTGATCCGAAACCACCGAGAACAGGATGTGGGTGAGCGAGTGGGAAGTACGGCTAAGGGGAGAACCTAGGGTATTGGGGGTGCATGGTGGGACTGGGGAGTCAGCGGACTGTGAGCATCTGGGTAGTAGTAGGGGGTGCGATTCCAGGCCCCCACTCTCGCTCACGTCTATCTTTCTTCCCTCGTGCCTCTCCCCTGTCCTCCCTTGCCTGCATGCCCCCTCCACCTGCCTGTCTCCCCTGCCCCTTCTGCCCCCTGCCACTGTGCCCTCTCAGTGCCCTTCCAGGAGTCCCCCAAGTACGCAGCCCGGCGACGGGGACCCCCCGGCGTAGGGCTGACGGTGCCCCCGGCACTGCTTCGGGCCAACAGTGATACCAGCATGGCCCTGCCCGACTGGATGGTGTTTGCCGCCCCGGGGACCTCGTCCTCTGGGGCCCCTGGCCCTACCTCAGGGCCCCAGGGCCAGTCGCAGCCCTCGGCCCCCAGCACCAAGCTCAGCAGTGGGACCCTCCGAAGTGCCAGCAGCCCCCGGGGCGCCCGGGCCCGCTCCCCATCCCGCGGGAGGCACCCTGAAGAGGCCAAGAGGCAGCCCCGTGGACGGCCCAGGTAGGGGAAAGCTCAGCCCTGGTCCCACAGACCCCAGCCCAACCAGATCCTATCCTCGGAGCCCCAGCTCCCCCCACCCAGGCTGGCGCCCCATCCACCCCAGTCCCTGGTCCCACCCTCAGGCCTCCAGATCTCTCTCCTGCTCCCTGAGGAAGGGAGGGCATTGTAAGCCACAGTCTTGCACCCACCCCCAAATGTGCCAGTTCAGCCAAGCACCTGCTCGATGCCAGGGGTCAGGGGTGGGGTGCCCAAAAGAAATGTTGGTTCCAGCCCCCGAAGACAGACTGACAGACAGGGCAAGGTGAGAAAAAGCCAAATGGGGTGGGGATGGGCGAGGGACTTGGGGAAGGGTTTCTGAGCTTGGAGATGAGACCACGGTGGGGGGGTAGTGGAGGAGCCACTCAGGGTAGAGGGGAGGACGAGCAGGGGGCATTCTGGGGGTAAAGAGGCCAGGCTGGCTAGAGGAGGACGAGAAGGGGGACTGTGGCTGGCCAGTATGTCCTGAGGACACAGGAGAGCAAAAAATCATGGCAGGCCAGGCATGGCAGGCAGAGGAGTTGGACCTGCACCAGGAGGAAGCTGGGAGTCTCTGAAGGCTCGTGAGGGAGCTGAGAGATGACACAGTCAGAGCTCCGCTTCAGGAAGCTGAATCAGGCACAGCACGCAGGGCCGTGGGAGGGGCAGAGCCGGAAGCCAGGAGGCAGAGGAGGGGGCTGGGGGGCAGCAGTGGGCAGGCAGGGGGAGCCCCCAAATGCCCTCTTCCCCCCAGGACGCCAGAGCTGGGACACCCACTCAAGCCCCCTCCCCCACTCTGATGCTCCATCTCCCCCTACCCCACGGACCCCTGTTCTCCCAGAGGTGCCCCCTCCCTCCACTCTCCCTGCCTCTCACACCCTCTGTGTATGCAGCTCCAGTGGGACGCCCAGGGAAGGGCCGGCAGGGGGCACAGGGGGCTCAGGGGGCCCTGGGGGCTCCCTGGGCAGCCGCGGGAGGCGCAGGAAGCTCTACTCAGCAGTACCCGGACGCTCCTTCATGGCCGTGAAGTCCTACCAGGCCCAAGCCGAGGGGGAGATCTCCCTGAGCAAGGGGGAGAAGATCAAAGGTAACAGGGCAGGGCAGGGCCGGGCCAGGCTGAGGGTCGGGCAGGGGAGCCAACCACTCAAGGAGAAGACAGTCAAGGACAAACAGTTCTCCGGGGCCTAGGCTGTCTGATGCACTCTGGGGACCCCAGAGAGCCCCTGGATGCCCCTCTGCCCCAGAGGAGCATGAAGCATAGCTGCCCAGATGCCACCCGTTGGGAGGAGGTGTTGAGGCAAAAGAAGGGAAATGAGCATTTGGGGGACCCCGACACCATGCCAGGCCCTGTGGGAGTGGTCCCCCTGCAGGGTCGGCCTTTCAGGAGGGTGTCAGGAGCCCCTCTGACAGTTGAAGGAACAGTCTCACAGGTCAAGTGACTTGCCCCAGTCCCCAGTGTGAGCCCACAGTCTTTCCTGCCACCTGGTGTGGAGCGTGGGGACAAGCCACCTTGACCTCACCTCCTGCCCCTGCCAGGTGCTCTCATCTGAGGAACGGGGTGGGGGGGCCCGCTTCACGGGGCTCTCATGAGACAGGTGTTGGAAGCCAGGACCATGCCAAGGGCTCCCTGAGCGGCGGCAGACGCTGCTGTTCCTGGAGTTTGCCTCTCTTTGGTTTTTCTGTCTTCTTCTGGAAAATGGTGCCAGTAGCCCTCACGTGCAGACTTCGCAGGGCTGTTGACGTGTGTTCTTGGATAGAATGAAGCTTGGAAACGGGAAGCAAGCAGACGTGGCAATTAATGCGAGGCGGGGGAGCAATTCTTTGCCGACTCTAGGCTGCAGGGGAGCTGAGTAGTGTAGAGCTGGAGGGCCAAGCTGCCTGGGTTCAAATCCTGGCTCTACCACTTCCTGGCTGGGCGCCCGCAGACAAGTGACTTTTCTCTGGGCCTCAGTTTCTTTACCTGTACAGTGGGACCCTGGTGAGAATTTAAAAAGTCAGTTACCTTAAAGCACCCAGGACCATATTGAGCACATAGCAAGCGCCAATGATCGTGATCCTCCGCGGGCCCCCATGACAGGAGCTTAGAAGGGAGAGAAAGAGACCCTGGCTGCCCGTGAAAGCTGGGGTTTCCTCCCATAGGAGACGGAGGTTGTGTGGGGCCTTGAAGCATGTGCAGGGATCAGAGGGTCAGGTGGGTCGTGGATCAGCATCCGTTTTGCACTATCTCTTCCCGTAGCCTGAGTTCCTGAAGGCAAGGTCACATGTCATTGATCTCTGGGTTGCCGGGGCCCAGTGTAATGACCCAGGACACAGAAAGCCTCAGTGCACATCTGCTGAATGAGTGAATGAGTGAATGGCCAGATGCAGGAGCAAACTGTGGGGGCCAGGGGCAATGCCTCCAGAGGCAGGGTGCCTGGGAAGTGTGCATGCCTGTGTGCGGGTGTGAACACACACACAGGCACGCACACATGGAGGGTCAGGTCGGTGCTTTGAGACAGAGTTTGCAAGAAGAAAGGGAAGCTAAGGTCCGAGGGCAGGGACCTTCCGTGTGCGGTATCTTCCAAGTTTCTTTCTGAAATTCAAGCCCAATACTCCTGTACACTGCCCCGTTTTTGTATCCTTCCCTTTCATTAAGACATTTAGTCGCTTCAAAGCCTGCCTCCATCCACGATGCCACTGAGGTTCGCCGCATCCCGATGAGGCAGCAGGCTCCCTCTGCTCTCAGGCCAAAGCCCGGTGCCTGAGCCTGGCTTGCCGGCCCTCCCCTGCCCACCCACCAACTTCATCTCATGGCACTCTTTCCTTCCCCCACAGGGCACCAGGGACCTCCTTCTCCCCATTGCTCACGTGCCCCAAGCCCTTTTCCACACCAGGCTCTTTGCACGAGCTGTTCCTTCTGCCAAGACAACCTTTTCCTCCCTCTCTTTGCCTCTTTAACTCCTAGGATCCTTCTTGTCTCAGTCTATATGTCATGTCCTCCGAGACATCGTCCTGGCCCCTTTGCCGTCCGATTTATAAACCCCCATCTGGCCTCTCTTCGGACACCCCGTCCTTTTCCCCTGGAGTGCTGACCTTAATTTTCAATCGTGAGGTCCCTTACAGAGTTACGCCTCCCACGGCTGCCAGCGTGGAAGCTCCACGAGGGCAAGAACCACAGTGGTTGTGTCCAAGAGTGCTCTACCCCGTGTCTAGCCTGGTGCTTGACTCATGACCGGCACTAAATAAATATTTGTTCAGTGACCGGACGATTGATTCCATGACCACCAAGCCGGTCACTGGAGGGCTAGCCAAGAACCCAGACCCCTTGTTACCCCCTCGCCTGTTCCCTTCCATGACCTTGAGCATCTCCTCGATTTGGTCTCCCCAGTGAAGCAAAGAAAAGCACCAGGGGGCCCCAACTCAAATCCCAGTGTGGCTTGAGCCATCTCTGGGGCCAGGGACTTTTCTGCTTTAGCTTCAGCTTCTTCATCTATAAAATGGGAAATCAGTTGTTGCCTACCCTGGTAGGCGTGAGGGAAGTATGCGAAGGGCCGAGCGGAGACAGAGCCAGGAGAAATGAAGAAATGGAAGACTGTGCATCTGTTACTGTTGCCATGACCATCAGCATCAGAAGCAGCAGCAACACAATGCTTGAACAGAGAGGTAGCAAAACACTATGACTCAGAGCATTCACGGTGGAGACACAGAGTGGTGTTCAAATCCAGGCTCTATGGATTACAAGCTGTATATTCTGGAGCAAATGACCTCGGCTCCCTGAGCCTCGGTTTCCCTACCGGCAAAAGGGGTTTAATGGAAGTGTCCCTTCTTAGGGTTCTGGTCACCAGTGAGAACCGGATAGACGTTAGCAGTCCCCGATGTCCGTCTTTGTACTTGAGTGCCCGGCGCACACACACACAGACACAGAGCGGGTGGTCAGCAAACGTGTGCCGTGTGTGGCTAAGAGATGGGGCCAGCAGGAAAGGGCCTCCAGTGACAGGTGGTGGACAGGAAGAAAGATGTGATTCTAATCTCTTCTCCTGTCTAGAGCCAGGGGAAGCAAAGAGAGGCAGAGGGCAGGGGCTGGAAGCAAAGGACAGAAGTTTAAGTGGCCAGGAGGCTGTGGGAGGGGGCGGGGGCAGTGGCGGGACTGCAGAAGGGTTTAGGGAGTCTAGAAGGGCTTCACGAAATTACAGAACACCCGAGCTGTGACTGGTTGGTTACCAGGGGAGGTGAGGGCCAGTCCTGGATGTGTCCCTAACCTGCGAGGACCATGTCACCAGACACAGCCCTTTCTCCCAGTGCCTCTGGATGTCCCCACTGGATTCGGAAATCAAGAGTGCAGGAATGATAGGATTTGATTCTTCCCCTCCCCCTCATCCCTGCCTTGGACATTTATTAAGGATGCCCTTGGGCCAGGCCCTGTGCTAGGTGCTGGGGAATTGTGGCAAGGCTGTGCATCGAATATGTTGGGGGTGGGGCGTGACACGGAAACACAGAAATGTTTCTATGTCCCTGCTCCCCACCCAGTGCTTAGCATCGGGGAAGGAGGCTTCTGGGAAGGCCAGGTCAAAGGTCGCATTGGCTGGTTCCCCTCTGACTGCCTAGAAGAGGTGGCGAACCGCTCCCAGGAGGGAAAGCAAGGTAATGAGGAGTCCCTAGTTGTCCCCGATCATCTGAGGGCTCTCCCGACGGGGGTGGGGTGCTGGGAGGTAGAGGGGACGACGTGGGCCAGGACCCCCAGGGGTGGGCCCACGGTTTCCAGAGTGAGGGTCCAAGGTCGTCCCTTGTCCCCCTGCAGAAAGCCGCAGTGACAAGGCAAAGAGACTCTTCCGGCATTATACCGTGGGCTCCTACGACAGCTTTGATGCCCCAAGGTAAATGTCCTTACACCCTCGGGTGCCCCTCACCCCAACCTACCTTCATACTCCACCTTTAAATATTTCCACCACCTCCACGCCTCCTTTCTGCTCCCTCTAAAGTTTGATCCAGAGCTGGGGGAAGGCAGAGTTAGCTTCAGACCACAAGCCCAGTCCCAAACCATCCTTGGCAGCCACTGAGGCTGCCCAGGTTTGGGGTAGCCTGAGACCAATGGGTGGACAGATAAGGATGGGGATGTCTGGGGACCGGGGGAGCTCGTGTGTGTGGCTGGCTGGAGGCCTTTGTCTCCTTCATGTGCCCCATCTCTGTGCGGTCATGTGCAGCAGAAGTGTATGCATCCCATGCCTCGCACGGGCGTGGGGAGAGGGGCAGGCAGAGCTGGGCCAGGACGGGTGGGGGTGGAGAGATGGGCACACTGACACCTTTCCCCTCCCTGGCTGCTGGCTGACTTGCTTCAGAAGCTTGATGGATGGGATTGGCCCAGGGAGGTGAGAGGGGAGGGGAAGGGAGGGCACGGGGTCAGGAATGGGAAGAAAGGGGTGCCTGGGGATGTATGGACTTGTGTGTGCACGAACAGAGCTGGTTTCCCTGTGCGTGAACATCTTACACAGGCGAGCGTCCTTGTACGGATTCTCTGAGTGTGTCCTTGCCCCTGTGTCTCTGTAGGTGCGCATGACACGTGTCCGTGTGCATGGGTGGCTAGAGGCCCCTAGACGTATAGCCATGTGCCTATATGTGCCCATGACAGCGAGAGAGTCTGTCCTACTCTGTATAGATGGGTGCATTTGTGGCTGTCATTTGTGGGCGCACGATTGAGCCTAATCGTGTGGCTGGCACTGCACATTTGTGTTTCCCTGAATCTGTGTGTCTGAGAATGAGGGCAAGTGTTTCCAGGGATGTCAGTGTGTCTGCTTACCTTGAACGGACAGGTGGGTTTTTGCACATGTCTGTCTCTTTCTATGCATGTCACTGTGCGGGCGTGTTAGCCCAGAAAATTGTGTGCATGCATTTGCATCTGTCCGATTGATCTGGAATTCAGGACCTGGGGCCCTGGGGGAGGGGAGGACAGAAGAGGGGAGGATTCCAGGGCTTGGGCTTCCAGAAGGGCAAGACTGTGGGGGAGGGATGGTCATAACTGGGTATCTGAAAGATGACACCCTCCCCCACCGCTCCCCCCATCCAGGGAAGGGTCTCCTTGTTTGTAGCATCCTTCCATTAAATGTGTCCAAACCTATGTGTCTGTGTTCTGGCCAGTGGGGACGGGAGGGGGGGGGTTGGGGGGAGAGAAATAACAAAAGATGGGGAGAGAGGGTGGGGCTGGGGTGCCACCCTGCGCCCGGAGTGTCTGAGGCGCTTGACCATTGTGCGTGTTCACCTGGCACGTCTCGGGCTCTGGGCACCGGGTGAGTATCAAGGTCCCCCCCACCCCAAATCTCCCTATCAGCCTCTGCTTCTTGTCTCTGACAGTGTCTCTCTGGGTCTCTCCTTGGCCTTGTTTTGGGAATCACTTGCTCTCCCAGCTGGATAGGGGTGCTCCCTCTTGCCCTCAGCTTCTTCCTTCTCCTCCCCTAGCTCCGTCAACTTCATCCCCTCCCCTTCTCCTTTCCTCCTTGTGCCCACTGGCATGTGCTGCACTGTGTGGTGTGTCTGAGCCTCTTCCCCTCCTGCCTCCCCCCTGCTCTCCCTGACCCTGTCTGAGGTGGCCTGGCCTGTGGTGTGTACCCTGCATCCCTGCTGGAGCTCTGAGGTCCTGGCCTGTTGCCACCCTCTCTCCTCTCCCTGGGGGTCTATGCCCTCTCCTCTCTCAAGTGAGCTGCGGTGTGTGTATGTCCCTCGTCTGGGCTTCTTTGGGGCGGGGGGAGGGGTGTCTCTCACTGCTCTGGGGCCCAGTCTCAATGTTTCTAGCCTTCCCTTCCTGGCCCTTCCAGACTGTGTCGGGGTGCATTATGTGTCGGTCTGCGATGGGGGGCTGTGCGTCCCCTCCTGGGGCCTCTCTCACCGTGGTATCCCTGCCTGGGAAGTGGGGCTCGGTTCGCGCGTCCCCGCACGCGGTCGCGAGGCATCTTGTGTGGTGTTGTGCGTCTCTCTCCGCTCTCCCTCGCTCTGCACCTGCGCGGGAGGGCTCTGGAGGGAGGAGGGGGTTAAGCGGGGGGCCCAGACCGGAAGTGCCTCCCCTTCTCCCCCCCATGCCTCGCCCCTCCCCCTTCTCCCGCCAAGGGGGCCCCCGCGTTCCCCTTCGGGCCCCCTCCCCCCTGCCCGGCCCCCTCCGCCACCCGGCGCAGGACGCCAAGGGGTTAAAGCCTCGCGCCCGCCGCCCGCCTCCGGAGCTGTCCGCGGTGCTGAAGCCGGCGCCTTCCGCGGTCCTCGCGCTCCCGCCGCGGCCCGACCCCGCGCCCCGCGCCCCCGCGCCCCCCGGCATGTGAGCCCCCGGCCCTGCCCTCCCTCCCGCGGGAGGGTGCGCGCCCCCTCCCCCTCCCCCCTCCCGGCGCGGGTCAGCATGAGGCGGGGCCTGGGGGCCCGGACACGGGGGTTCGGCCGAGCGGGGACGGGGACGCGGCGGCGGCGGCGGCGGCGGGGGCGGCCGGCACCGGGACCGGGGCCGGGGCCGGGGCCGCGGCGGCGATGGCTTTGTCTGCGGTCGGCGGCGGCGGGGGTCTCGGAGGCGGCCCCGGTGGGGGCTCCCTGCCGCAGCCGCCCCCCGCGCTCTCCTCCAGCTGGCCGGCCCTGGGGCCCCGGCGGCGCAGCGTCTGGTACATCTACAGGTAACGGAGCGCGCCGCCCCTTTTCTCCGCGGCAGGCTGGGAGGCCCTGGCCCGCTGTGACGACCCTCTCCTCGCCGCTAATCCCCCAGTCTTGGGACTCCTCCCCCCTCAAGCCGCCCCCCCACCCCCTCTCCCCTCACCTTCCCTCAGTGATAAACCCTTTTGGACCCCTCTTCTCAACCTTTCTCTCATCCCCGTCCCTGGGCCTCTCTCCCCGAGCCCCCCCCACACACATACACTCCTCAGCCCCCTTCCAGGCCCTTTCAGACCCCCCTCTTCTCTTCCTCCGAAGCCTTGCCCCCAGTCGAACCCTCCAAACGGACCCCACTCCGGGGTTTGGAACCCACTACCCCTTTCTGCCCCCCTCACCGCCCCCACTCTGTTGAGCCCTCCCCGTGGGGAGCCACAGTGACTCCCCCTCAGGCACCTACATTCCAGGTCCCTGTTCCTCTGATCCCCACCTCCCCACACCCCTTTACAGAGTTGGCAAGTCCCCTCATTCATACCCCTCTCTCCCATTCACAGTCATCCCCCCATCACACACACATCCCACCCCCGGCCTCCCCTCCCCTCCTCTTTTTCCGCTGCGTGTCACTGTGCGACCGTGCATGTGTCAGTGTGGATGTGTCGATGTGCGTGCGTGTGTGACTGCCTGCGGCCATGCGCACACGGCTGTGTGTGTGTGTGTGTGACAGAGAGAGAGAGAGATGGAGAGATGGTGGGCTCCCAGTCCCCCTCCCCCAGCTGTGTCCATCTGTGTGTCCCTGTTTGATGGTGTCTATCTCTGTGTGTGACTTGGAGCGACAGAGAGGCTGTCTGAGGATTGTGTGTGTGTGTGTGAGTGATGGAGTGGGTCTGTCCCAGGGACTGCGGCTGTATTTCCCATTACCTATCCTCACATGCCAGGCCTGTCCCCTCCCCCCGACAGCCCCCCCTTTTCTAGTCCCTCCGTGTGTCTCTGTCCCCATGTGCCCCTCTCCCTGCCTCCAGGGGGTCTGTGCCGGTGTGGGGCATGTGTGCTGAGCCTCGGCTAAGCTTTTTCACGGGGAGCTGCATCTGCCTGTGTGTGCCACTTCTTAGCATGGGAGGGGGCTGGCTTCCCTGCGAGGGGGCCTCTGTGCAGGCCATGGAGAGACCCATGGAGATGGGTACATGAGGAGGGGCTGAGTACCAGAGGGGGTGCCTTGTACAGCAGCAAGCTCTGGGCTGTGGGATCCTGGGTGTGTGAGAGGCACCTTTGGGATGGGGGTGGGGGGAGTGGATGCTGCTGCAGTCTCCGCGTGTGGGATCCGGCGAACAAGAGCTGGCCGCTGAGCTCCAGAGGCCACTCTGGGGTCGCCGAGGGATGGCCTGGGGGAGAGCATTGTGTGTGCTCCTGCAGGGCAGGTAGTCAGCAATACCAGCCTGAATGGGGTGTCGCGTGGGTAGAGAATGCTGGGCCAGGGGTGGGGTTAGAGGGTCTCAGTAGGAGGGTGGCCGATGAGATTGGAACAGGGGAGAGCGGAGGACACTGAAGTGGGGGAAATGGGGGTGCTGGAGCATACAGGGTGCGTGGGGTGTTTGGAGAAATGGGGTGAGGAGGGAATGCAGGAACTGTGAGGAGGATTTGGGGGTGGGGATTCAGGCAGCACAGGGAGAGCACAGAGAGGATGCAGGGAATATAAATGAAATGCAGCTGCAAGTACCAGGAGGCGGAAGGGTGTGTGAGGAAGTGAGTTGATGCAGAAGTAGAAAGAGGCTTCCACGGATGAGAATGCGGGGGACTGGGGAGTATGAAAGGAACCTAGGGTGCTGTAGGGGACACAGTGGGATTGCATGCAGAGGTGTGAGAGGATGTGGGAGGGGTGAGGCTAAGGGAGAGGGGGCATAAGAGGGGTGAGGGTCTGTGGAGGACACTTTGGGGAAGGGGATGGGAGGTGTGCAGGGGCCGAGTAGGAGGTAGAGGGATGGCCCCATGGGGGTGTGATGAGGGCTAGGGGAACTGAAAGCTAATGAGGGTGGGTTGGGCCAACACGGAGCTTTCCGATGGCATGGAGGAGTAGGGAGCAAGGTGCTGAGAGGTGAAGGGGCACACACAGGAGCAGAGGATGGGGAGCACAGAGTTTAGGAAAACTGTTGGGGCAACAGGGCAGGTGGGAAGTTGGAGGATAACGTGGTGGGATGAGGGAAGCATCCCATGGCCAGGGATTGGGCAAGAAAGTCATGGGAGTGTGGAGAGAAAGGAGCCTGTATGGGATGGGGATGCTTGGGAGGGAGGGACACAGGTGGAGTTGTGATGATCTGGGGGTGTTTGGACGTTATTGGGGTGTATGGGTTGCCTGTGAGGAATTCAATCCTTGGCTTTGACACTTTTCTAGCTGGTGTGATCTTGAGCATGTTACTTCTCCGTGCCTCAGTTACCCCTCCCAGGGGTGTCGTGAGACTATGTGAATAGATAAACATTAAGTACGTGGAGTGGCATCTGGCAGTCAGCAATGGGTCAGTAAATGTCACTCATTGTTGTGCTGATGGCATAACCTGGGATAAATTTCAGGCTCCGAAGGCGTGGATGCTTATGACCAATTTGGGGCAGATGTATATGCGCTTGAAGTATTTGGGTGCAGTGAAGTGGACGGTATTATAACTGCAGCCACCCAAGTATTTCTTCTGTGTTTCTGAAGATTACTCACTGTGTGACCTTAGGCAAGTTGCTTAACCTTTCTATGCTTCTGTTTCCTCACCTATAAAGTGGAAATAGTACTTATGCCTACCTCAGAGGCTGGCTAGGACAGACAACTGAGTTACTCACCTGTGAAGGGTTTCAGATACCGCCCCACACATAGCAAACGCTTCTTCCTGGCATGCAATGGACATGGGAGTTCTATTGAATTATATTGGGGGATGGGGTATTTGGGGGAAGGCTTGTGTCTGGAGTGTGAGGATAATGTGGGGGTAAAAGAGATTCCAGGGGTAGGGGAAAGACGTGGGAAACATAGGGGTTTGTGGCATGAACAGAAGAAAAAGAAACGGTTGCAAATGAGGGATAAAGGAAGTCCCAAGGGCAGGCTGTCTGCTGGGGACCTGGAGGTCTGGAGGGGGTCTGGGGGTAGCAAAGGCATAAGGACTCAGTGGAAGTGGCCAGGTGGGGACAAAGGTGGGTGTCGCAGAGTGCATGGTCAGGAGCAGGCGGCTCTGACCTCTGAACCAATTTCTGTTGGCCTTGTCCTTGGCCCCTTCCTCCTCTCTTTGCCTCCCTTCCCTCACCCCTTCGAAACCCCTTCCCTCTTCTCTTCCTACACCCCTTCTACCCTGCTACAAAGGTGGCCTCTCCCTGGCTTGAATGTAAGATCAAGAAGACATGGTGGGTATGGTGTGGTGTGTTGACTGGACCATGGTGAACCTTGAGTGAGAGAAGTGGCTAGGTCTGCCCGTGTATACACGCGCTGTTGAGCACACCCAGTTACGATAAGGGGGGACGGGGGCAGGGCTGGCATACTGCGCATGTGCAGAACGCTGTCGCTGGGGTACAAACGTATGGATGTGACAGTGACAGTGGAAGTCGTGGGGATCATGGGAGTACACAGGGGTGCTTGTGTGTAGGGGGAATGGTACCGAAATACGGTAGGAGCATGGTGGGTATTACTGGCGTGTGCTGGGATGTGTTCAGGGGGCGTGTTATGGGAATACACTGAGATCCGAGTGAGGGGGAGTTATTATTGGAGCATACTGGGATGTGTGGGGGGCGTTACTGAAATCTTCTGGAGTATTCGTGGAGGGCTGTTTTGCCGAATCTGTGGGGGTAGGTAATTGAAGCACGCGGGGAGCATGCTTGGCTATTATTGGAGTGTGTTGGGGCTGGTGGATATTATTGGGATCTGCTAAGGGGTCTGCATGTGTGCTGGACAGGTCTCAGACGTGACCACAGGGTGCTCGGGGTGCATCAGGGCATGCATTCTAGTGGATGGAGGGTATTCTTGGGGCCCCCGAGGGGAGTGGGGTTGGAGTCAGGGTGTATGGGTATTCCTGTTGTATACTGGGGTTCCTGGAATGGAGTGGATATATAATCTTGAGGCACACTGTGGTGATGTCAAGGGTTTGAGGCTGTTATCTGAGCGAGCCCAGGCAGGTGTTGAGATACATGGAATAGATTTGAGTTTAATTGAACTTTCCTGGGTATATGAACATTACCCAAATGTGCTGACAGGCTTTGGTGGCCTGATGGTGGCGACTATCTGCATATTCGTGAGTAGTTTGCATTTTTACTAGAACCTATCCGCTGCATGAAGGAGATACATCTGAGGTATACCAGGGAATAGATAAGTCACTGCTGCTCACTAGAGCTTTCTGCAGTGATGGAAATGTTCTGTAACTGCACTGTCCACCATGGTAACCACTAGTCACATGGTGACTACTGGGCACTTTGAAATGTGACTAGTGAGACTGAGGAACTGAATTTCTCAATTTAATTTGTAATTAATTTGCATATAAATAGTCACACGCATTTAGTGGCCACCATATTGCACAGTGCTGAGTAAGCGAGGCTACAATCTGCTTGGGTACCTGGGGAGATGTTACTGTAGTTTATATATAGTCAAGGAGCTGGGAGGGCTATCATCAAAGTACACGTGTCCTGTCGACTTAGTAACTTGCCTGAAGACCTTGAAGGAATCCTACTGAGCCCATACTTCTTTGTGCCCAGCACCGTGCTGAATACTGTACGTACTGAACTCCCACAGCGACCCCATCTGGCGGGGCCTGTTATTGTCTCACATTATAGATGAGGAAATTGAGGCCCAAAAGGTTAAAGCCTTGGGCTCAAGGTCACAGATAAGAAAGTGGCTTGCAGGGGCTCAAAGCAGGCTGTCTGGTGATCTGGCGGCTTACCTCCCCATCCCTTGCACTGTGCTGGCGCACAGTGGGCTTGGAAACTGCTTGCTGAATGGATGGGTGGATGGATGCACGGATGGATGAATGAGGAAAGACTGAGTGGGAGAGCCAGCACTCCGGGCTCTGAGGGGGAGGCTGCGAGCAAACACACACGGAATGGGTGAGGAAGATCCAGGAGGTGGGATGAATCGTTCTGGAGCAGGGGCTCAGGTCACCGGGTTGCTGGTGGAGGTTGGACTCTATGTCTCATAATCCCTTCTCCACCCCCCACCCCCCACCCCGCCCCCTTGCCAGCGATTACATCATTAAGGAGAAGACAGTCTTGCTGCAGAAGAAGGACAGTGAGGGGTTTGGGTTCGTGCTCCGGGGGGCCAAGGGTGAGTGCCGGCTGGGGAGGAGATGGGAGAAGGGCTCTCTGACCCAGGGGGATGGACAGGGGAAGGGACCCCAGCCCACCCACCACCCCACCCCCAGGGTGCTGGTCCCTCAGCTACGGTGAGGCCTCTGTGACTTGGGTCTGAGCCCCATCCCCTGCTCGGCCTCTCCACCCCCTCCCCTCCGACCCCGCCGGCTCCTCCCCATCTGCAGCGCAGACCCCCATCGAGGAGTTCACCCCCACCCCGGCCTTCCCGGCACTGCAGTATCTGGAGTCTGTGGATGAGGGTGGCGTGGCATGGCGAGCTGGACTTCGTATGGGAGACTTCCTCATCGAGGTGAGTCCTGGCCCCCAGCCCCAGGGGCCTTTCCAAGTGCCAGCCTCCAGCACACCTTCCACAGATACTGCTCTCTCCCTGGGACCCTGGTGACAAAAATCCCCAGGCTCCTCCTGATCCACACCAAATACGGCTGCCCAAGTCCAGATTCTCTTTCAGCACCAGGCCTCCCACCCCCCCAGCCCACCCCCTAGCCAGCCTCTGCTTTCTTCAGTGATTCCTTCCGAAGGCTTCTCTGAAGCACTAAAAGAAAACAGAGCTGTTCCCCAGGACACACACACACACACACACACACACAGTGCAGGGACGGGGGACAAGGACGGGTGGGGGGGGGAGGTGAATAGGGTGAACCCAGCCCCTTCCCCAACCCTGGGGCCAGGAAAGTTACCAGAAGGAGAAGTGGGGCCTTGCAAGGAGAGGGGGTGGTGGTGAGGGTCAGTGAGAGGGAAGAGGCCAAGAGTGCTACACACAGGGCAAGGCGGGAGACCACTCTGCTGGGGACTCTGAAGCTGAAAGCATCCCTCCCCTCACCTACTCTGTGTGGTGTGGGGCTATCTGTGCCACAGGTGAACGGGCAGAATGTGGTGAAGGTTGGCCACCGGCAGGTGGTGAACATGATCCGCCAAGGGGGCAACACGCTGATGGTCAAGGTGGTGATGGTCACCAGGCACCCGGACATGGATGAGGCTGTCCATAAGAAAGGTGCTTGTCCACTTTTTGTGTGTGGCCAGACCTGGGCACCCCACTGCCACCAGGCTGAGATCCTCAGAGGTCCTAATGGCCTAATGGTCCTCACCACTGGCCTTCTCTTCCCCAAGGCTGCTTGTTCATGACCCTTCTGGAGGAGAAACTGAGGCAGGGAGGGCTCAGCATGCTGGGGGCAACTGTTATCTGATATCTGGGAGCACTGCAGTGGTGGTGGGGGTGGTTCATGGGCCTTCTCTCTGCGGTACTGATGCTTGACCCCACCATCACCTTCTCAGCACCCCAGCAGGCTAAGCGGCTCCCGCCCCCAGCCATCTCTCTGCGTTCCAAGTCTATGACCTCAGAGCTGGAGGAGATGGGTGAGCCTGTGGGGCTGCTGGGGCCCAGGCGCTGGGGGGGTGGGGGGGGCAGAAGGGGGCTGAACCAGACCTTGAGTTTGTTAGTGTTGTTAGTGACCAGGGGTCCTGTCCTCATCCTGTCCCCTAGTCCATGGGTCAGACTGTCTCTGGCCTGCGTGTGTGTTGCTGGGAAGGGGCGTCTGAGAGTCGACCTTCCTCTGTCCTCTTATATCTGTTTCTCTGTCGAGTCTCTCTCTGGGTCTGCACGTCCCTCCTTACGGGTCCCTGTTTCCTTTCTGGCTTCTCTCCATCTGCCCCCCTCACCCCACTCCCGTTCTCTATCTCTTCCTCCACCAGCTTCCCCACACCCACTAACAGAAAGGAAGGCCAGCCCCTCCCCAGACAGGGCCGAGTGGACCTGGGGGGTCCCGTTTCCCCTGACAGGGGGCAGATCGGGCAGCTGACCTCCCCTACCCTGAGGGAGGAGGGTGTTCCAGAGAGGGGGCCCCTCGCCTCCCCCTGAAGTCCTAACTCTTGGCTCCTCTACTGCCTCTCCCCCGGGCTAGTCTCCCCCTGGAAGAAGAAGAGTGGTGAGTGGGCACAGGACTGGCGGGGGGGCCCCCCCGTCCCCATCCCGCCGGCGGACTTGCCCCTCCCCGACCCGGGCCCTTCACTGCCCCACTCGCGCTTGCGCACGCCCGCTGGCCACGCCCACTGGCCGAGCCCGCTCCGCCCCGCCCCCAGGGGCGCCCCTGGACTTCATCTGCATCCTTTGCCCACAGAGTATGAGCAGCAGCCTGCGCCGGTGCCCAGCATGGAGAAAAAGCGGACCGTGTATCAGATGGCTCTCAGTAAGATGGCCCAGCCCTGCTCCCCAGGCTGCCCAGGACCCCTGACCCCACACCCCCTGGGGTGCCGCAGCCTCTCCAACCCTCTTCCTGCCTGCGCACCCTTTGGCCACCTCCAACCTGATCACCTCATACCCCAACCTTGCCCCACGCATCAAGTATGAGCTCCCACCTCTGTCCTCAGCCTCTCCCCTGTTCCTTCTGCCTCCCCTCCACCTTCCCTCCTATGACAATGTGCTGTCCTCACCCCTTCCCACCGCTGGGTCCTGCCTTCTGGGCTGGAGATTCTGTCTCCATCAGGGCCATCAGTCCACGGGGATGGAGGCAAGGGTGCCTTTTCCTGGTTCGTCACAACATATTGTATGGGCTCCTGGCAGCTCTGTTTCTGCCCGAGGCCAAAGCAAGCTTCATTTCACTGCCTCTTCCCTCCTCCCCTTAGACAAACTGGATGAAATTTTGGCGGCAGCTCAGCAGACGATCAGTGCAAGCGAGAGTCCTGGACCTGGTGGCCTTGCATCGCTGGGCAAACACCGGCCCAAAGGCTTCTTTGCCACTGAGGTAGGCAGCCTGGACTGGGGGATGGGAGCATAATGGAGAGGAGGCTTGGGGGGTGCACACACCAACCTGGAACAACGTCCTTCTCCTTGCAAACCTTTCCCACCCCTCTGTGTTGAATGTCGGTCCTAGAGGGGCACCATACTTCCTGGGCCCTCTCCTTTCTCCCCACTCTGGCAGCCTCCTTTCCTCTCTGCGCATCCTCTTCCTTACTCTCCTCCTAAGTCTTGTCTCTTGTTTCCTCACTCCCTGCTCCCACCTCTTGTCCATCTCCGTCCCACCTCAGGAGTCTCAGGGAAGGCATGATGTCACAGCTGGTGATCCCTGGCATCGGCCCAGCACATGATAATAGGTGCTCAACAAGAGGGAGTTATTAAAATATTATTTATTACCACTGTCTCCACTCTACCTGCTTTTCCCTAGGACAGAGGCTGACCTGTAATGGGTGGTGATCCTGTTTGGGACACTACATTTTACATGGATTATCTCATTTGTTCCTAGGATCATTCTGTGAGGTCCACATAGTTGTTAGCCCATTTACAGAGGGGAAACTGAGGCTCAGAGAGGGAGGCAGTATTTCAATCCAGGCAAGTCAGGCAACTGGATCCGTGGCATTGGCTCTTCTGGTGGGCCTGCTGGACCCTCCCTAGCTGGCCTGCCATTGGGCTGTGCCCTTTCATGGGAACACAGTCACCACCAGCCTCCTCCCCCCTCCAGCGTCACCTCCAGAGATCATACACGCCCTACTTCTCTCTTAGCACTTGCTTCTTCTCTGCTCGGGCCTTGCCCTCTGACCGTGCCCTTTGACCCCTTTTCCCCACAGGCCACACCCACCACCCAGTGGCTAACAGGCTATTTACTCTAAAACTAGATTCTTTGGCTTTTGAGGGACCATGGACCCCCTTGGCAGGCTAGCATAGTCCTCCTAATAATGCTTATAAACATAAAATAAATTACCTAAGAAAACAAAAGAAACCAATTACACCGATAATACAATTATCAGAATATTTTTTTAAAAGCAAAATCCATGGGGCACCTGGCTGGCTCAGTCGGTAGGGCATGTGACTCTTGATCTCGGGGGCATGAGTTTGAGCCCTGTGTTGGGCCTAGAGCTCAGTTAAACACATACACACACACACAAAGTAAAAGCAAAATTTATGATATAGAAACATCTATACTTTTTTGTCAACACGTTAGCCAGCAAGACCTCGTGATGGCTCTTAACTACTCTAACTAGTCATGAGGTGCATAAACACAATTTCAGGAGATCTGCACCTGCTGTTAAAGGATATGGAAATATCTGTGATTTCTTTTGGGGATACAGGCACAAGTCTTGCTAAGGTCGGCTTGGTTTGCTGCCTACATCCTTAATCGAGGAAATGTTGTGTTGTCGTTGGAAGATAATGACAATAAAGATGTAATTTTTTTTCCTAGTCCAAGTGCATGGCCCCCTTGCAGTCTATCCACAGACCTGCGAAGGGTTAGACTGCCTACTTTAGAACGCCTCATACTTTGACAAGAACCAAATGAAGGTGGCAAATTTTGTACTTGGACTCAAAGAATTGCTTTCAGATGTAAAGGTGGAGGGTCCTTGGCCACTTCTCAGGGCTTGGGAGAGTGCCCTGCACGCAGTAGCCCCTCACGTCTCACCTGTCCTGAGTTTCTCAAGGAATCTGAAACCTCTGAGGCTGTGAGGATCATCTTTTGTGCCCACCTCCCCCAAAGGTCAGTGTAGACTCGGAAGTGTATGGACAGTCAAGCCAGGCAGACCTGCCTCCAAATTCTGACTTCCTCTGACTTCCTGTGTTACTTGAACCATACTACCTAATTTCTCTGCATCCTCAGTTTCCTGCTCTGTACAATGGGGCTAAAGCCAATCTTGCTGGTCCTGATGAGGAGTGAATGAGATCACCTCCTAGCACAGCAGGCTCTCAACAGATGGCGAGCCCTCTTAGGCCATAAAACAAACTGGAGACCCCACAATGACTTGCCAGTGAGCCTTGAATGTGCCCCAGAGACCCTGTAACAGCGTATCACATGCAGAGTCTCCAAGAATAGATAGGGCAAACCCTGTTTTCATTTATTCAACAAATGGCAGCCAGCATGCCAACCCCTCCCTGTGTGAACCATGGTTGCAGAACAGACAAGATCCCAGCCTTCGTGGAATTCACCATCTGAGCTCCAAAGACACCCGTAGATGGGCCCAGACATGGGCCAGTAATAACACCAGCTGCCCACGTGCCCCTCTCTCCTAGAAACGAGACTCGCAGGCATTCACCTGAGTTCTTGAATGGCGTCTCCCTTCCTTCTGGGCCTTAGAGGCCAGTGGTGTTTTTCCCTGTTAGGTTTCCCTTTTTCTTCTCCCTTCCAGGGTCTGGCCCTGGGCCTTCCCAAAGCCCTGCCTCTCGTGTTGGGGTCTTTCTTCACCCTCATCTCTGTCCCCACCTTCCCACCAGCCATCCTGACTTCTCACACTAAGTCAACACGGGCCCCATCCTGCTGCTTCTGCATCTCCATGGCTCACTCTCTCTGTGGTCTTGTTCTCTTCTGTTTCTTGTCTCCCATCTGCTTCAGCTTCTCTCCCCTCCTCACTCTCTCACTTGGAGCTCTGTGCACTAGACCAGAGAAGGTAAGCTGGCAGTGTGGGGGCCCAGTATTGCCCCGAGGCCTCTTTTATCAGGCCTGAGCAACAGTGAATCAGAGTAACCTATTGTACAAGGTGCCACTGTTTGGAAACGTAAGAATTGGGAGATTTCAACCTCCCTGAAAGACACCCCACTGCACAAAACCTAACGTGGGGACATGGTACTGAGGGACCTGCCCATGCCAACAGTGGGAGTGGCAGACCCCAGGCAGATCCACTGTAGGTCAAGGTGCCTCTTGGGCTGTCTCCTCCTAGGGCTCTGCTGTCCATCCATCAGTCCTCCCCTCTGTGTGGCTTTGGCTCCCTCAGCTGCTGTCTGTTACCTGGTCACTGACCCCAAGGGGTACCCCACCTCCCCCCCCAACTCCTGCACTGTCCTCGCTTCCGCCCATCTTTATCTGGGTGCCAGTGTCAACCTTTCTCTGGACTCAAATTTTCCCTCTGATTATTTTGACCATACCCTCTTGATTGCATTATCTGTCTCTTTCCCTCCTCTTTGCATGCCTGACCCTCCTGGAGCAGCTGTGGCCCCCTCCATTCGAGGCCTCTCAGGACTGCCTCTCTTCCTGCTTTGTTGGGACCCTCTTTCTTCCCATCGCTTTCTCATTTCCCCTCCTGTCTGCCCGGTTCTGAACCCCCATCTCTGTCTTTGTCTATCTCTGTCTCTCCGTCTGTCTCCCCCTCCGCTCTCTCCCCCCTCACCCCTTTCCAAGGGCTGTCGCCCTGGCGTGCATTTCTCAGCCCATCTTCAGCCTCCAGCCTGCGCATAGCACCAGGGCGCACACTCTGCCCTTGAGGCATCAGACCCACCACCGGCCCACGAGGTGGCACCGGAGGAGGGCTGGACCTCCCGCTGACTCCTGCCCGCAGCCGGTGACGTCACGCGCACCCGGGCACTCTGATTGGCTGCCCGCCTCTGCGCGGGAGAGGACGCTCCCGGTTCGTGGATGGAGGTCAGCCTGTCCCACCTGGGTCAGTGTGCCGCTCAGGCAGGCAGTCCGACGCCTCCTCAGACGCTTTTGTGGCTTCTCCATCAGTCTGACATCTCCTCGGCCACTCTGACCCCTTTTATGTCAAGTTAACCCATCATTGGATCTCTCCTCTTCCACTTAGAAGTGTCTTCTGCCAATGTCCCAATCTGACGCCTTTCCCTCACTCTGCACTCTCTTCAGTCAGAGGCACCCCCACCCCGTCATTCGGAACCCTCCCCCATCACTCTACCTCCATCCATCCCCAATCCCATGCGTCTACCAGATGCTTCCCTCACCTTCCTTCCCACCTCCCCATTATCCCCTTGCTCGCCTTCCCCAGCCTGGACTCCGTATTCATTGTCCTCTCCAGCCTGCTTCTGCCCTCAGGGGTCCCTGCATCCTTTCTGACTGGGTGTTCCCCCATCTTGTCAGGGTGTCCTTCATTCTGCACATATTTACTGAGCACCTGTTATGCGCTGGACCTGCTGCTTGGCTCTGGGGGTGGAGGAGGGAATCAATCAAGGCCACTCCCATTAGAGAATTTACATTTGGGGGCGGAGGTTGGGTTTTGCAGACTTGGGTTCTGCCGCATGTAAGAGAAACCTCCAAATAACAGTGGCTTGAACCAGGAGAGTCTAACATCTCTGTCATGTTAACGAAGTCTGGAGGAGGGAGTCCCAGGCAGGTGTGGCAGCCACCATGGTCATGAAGACCCAGGATCCTTCTCACTTTCTGCTCCACCATCCTAGCCTTCTTTCCAACCATAAAGTCACCTCATAGTCCAAGATGGCTGGAGCTCTAGCTGTTACACCAGCATTCCAGGTAGCAGGAACAAGGAAGAGGGAAAGGCAGGAAGGCAAAGGAGGGCACATTGTTGCTTCTTGGGTTGCCTCTGAGGAGACCTCCCCAAAGAAACACACAACACTTGCACTTACGCATCCCAGCTGACCTTAGTTCCGTGGCCACACTCAGCTGCAAGGGGGCCTGGGGAATGTAGTCCCAATAGGTGCCAAAGGAGATTGCGGTTTCCTTACCAAGGAAGAAGAGTAGAATGGGAACTGGGTAGGCTCTGTGCCCAGGGAGACAGACAATGAACAAGCAAGCAAATAATTATACTAACTCTACACTGGTTTAAGTAGAGGGAGTTATGATGTAGAGTAACAGACAGAAGCCTCTCCAGGGAGGAGACATCTGAAACTAACAGACTTCACCCATTATCACTTTTCTACCACCTGTCTGACCTCATCTCCCACCCCTCAGCGCCCTGCTCACCCACTCGAGACACATCGGCCTCCTGACTGTTCCTTGAGCACACCAGACTCACTCCCACCTCAGGACGTTTACAATTGCTGTTCCCTCTGCCTGGGATACTCTTCCCCTGGATATATGCATGGCTCCCTTCTTCCGGAGATTGCTCAAATGATATCTTCACAGAAGGGCCTTCCTTGACAGCCCTATTTTAAATTATAGTCCTCCTCTCCTCCCCCTCTTCCCTCCACCCGACCCCGTTATGTTACTAATTTATTTTGTCTGCCCTCCAAAATAGACTTTTGTCTTATTTTGTCGATGGCTGCATCTGCAGCATCTAGAACAGTCCCTGGCATGAATCAGGTGCTCAGTAAATATCTGTGGAATGAATGAATGAATGAGACAAACACAGAGATGGTTAGTCTCAGTCCAGTGAGGTGTGTGCAGGGAGAGGTTAGGATAGGAGCATCCTGTGAGGGGCCAGAGCAGCACTGTCTTGTCCAGTAGAGTTCCTGGGTTGAAGGAACTGTTCTACATCCGTGCTGTCCCATACGGCAGCCACCAGCCGTGTGTGGTGACTGAACCCTTGAAATGTGGCCAGCAAAAACAGAGGAAGGGAGTTTTAAATTTTAATTTATTTTAATTTGTTAAAATTTACATCTGAAAGGGTGGTGGCTATTGTATTGGGCAGTGTAGGTTTAGAGAGGAAGGGAGACGCCAGGCCAGAGTGGGGGCCAGGGTGACAAGTCTTCCCAAGCAGAGCAGGGGAAGGATGTTCCAGGCAGAGGGAACAGCGTATGCAGAGGCCCTGAGGTGAGAAACAGCACAGGAAATTGAGAGAGGCAGGGAGTACTTAGAGCAAGGGGGCTGGAGGGTGCATGATGGGAGGTGAGGGCAGTAAGGTGGGGACTTCATCCAAAAAGGGTTTCCTTTCTCTGCACTTCTGGCCTCAAAGACAGAGAAGAGCAACATCCGAGGTCACCTGGCAGAAGCAAGGGAGTCAGTGCCTGATGTTGGCTCATTCTCCTTTAGTCACTGTTCATTTGACACAAGCTTATAGAATATCAGGTCCTGGTTGGGGACTGGGGACCCAGCAGTGAAAGAGACCAACAACGTTGCTACCATCAGGCAGGGTGTTAGGATTCCACGGGCCTTTGGCACTTTTTTTTTTTTAAGATTTTATTTATTTGAAAGAGAGAGAATGAGAGAGAGAGAGCATATGAGAGGGGGGAGGGTCAGAGGAGAAGCAGACTCCCTGCCGAGCAGGAAGCCCGATGTGGGACTCGATCCCGGGACTCCAGGAACATGACCCAAGCCGAAGGCAGTCGCTCAACCAACTGAGCCACCCAGGCGCCCTGGGCCTTTGCCACTTTTACCTTCATAAGCCCCTCTGTGTTGGTGCAAAGATGAATATTATCATCCAGGCTGGATTCTGTTCATTTCTCCCCCTCTGATTTTAAAGGAAATGAAAATATCTTCCCTGCAGGTGTCCTGGGCCGGAGATCCTGTACCTCTGGTGCCTTCAAGGAGCTGACATTCTAGGCAGGGAGTCAGGAAGGAAGCAAGTAAACAAGTCGTCTCAGATGGAAATGAGTGCCCTAAGGAAAACAGGACAGGAAAGTGCGGTAGACAGTGACTGGGAGGGACATTTGAGTGGAGGACGTAAAGACGGAAAGGAATGTGTGACGATGAGGAGAAAATGTTGCAGAGAGCAAATGCAGGACTTGCAAGTGTTCTAAAGCAGGGATGGACCTCGGGGCATTGGAGGAGCAGGACTGGTGGACACGGTGGACCAGAGTGAGCAGGTAGGAGATGTAGGCAGGGCTAGATTGTACTGGGCACCTGGGTTTCCTGTAGTGGGAGCATGAGATGGGGATTCCTGCGCCAACAGTATCCTAAGGGGAGAATTATAAGGGAGTGAGGGAGGCAAGGTGAGCTGCGGGAGGTCAGCAAACGTGGTCCCCGCTGGAGTTCCCTTTCAGCCTGATCCCTGGGAGAGTTTGAATTGCACCACGGAGTTAATCCTGCCTTGGATCTCTGTGTCAGTCTATCCTTGGCTGCAGGCTGCTCCCAGGAGTAGGGGGACGTAACCACTTGGGCCCATCAGCTCCTTTGGAGGAGGGGGATTCTTTAGAGCCAGGAGCAGCAGAGAGCCCAGGCAGCTGACACTCTCAGCAGCTGGGGATGGTCACTGCGTCCCAGTCAAAGGGATGTGGTGTGCACCAGCAGTGTCTACCACAGACCACAACTCAAGACCAGAGTTGGGAATTCCGATCCCCTCCTGACTGGTGATGTGGGATGCTCCTGCAGGATTTTAAGCAGGGCAATCGCATGACCTGTACTTCTTTTTGAAAGATCCGTCTGACTCTTACGTGGCAAGCAGACCAGAAAGCGGTGGAGGGTGGGGACAGGGTGGCAGCAGGGAGACAGGGGAAAAGGCTGGGGCAGCCAGCGAGCCAAGCAATGCTGGTGACTTGGACCTGGGTGGGGGGGTTGACAGCAAGAATGGAGAAAAGACCCAGAATAGTGATCGGTATGGGAAGCAGAGCTAACAGGGCTGCCTGAGAAACTGCTTTCTTTTCCTTTCTTTCTCCCCACTGCCCAAACTCAGACACCTTTCTCTCCCCCAGAATTCCCTTTTGCCTCCTCCATTCCTCTCACCCTTCCTGCAGAGGCTTGGAGAAGGCTTGGGGGCTGGCTGTATGGTGAAGCCATGAATCTTCACACCCAGACTGATCTTTCTCTGTTGTCTTTTTTCTCTGACTGCTACCCCAAAGTCAAGCTTCGATCCGCACCACCGCTCGCAGCCAAGTTATGAACGTCCTTCTTACCTGCCTCCAGGACCTGGGCTTATGCTCCGGCAAAAATCTATTGGTATGTCACCTGGACGGGTGGGTATAATGGATGCCAGCAGGGGAGGGGGAGGCTGGGAGAGTGACAGGTTACGGGAGGAATGAAGGGGCTTTGAAATGTCCTTTTCTACTTCCGTATATGACCACAGTTCCATCAAGCTGGGCAAAGAGCTCAGGCTTTGTTTTTGGGCAAACCTGGGTTTGAATTCTGGCTCTTGTCCCTCCTGGCTGTGTGACCTGGGGCAAGTAGCTTCACCTCTCTGGGCCTTGGGTTCTGCATCTAGGAAATGGGCATGTTATTGTTCCTGCCTGGATGCAGTGAGTCGAAGCCCCCACCACCTAGTTTCTTCTCTGTTATACCTGACTTCATTCATGCATGCATACATTCTAGAAATGTTTACTAAGCACTCCGCATAAGTCCTAGACTGCTGGGGATATGTCAGTGAACAAAACAGAGGAAAGGGTCCTGCCCTCATGGAGCTTGCCTTCTAGCAGGGGAAGACAGACAACAGATTATAAGGATAAGAAACAAGACAATTATATAGTATGTTGACAGTGGTAAGTTCTGTGTGGCGGGGGCGGGTGGGGAGCAGACTAGAATAAGAGAGATCAGGAGCGCTGGGAAGCAGATATGAGCCAAAACATGGAAATGAAGGGGGAGAGCCATGTGGATATGCAGTGATAAGGTATTCCAGGTAGTGAGAACAGCCGAGACAAAGGTCCTGAGGTAGGATTGAGCCACCGTTTGCTCAGATCAGGAAGACTGTGGGGTGGGAGGAGATCAGGAGCACAGCTGGGGGCCTGCTAAGTTTCAGATGCCAGTGAGACATCCAATTAAGTGGATATGGCATTTGGATATAGGAGCCTGGAGCTCAGGGGAGAGGACTGAGCCCCAGGACAGATGTGGGCGTCTTCAGCAGAGACATAGTGAATGAAGCAACATACAGCTTGAGATCGCCAAAGGAGAGAGAGTAGTCAGAGGGGAGAAGAGGGTCAAAGACTGAGCCCTGCAGTGATTAATAGGCAAAAGACTTTGCTCTTCCCAATCCACTTGGAGTCCTTTTGCTGATTGGGTCTAGCTTTTCTCCCACTTCCAGCGTCCACAGTCCATCAGTGTGAGTCTTGCATCTGTGAGGTCTACCTGTATCTCCTCATTTACCTCCTCTCAACCACCTGTAAAGCCACCCAGCATTGCTCACCTATAAATCGGCTCTCTCTAGTAAACGTTAGCCTCATCCTAAGCAGTTCCGTCTGTGAAAGCACAGGTTTGATGTGCTAATTACATTTTATTTCCGCGTATACATGAAAAAGAAATCTATAACTGTGCACCTAAACATGGCATCTTTCCTGGGCTCCAGCCACTTTTGCTCACCCCAAGCCACCGCTAGCGTAGGCCGTGTCTTTGTGGGAATTAGAAAATGCCGCCCCCTCCTGGCGTGGGGAGGAAGTTCAGCTGAATGTCGCCCCACCTCCCCTTGCTCCCTCTGCCGGTTGCTGCTGTGCAATGCACAGCCTGGTCGTCAAGCCAACTCTGGACTCATTCGTGTGAGGGTCTTAGCATATACTCAGTGGCGTCGTATTATTATTATTATTATTAATCATCATCATCATCTCATTAATATTGTAGTACTATGGGATAGGGGAGGAGGGAGACCCCCTCCCCCCACTCCTGGATCCACTGTATCTTCCCCAGGGGCTGCAGAAGATGATAGACCCTACCTAGCACCCCCAGCCATGAAGTTCAGCCGCAGCCTGTCTGTGCCTGGCTCGGAGGACATCCCCCCGCCGCCCACCACGTCCCCACCGGAGCCCCCCTACAGCACACCTCCAGCCCCCTCCTCCTCTGGCCGCCTCACCCCATCCCCCAGAGGAGGGCACTTCAACCCCAGTTCGGGTGGCCCGCTCCCCTCCTCTTCCCCCGCATCCTTTGATGGACCCTCCCCTCCCGACGCGCGTGTAGGGGGCCGTGAGAAGAGCCTGTACCACAGCGGGCCCCTGCCCCCCGCCCACCACCACCCGCCCCACCACCACCACCATCACGCCCCGCCCCCCCAGCCTCACCACCACCACGCCCACCCCCCTCATCCCCCCGAGATGGAGACCGGCGGCTCTCCCGACGACCCCCCACCCCGACTGGCTCTGGGGCCCCAGCCCAGCCTGCGCGGCTGGCGGGGCGGCGGGCCCAGCCCCACCCCGGGCGCCCCGTCCCCGTCGCACCACGGCAGCGGGGGCGGGGGCATCGGCTCCTCCCAGGCCCCGGCCCTGCGCTACTTCCAGCTGCCCCCCCGGGCGGCCAGCGCGGCCATGTACGTGCCAGCCCGCTCGGGCCGCGGGCGCAAGGGGCCCCTGGTCAAGCAGACCAAAGTCGAAGGCGAGCCGCAGAAGGGCGGCGGCCTCCCGCCCGCCCCGTCGCCCACGTCTCCGGCGTCGCCGCAGCCGCCGCCGGCCGCCCCGTCGGAGAAGAACTCCATCCCCATCCCCACCATCATCATCAAGGCCCCGTCCACCAGTAGCAGCGGCCGCAGCAGCCAGGGCAGCAGCACCGAGGCGGAGCCCCCCACTCAGCCCGAGGCTGCGGCCGGCGGCGGCGGCCCCTCGGCGCCGAGCCCCGCCCCGGCCATGTCCCCGGTGCCGCCGTCGCCCTCGCCCGTGCCCACCCCCACCCCCACCTCGCCCAGCGGCCCGGCCACCCTGGATTTCACCAGCCAGTTCGGAGCGGCCCTGGTGGGGGCGGCCCGGAGGGAAGGGGGCTGGCAGAACGAAGCCCGCCGGCGGTCCACGCTCTTCCTCTCCACCGACGCGGGGGACGAGGATGGCGGCGACAGCGGGCTGGGCCCAGGGGCGCCCCCGGGGCCCCGGCTGCGCCACTCGAAATCCATCGACGAAGGCATGTTCTCCGCCGAGCCCTACCTGCGGCTGGAGTCTGCGGGCGCGGGGAGCGGCGGCGGCTACGGGGCTTACGCGGCCGGCAGCCGCGCCTACGCGGGCAGCGGGGCCAGCAGCGCCTTCACCAGCTTCCTGCCGCCCCGACCCCTGGTCCACCCGCTGACCGGCAAGGCCCTGGACCCCGCCTCCCCGCTCGGGCTGGCCCTGGCCGCCCGAGAGCGGGCGCTGAAGGAGTCCTCGGAGGGTGGTGGGCCCCCCCAGCCCCCTCCAAGGCCCCCATCGCCCCGCTATGAGGCCCCGCCGCCCACCCCACACCACCACTCGCCCCACGCCCACCATGAGCCAGTGCTGCGTCTCTGGGGGGCCTCACCACCGGACCCCGCCCGCCGGGAGCTGGGGTACCGGGCAGGGCTGGGCAGCCAGGAGAAGTCCCTTCCGGCCAGCCCTCCAGCTGCCCGACGCTCCTTGCTGCACCGCTTGCCCCCCACAGCTCCCGGGGTCGGGCCCCTCCTCCTGCAGCTGGGGCCAGAGCCCCCGCCCCCGCACCCCGGGGTGAGCAAGGCGTGGAGGTCGGGGGCCCCCGAGGAGCCCGAACGGCTGCCCCTACACGTGCGGTTCCTTGAGAACTGCCAGCCCAGAGCCAGTGGGGCGGGGGGAAGGGGACCCCCCTCGGAAGACGGGCCGGGGGTTCCGCCGCCCAGCCCACGCCGGTCCGTACCGCCCTCGCCGACCTCCCCGCGGGGCAGTGAAGAGAATGGGCTTCCCCTGCTAGTCCTGCCGCCCCCTGCTCCCTCGGTGGATGTGGAAGACGGGGAATTCCTCTTCGTGGAACCGCTGCCCCCGCCCCTGGAGTTCTCCAACAGCTTCGAGAAGCCAGAGTCGCCCCTCACACCTGGGCCTCCCCACCCGCTGCCGGACCCACCCACCCCAACCACCCCCTTGCCCCCCGGGCCACCACCTGCTATTGCTGCCGCACCTCCCACCCTGGACTCCACGGCATCCAGCCTGACTTCCTATGACAGTGAGGTGGCCACACTGACCCAGGGGGCCCCCGTGGCTCCTGGGGACCCCCCTCCGCCAGGCCCACCGGCCCCGGCGGCCCCTGCTGCGCCGGCCCCACAGCCTGGCCCAGACCCACCGCCGGGCACAGATTCCGGTATCGAGGAGGTGGACAGCCGGAGCAGCAGCGACCACCCTCTGGAGACCATCAGCAGCGCATCCACACTGAGCAGCCTCTCTGCCGAAGGCGGTGGCGGCGGCGGGGGCGGGGGCGCCAGCGTGGCCAGTGGGCCAGAGCTTCTGGACACGTACGTGGCCTACCTGGACGGCCAGGCCTTCGGGGGGAGTGGGACTCCCGGCCCACCCTATCCTCCACAGCTCATGACTCCTTCTAAGCTCCGGGGCCGGGCTCTGGGGGCCAGCGGAGGACTGAGGCCCGGCCCTAGTGGGGGACTCCGGGACCCTGTCACTCCCACCAGCCCCACCGTCTCGGTGACAGGGGCTGGAACGGATGGGCTGCTGGCCCTGAGTGGTTGCACGGGACCCTCAGCGGCGGCTATGGCCGGGGGTCCGGTGGCTCTCGAGCCGGAAGGCCCTCCAGTGCCCTTGCCATCGGCCTCCTCTCTGCCTCGGAAGCTGCTGCCCTGGGAGGAGGGCCCGGGCCCCCCGCCACCACCCCTGCCCGGGCCCCTGGCCCAGCCTCAGGCCTCAGCCTTGGCCACAGTAAAAGCCAGCATCATCAGTGAACTCAGCTCCAAGCTTCAGCAATTTGGGGGCTCCTCGGCAGCTGGTGGCGCTCTGCCCTGGGCCCGGGGAGGCAGCGGGGGAAGCGGGGACAGCCACCACGGGGGAGCCAGCTACGTCCCTGAGAGGACCGCTTCCCTGCAGCGGCAGAGGTGAGCCGGGGCTGATGGTTGGTGATGGAGGCCACAGGGGCCAATGCTGTGGGTACCAGAGCCTACCTTCCCCGTAGCTGCGTCCTTTGAGGGTCCCAGGTGGCAGAAAGAAAGCAGAAACGAGGCTGGCTTGCAGAAGTCCGTCCTCAGGGAAGCATGCTTTCACAGATAGTTTATCTCAGTAGCTTTTGTGCTCTCTTCCCATCACCATGACAACCCACATCCCATGATGAACCAAAAAAATATTGACAAAAGAGATTGGAGCACAACTTGCCGATGTCTGTTTCCTTGGTGGGCTGTCAGTTCTGACAGTCCCTGAAATCTGTGAGTCCCTTGAACCCGGTGTGGCTCAAGATTAAGATGCTTTAGGGCGCAGTGGTTTGGAGTGTGGGTCTGGAGCCGGGCTTCTTGGGCTTTGGGTCTCAGCCCTGGACTTCTAACTGGGTGACCTTAGGCAGAGGAATCCACCTCTCTGTAGAAGGGGGACAGCGTTAGACCCACCTAAAGGGTTTTTGAGAGGATTAAATATGGGCCATTGTTGTAGCACAAGTTGGGGGAGAGGAGGGGCCTCTTACCAAAGCCCAGGAAGTATGGATGGGAAAATATGGGATAGTGGAGAAGTTTCCTAAAGCAGCTAGCTTAGCCAGGATCGCCACAGAGTTCGAGCTCGTTCAAGCCCTTCTAGTCTTAGGGAAAGTAGAGTCACATTCCTGATTCAGGCACACGGAGAGAGTGAGGAGAGGTTTCTTAATCCCCCTGCCCTTGTCCTTCTGCAGAGTTCACTCTAACTCTGAGGGTCTGATGGCCTTACGGTGATATTATTTGAATGTGGTTTCATCGGGCCTTTGAGATCTTAAGGCGACCGTCTGATTATTTTTAAGTATTCTGGGTGAAGGAGAGGATGCTTAATGTAGGCGACAGGTGCACCAGCTATTGATTTACCACCTGCTGTGCTCTGGGTGCCCTTCTAGGTGACAGGGACCCCATGGGGGACAGGACAAGCAAAGCCCTGCCCTCACGGAGCTCATAGTCTAATGAGGCAGGGATGGGGGATGGTTAGAGATGGCCTCTCAAATAACCAGCAAGATGAGCAGAAACCGGAGGAAGGGAGAGAGCAGATCCCGTGGCTACCTGGGGGAAGTGAGCTAGGCCAAGGGAACAGCCAGTTCAAAGGCCCTGAGGCAGGACTGTTCTGAAGGGCGCTAAAGGGATGAGGGGAACCTTTTTCTCCCCTTGTTTCTTCTCTCTTTCATCTCCCTCTCCTCATCTCTCTCCCTCTCTCTCTCTCTCTCTCTGTCCCCTGTCCCCTTCCATCTCTCTCCCCTGAACGCTCACCCTCTTTTTGTTCCTCTTTCACCGTCTCCCTGTCTTCCACTCTGCTGTGACTGGCCATAACCCGATAGGCAGTATAGAGTAGTGGTTAAGAGCTCAGACTTTGGTGCCATATAACTGGGCTCTGCCACTTCCTGGCTGTGTGTCCTTAGGCAAGTTACTTAACCTCTCTGTGCTGCTGATAATAATAGTAACCTGCATCAGGGCTGTCATGGGGAATACACTGAGATGCGATATGTAAAGCACTTAGAACAATGCCTGGCACACGTGAGCATCAGTAAGTGGTGGCGATTATTATTATTATCACTTAATGTCTCTTTTTCTTTCATCTCTCTTGACTGTCACCCTCTCCCTGTCCTCTCGTTCTTCTCTCCCTTCATTTCTGTCCTGACATCTGTCTTACCCCCTTGCTCCTTCTATCTCTTCCCATCTTTCTTCTCCACCTCTCTACCCCTGCTCCTGTCTCTCTTCTCTCCCTACGTCTCGACCTCTGCCTCTTTCTCACCCCACCATTGCCCTCCAAACCCCCTTCCTCCACCCCTGCCCCTTTGTCACCTTCCAGACTCTCTGAAGACTCCCAGTCCTCGCTCCTCTCCAAACCCGTCAGCAGCCTGTTTCAGAACTGGCCCAAACCACCTCTGCCACCACTCCCCACAGGAAGCGGGGTCCCCCCTTCAGCAGCTGCAGCTCCAGGGGCCACCTCACCCTCAGCCTCCTCCTCCACGTCTACCCGCCACCTCCAGGGTGTGGAGTTCGAGATGCGGCCGCCTCTGCTCCGCCGGGCCCCCAGCCCCTCACTGCTGCCCGCCTCAGAGCACAAGGTCAGCCCTGCGCCCAGGCCCTCGTCCCTGCCCATCCTGCCTTCTGGACCCCTGTATCCGGGCCTCTTTGACATCCGCAGCTCCCCAACTGGAGGGGCAGGAGGCTCAGCTGACCCTTTCGCCCCTGTCTTTGTGCCACCACACCCCGGGATTTCCGGGGGGCTTGGTGGAGCCTTGTCAGGGGCCTCCCGCTCCCTCTCACCAACCCGCCTGCTTTCGCTGCCCCCGGACAAGCCCTTCGGCGCTAAACCTCTGGGGTTCTGGACCAAGTTCGACGTGGCTGATTGGCTGGAGTGGCTGGGCTTGGCTGAGCACCGAGCACAGTTCCTGGACCACGAGATTGATGGCTCCCATCTGCCCGCCCTGACCAAGGAGGATTACGTCGATCTGGGTGTGACCAGGGTGGGCCACCGCATGAACATCGACCGGGCTCTCAAATTTTTCCTGGAGAGGTGATGGCTGGCCTGGACGGACCAGCCCGTCCACAGAACCCTTGAGCCTACTGGCCTCTTGACCTCTGACCCCTGACCGTCATTCTCTCCCCCTGGGCCAGGGACTCTGCTAGAACTGTGCCCTGCCCTCCTCTCCCAAGGCCGGAGGTCACCAGGTGGCCTGATCCTGGCCAGACATTTGCACCTCACAGGAGGGGGCAGCTGACACAAGACTGTGTGTGAAGCAGGGAACAGGGGGGAGGTGATGGAGGAGATCACAGAGGGGGATGGAGAAGGAGGGAAGGGTCGGTTCTGGGGAGGGGGAAACAGACAGAGCCATAGAGGGTCAGCCCTGAGCCTGATTGGATGGGGGTTGTCCCCGGCCGCAGGGGAAGGGGGTGCCCTCAGATTCCACCACCTGCCACCCCTCTAACAACCCTTCCCCCCCTCTCCAGGCCCCTGGGCTCTCCCTATGCACCTTCCCCTCTCCCTAGCACACACAGCAGCCACCGCCCCCACCCCCCGCCCCGGCCTCTTGCACGCTCCTTTGCACGCCTGCTTGCCTCTCCTCTCCCCGGGCTACAATTTTGCACAAATTTGCCCTCTCGCTGTCTTGCACACTCCGCCTTCGCTTCTGGCTCGTGAGGCCCTCTCAGCGCTCAGACACGCCCTGTTTCCCTAGCACACATTGCATCTCTTCTCCCACGTTCCGTACCCTTACTGTCTCAAACTCTCGCCTGTGTACTCTTCCCTTGGTACCCTCTCTTACACACCTCACTCCTGAAAATCTCTAAACCCTTGCTGCAGACACACTTGGGACACCCTTTTCCCTACCCACTCACAAACTCTGTGCACACATACTTATTCTGTGGAACACACCTGCCTTTATTCAGCTCTTGCACACTTGCTATCCCATGCACTGCTCCTGACACGCTTGTGCCCATCGTCTTTAAGCATCTCCCCTTCTTGTTCTCGAACCCCCACGTTCTGACTCTCCCCACCTCTCCCTCTCACAGTGACACTCCCACGTCCTTCCCTGCCCCTCCCCTCCTCACGCTATCACTTCTTATCCCGCATCTTGTACACCTGCCTCCCAGGAACTGCTTCTCTCTCAAATGCTCGCTCCCTTCCTCTTTGCCAGGCCCCCACTCCTGTGCACCCTTCTTTTCCAAATTTGTGTCCTGCTTCATTCTCAACTCTTCTGTGAACTTTCTTGCACACTCAACTCTTGCACACACGTCCTCCCCAGCACTTCCGCTGCTCTTGAAGCCATGTTCCTTCTCTAACAATGTTCCTGCACACCATGGCTTTGCTGCACACTCATTCTTGAATTTCTCCTTGTTCTTGTTGGCTCCTCAGTGACTGTTTCCATCTCCCTGGGGGGAACTCGACTGTCTCTCTCCTTTTGCACACTTGTCTCCTAACACACTCTTGGGCTATACTGTCGTTTCTTTTCCTAGCATCCTTATTTTTTGTGCCTGTGGAGGAACAGGTCTTGCAGACATTCTTACCCTGCCTGTTTTCTCACCTCTTGGACACTCCTTTCTCCTGTCGAGAGAAGACCCTATGCACACTCCCCTCTTGCTCACCATGCCTCCACGCTTCCTCTTCTCCCTGCTCCAGTCTGTGACCCACATCCCCCCTCCTCTCGCTCTTCCTAGCTCTTCCTGGACCATCTCTCCATCCATTTTGCACGAAGATTCCCCCACCCCCACCCCTAACCTTTCCTTCTCTCCAAGAAACACCTTCTCCCTCCAGCATGGCTGTTCCTTCCTGCACGCTTCCCCCCTCCCTTTATTCCTGGGGCTTGGGAATTTTAAGCCACCCCTTCCCCTGGGAAGCCCCCTCTCCTACTGTGGGTAAAGGGGGGAGGGCATCGCCCTCAGGTCCCCCCCATGTTCAGCTGCCAAAGAAGGGAGCTCCCCCTCCTTTCCCCAAGCCCATTCCCCCTCTGCTGCCCCCTACCCCCGGGGGGGGGCGCTCCGTCCATAGGGGGGAGGGTGCTTGCAGCCCTCTCCCCTCACCACGTCAGGGATCTGCGGGGAACCTTGTGGGAGGGTCGTGGGAGGGGGGAGGCGTGGCAAGGAGGGGGGCAGAGGTCGCGCTGGGCCCCTACCCGCCCCCTCCCCCTTGTCGGATGCCCCCCGTCCGCAGGGGGCCTGCGCGGCGCCCGTCTATCAAGGGCTTGTTCATTCTGGATGGGTGCCGCGGGGTTGGGGAGGGTGTAGGGGGTGGGGGGGGAGGAGAGGTCGGGGTGGGAGGGGGAAGGGACTGGATGGGGGCAGCGCGGGGCGGAGAGGATAAAGCAAAAAGAGGAACAATAACAAAAGAAAATACAAAAAAAAAACAAAACCCTAGAACACATAAAAAAAAAAATCCAGAAAAAAAAAAAAAAACCTGAAATAAAAGCCCGAGAATTGTCTTCCAAGGGGGGTGGGAGGAGAAAAGAGGAGGGGGGCGGATGAAGACGTCTGGTTCTCGCTGAGACAGGGATTGGCATGGGTTGAAAGCCCCGGCGCCCGGGTCTTCCCTCTCGCGAGCCTCAGTTCATCTTTCAAGGGATTGGGACCCAGGCGTCCATTTGCAGGGACTGGGGGGAGATGAGGGAGGCGGGATTATATTGTGGGGGTTCATCCCTACCCCCCATCACCTCCCTCCCCCTGACTCCCCACCAAGATTTTGCAGAGAGAAATGGCTTTTGTACCAGGTCATTCTTTATAATTAAACTCACAGTATCCACCCCCTCGAGCCGGCCCCGCCTCCTTCCTGGGGAGGCAACGCCCCCTTCCCTCGGGGGTTCCGGGTGGGTCGCCCGAGCCAGCTGGGCGGTGTACAGGCGCAGCCGGGCCCCGCCCCCTAAGTGTTAGTCTTGGTCGGTCGGCTCCGCCCCCAGGGCCTCGAGCATGCGCCGCCGGACAAGGGAGCGGCGCAGGTGCAGGCGGTAATCGGCCAGCAGCAGCTCGTCGTGGCGCACCAGCGGGTGTGCGTTCCCGCGGAGGCGGATGCCGGAGCGCAGCAGACGCGAGCGAGTCTGGAAGTCCGTGACCGTGATGAGCCACCTGTGAGGGGGCGGGGCCAAGAGGACAGGGACGGGGCGGAGACCGACGGGAATCGCTGGTGGTCCCAGCCCCTCCTTTGACTGTCGGAGGGTCCCTGCCTGGTCCATGTTCGTTTACCCACTCCGGTTGCTCAACTAGTCGCTCTGTCCCTAAACCCCTCTGCAGTCCTGCCCTCTCGCTGAGGTCAACCCGTACTTCGATCCTTACGCGGGTGATTCTAGGTTTTCTCTCAGCCTGGTCCTGTCCCCTAATTGTGGTCTGTCGAGGCTCCATCTCTTCAAACCGCCGCTCCAGGGCTGGGCCCTTCAGTGTGTCTCTCAGGCCTGTCCCCTGATTTAGGTTTCTCCCGGCCTTGCCCCCAACTACACACTCCAGGCCGCTGGCCCTCCAGATCTCTCCTGGTCCCACCCCCTCAATGTGCTGGGTCCAGGCTCCGACCCCCCACACCTCGGTTTTATCTGTCCAGGTCACTCAAAGCCTATTTCCTCACTCCAGATCCCGCCTTCTCTCTGATCTCACCTGGCCCTGCCCCCTCACCGCGCTCACTCTCGGCTGGAGCCCCTTCCCGGTTCACTTCACTTCGCTCTCAGCCGGGTGGTCCGGCCCTTGCACCAACCAGGTCCCTCTCCAAACCACACAGCTTTCCTTTCCCGGCCCCGCCCACTCAGCGCCTTGGCTCCGGCTCCGCCCCCCCCACCGCGCTCACTAGGCCACACCCCTCACCTCCGCCGCTCCTGGCCCCGCCTCTCGTTACCTAGTGGCCCCGACCCCGCCCCAGTCTCACCTGTCCCGGCGCCCCGCAGTCCCACAGATGACATTCATATTTTCAAAGCGGATGCTGCTCACGCGCCCGCTCTCCATGGCTCCGGGTAACTCGGCCTCCAGAGCCTCCAGCACCTCCAGGTGGGTAAGGTCCTCCTCTGGCTGGAGGAGTCAAGAGAGCGAGCCTCAGCATGTGACACTAAGGTTCAGTCCAGGTTCCCAAGTCCCCACCTTAGACCCACTTGCAGGACCGGCCAGAATCCCAGGTGGCATTTGAGAGGCAAGTTCACACTCCATCTCAGGATCCTATCGCTCTAGTCAAAGCGGGGAAAACAGGTGTCTCTGAGGTAGAAAAGCATCTACCTGTCATTCTAGGTCATTCTCCAAAAAATCACTTCTCACCAAGCCGATTTGCCAATGAACAGTTGGCTTACATGATTCACCAATTTGGCCAATTTTACCAAGCTACCAAAAACTTTTCCAGCAACCTGCACTGGATGGCAGGCTTTGAGCAGCTCTTGAAGATCCCGCAAGGCTTAAAGTTGCACACTTTTCCTTTTATGTTCCTGTTAGCATTTTAAGGAATGTTCAGTTGTAAATAATAATAATAATAAGGATCATAGGGGTTGTGACTTCTTGTCATTCAGAAACATTGACCACTAACCACATTTTCAGCATGAGATTACCATGTGGAAGGTGACATACCATGGTCATAACATATAAAATTGCTGATGAACTAGGATGAAATCATGAAATTGGTCACCTCCAGGAAGGCAAGCTGTGGATGTGTGTGGCGGGGGGAGGAGGGGGGTCCCCTGTTCAGAGCCACAAAGAAGAGGAGGGATGCGCTGGGAATTGGTTCCCGTAACAAGGACAACAATCTCTGTGTTGGGCTAAAGTCACTCAGATCAGCTGAGGAGTACCTCTGAGGCCTTCCATGTACCTGGCACATGGAAGCATCCCATTAAGGCGCTTTTAATTTACTAGCGAGAACCTAGTAGATACCACCTCTGACTGATGGTAAACATTACCAACGGATTTGTACACTGAATGACCAGTTCACAGAATCTGCCCAAAACGGGCTTTATCCTGAGTCTTTGCTATATTTGCAAACTTTACAGAATTTCATGGTAGATGAATTAACAGGACTCCCTGTGTCCTCAGTCTCCCTGCTCTCTACCGTTCAATCTCTGCCCTTCTCTACCCCTCTTTCTCCCCCTCTCTCTGCCTCTCTGGGACCAGCAGTGATCAAAGTGACGATTGGTCCTTTGACAAATTCATAATCAATTTTTAGCAACCTAGAACCTGGTGCCAAGCCCACGGCTGGTAAGCCGCAGAGCCTAGATGTAAACCTCATTTCTGAGCCGGTTCCCTTTCTAGCCTCCCACCCAAATTGTGCAGAAGCTTGGGGTCCGAGGTCACAGGGGCAGGCGCAGGAGGGCCACTCACTGAGGTCTCCATGCACAGACAGAGAGGCTGGGCAGCGGGTGGTGTGGGGAACTTCCGGATGCACGGGAGCTCTCGGTCCAGCGCCTCATATTCTGCAATGACCTGACGTAGGTACTGCTTCCTGGAGAGAGAGCGAGCGGGCAGGGCACTCCAAGGTCAGGGGTCGCCATCATCGCACTCGGGGAAGGGGGGAGCTGAAATCAGAAGTCATGGGGCCAGGGGCTACTCACGAGGATCTGACAGGCCTGCCTGGGCTCCGGGCTTGTATCTCCTCTGGGGTCTCTAGGTCCACAAGGAGGGCTCCTGGGGATGAAGAACTCAGTGTCAGCTGCCCTGAGCACTCCTCAGACATTATTCGGCCTAAATGGGCATCCTGAAGTGTTGTCCATGCCACTCCCGAATAGCTCTTATACCAGTCACTAAGCTATTGCCTCTCAGCTCCGAACAACTCCCTTCTGCACCCACTCTGTGATCCCAGGGCAGGGGACCCTACCAACCCGGGTTCTGTTCCTACAGCTGGGTTCCTGTTAGGCCCTGCCTGAAGGGGGCGCTAGAGAGAGGTTGCAAGGCCGGAGGAAGAGGAAGGGACTTGCCTCGCTTTGCTTCCTATTCCAGTCACCCCAGCCGGGCAGCAGCCTTTGAATCCAGTGTGTGGTTTTCCCAACACTCTCAGAACCAACCTCCTGATTGCAACTAGGCTGATAAAAGCTGCCAAATCTGAGGTGTTCTAGGCAACTCCTCCGACTAACGGGTCTCACGGCCAACTGCTAGTTATCCCACATAATCCATTTTCCCCCTCCTCTACAATCTTAGAGTCTGATCCAGCACACAGCATGCCGCCGGGCTAGAGATAACATCCCTTGCAGCTGTGTGTGACCGTGTGACCGAGTTCTCACCAACAGTGTTAGGGGAGTGAAGGGTGCAACTTTGGAGTCATTTGTTTAAAAGAAGATGGCTTGGGGCGCCTGGGTGGCTCAGTTGGTTAAGCGACTGCCTTCGGCTCAGGTCATGATCCTGGAGTCCCGGGATCGAGTCCCGCATCGGGCTCCCTGCTCAGCGAGGAGCCTGCTTCTCCCTCTGACCCTCCCCCTCTCAAGCTCTCTCTCTCTCTCTCTCATTCTCTCTCTCAAATAAATAAATAAAATCTTTAAAAAAAAAAAAAAAGAAGATGGCTTGTCTTTGACTTGTTGCCCCCTCCCTTGTACTGGGATGTGGATGTAGCAACAAGCCAGCTTCAGCCTTGCTAGAGCAACAATATGGAGGGAATCCGGGTCCCTGAGTCATCTCATGGGGCTGAGATGTCCCACCAATCCAGACCACCTGCCTCCTGTCACATGAGAGCAATACACTCTCTTCTTCATGCCATTGTGTTTGCGGGTGTCTCTTTGTTACAGCAGATGAACAAAGAGGAAAGCAGCCATTGACAGCCAGGGCTCTTTATGTCGGACATAAACAATTTCACAGAACACCCACATCAGCCAAGGCCACCCCGTGACCATCACAGACCAAGATAAAAATAAGAGTGGATTGGGTGCCTGGGTGGCTCAGATGGTTAAGCGTCTGCCTTCGAATCAGGTCATGATCTCAGGGTCCTGGGATCGAGTCCCGCATCGGGCTCCCTAATCCTTGGGAGCCTGCTTCTCCCTCTGCCTCTCTCTCTCTGTCTCTCTCTGTCTCTCATGAATAAATAAATAAAATCTTAAAAAAAAAAAAGAGTGGAGTCATGTCTCAACACCATACAACACGAACACCATCCAAACCACAAAATGACCAAACATCCTCCCCTTGGTTCAGAGCTGATGCTGCTTCTTCCCCACCCACAACGTTCGCTCCATTCATCCCTCCTGCGTCATAGACTTGCCTCCCCTTCCTGCCAGCATGCGATCCAGAGCAAAGCCTGCTTCCCTGAATCCTCCCAAAGTCACCTAACCCAGCAGCTCCCATAATAATAAGTGCTCCCTAACACCCTCCGACTAAGACATGCCATGTGTTACGGACTCCCTGAGTACAAGTCAATAAACTCAGCGGTGTGCTGGTAAATGTTTAATTAATATCACTCTGTCTGTCTCTCTCTCTTACACACACACACGCACACACACACACACACACACAGATTGTAACATTTGCCAGTTTTCATACTGTCAGTACTCCCACCATGACCAATTTCATGCTCCCCACAGTTTTAACAACCAGCTTGCAAAATTTAACAGTCGGCTCTTGTGAGCAGATACAGGCTGTCTCCGGCACACAGCTATGTCACAGCTAAGCTCCTGGCGGTCTTTGACTCAGCTTGTACCATAGTAAGTCCCCTGCTCTTGTCCCCGTCCTCCCACCTCCCATCTGTTTCCACGGGGCAGCTGGGGTGATCGTTCCATCATAGCGCCCCATGTTTGCAAACCACCAGTGGCTTCCTCTTGCCTTCAGGACCCAGTCCTCCCTGAGGTGGGGACTCGCTCCTCAGTGTGTGATCTGGGGAGCAGTACCTTATTTGAAACACAGCATTTCGATGTGAGGGAACTGGTATAATAGGAATATTCTATGCTTCACAGTGTTTGAGTGAGATGAATCTAGGCATTTGTCAAAACCGACTGAAATATATTTAAGATCTCTTTGTTTTATGTATGCAAATTGGACAATAAATTGAAACAAAAAAAGAAAGAGTCACAGCATTTCGGGGTCCACCCCAGACCTACGGGATCAGAATCTGCATTTTAACAAGGTCCCCTTTGAGAAGCACCTGCCCTGTGTGTGGTTGCCCCTGTTGACTTCTCTGATCATTTCTTCCAGCTATGCTGGCTTCCCCTACATCCTTCCAACACAATAACCTCCTCAAACCTGCCCACGTAACAATACTAATAACTGTATGTTTACAATCCCTTTTTAAAAGCCAAGCCCTTGGGGTGCCTGGCTGACAGTTGCAAGCAATTCTTGATCTCGGGGTTGTGAGTTCAAGCCTCACACTGGGCTTAGAGCTTACTTTAAAAATAAAACAAAATAAAAAGCCAATCACTTTCAAAGGTGTTTTCCATTGCATCCTCACAACAACTTTCCGAAATAGTGCAGTTTAACAAATGATGCAACAGAAGCATAGAGAGATTATGTGACTTGCCCAAGGTCACGCAGCCTTATGTGATAGAATTAGGATGAAAATCTAGGCATCTGGATCCAGACTCTGTGCTCTCAATCTCCCTAGTCTGCTGCCTCTCACCCCACTCTTGTCTAGACCAACTGCCCTGCCCTCCAAGAGCTCCCGGTCTGATGGGGGAAGCAGTCACTGTAAAGGGCAATAGAAGCTACAGTGGACATGTCACGAGGTGAAGGCGAAGCCTAGCCTAGGGGCAATCAGGAAAGGCTCCTTGGAGGAGGTAATGTCCACAGTGAGACCCAGAGAATAAGGAGGAGCTTGCCAAATAAAGAAATGGCGGCAGGGGGTGGGGTGCCTGGATGGCTCAGTCAGTTGAGCGTCTAACTCTTGATCTCAGCTCAGGTCTTGATCTCAGGGTCGTGAGTTCAAGCCCCACATTGGGCTCCACGCTGGGCGTGGAGCCTACTTAAAAAAAAAAAAAA
>NC_138384.1:46629514-46648251 GCF_054177405.1 Leptonychotes weddellii | reverse complement strand
GTAAGCAAGCTGGTGTGCAAAGGAGACACATCCCAGGCCAAAAGGCAGCGAAATAAAAGCTGGGTCCTCAACCAAACCCAAACCACGCCCCACTTCTGGGCTTCTTTTTGGGTGATAACGTTTCTCCTATTCTTTATACTGCACTAAGTCCAATTTCTATTACATGCTAGCCAAATGCATCCTCACCAAGATGCTACTCAATAAATGCTGATTGAGTAAATGAATGAATGAATGAATGACCCTACTGAAGTAGAGTGCAGGTAGGGAGCCCTGGAACGTGAGGTGGCAGACCACACGGGGTCTGAGGCTGAGGGGCTGGGACTCTATCCTGGAAGTAATGGAGAAGGAAGGAGGGTGTAAGCAGAGGACAGACAGAGTCAGTGTTGGTGGTCAGAAGACCCCTCAGGAGCCAAGTGGGGAATGCGCTTGAGGGGAAAAACTGGACCGGGAGTTAGGGAGAGAAAGCATCCACGTGGAAGAGGACAAGACCTGAGCTGGGGCTGTGGGGATGGAGAGACAGACAGAGGACAAAGGGAGTGGGCAGGAAGATGGGGTTGATGGCTGTGGAAGGAAATGGGAGGGGAGGGCCAGTACCTGGGGTCTAGCCCAGTGATCAGGTTGGTAGTGGGACCATTGAAGATGGGAAGCAGGGAGGAGGAGTGGCTTTTGGGGAAGCTGTTGAGCTCAGTGTGGGAGAAAAGGAGAATGTGAGGGACGAGGGCAGGGCACCTAGGGAGACAGTAGCCTGGAAAGAGTTGTGAAGGCCCCAGAGGCTCATGGGAAATATAGTTCTTGGTCCAGACCACTGGCCAGGGAACTGCAAAGTCTCGTGAGAAATGTAGTTTGAGGTCCAAAGGGTGCTGCCCAGGAATCTGGTCAAAGTCAGAGTCTGGGGTGGCTTTCTGGTAGGTCAGGGACTAGTTTAAGGCCATACTGCAAGCCAGGGTTACCACACTGGGCATGAATGAAGCGCCTCCTCCCCCAATACACACACACACACACACACACACACACACACACTGCTCAATACCTGCCTCCCTGAGCATGCTGGGGTTGCCCATGGTGGAGGAGCACAGGGTCTCCACCTCTTGTTGCATCCTGGGAAGGTGGGTGGGGGATGTCTCAGGAGGATGGGGAGAAGAGCCCTGACTGAGCCACCCATCCCAGCTCCTTCTCCCCGCTGCCGTCTCCTCCTCCTCTTTGAAGCCCCGGGGGTAAAATAAGGAAGAACTGTAAGGTTGAGACCACATAGGAATCCGGGTTCCCCTAACCTCTGGGAACCCAGTGAGTTCCAATTCCTCTGTGCCCCGATTCCTTCTTTGCCCCTTTCCTGCTTCTTCCTCCATCTCTCCCTGTCTCCTCAACTCTCTGCCTCTCCCTGCCTCTGTCCCTCTCTCATCCTCCTTCTCTCCCCATCTCTCTGCCCCCCTTCCCCTCTCTCCCCATCTTTTCCCCCTGATTTCTCCCCATCTCTCCTCCACTCTTTCCCTTGATTTCTCTGCCCTCTTCCTCCCCATTGTTCTCCCCCTCTCCCCCTCCATCCCCCCAGTCTCCTTCTCCCCTAGTTTCCCCAACATTTCCCCAGCCCTCCGTCCCTCCTTCTCTTCATAGCGTTCTGCCTCTCTCCAAGCCTACCACCCTCTCTCTGTCTCCCTACTTCTCTCCCCACCTCTCCCCAGTCTCCTTTTCCCATCTTTCTCCTCCTCTCTTCTCATAACTGGCTCCCCTGCCCTCTGTCATCCCCTTTCCGGTCCCACTTGCCCTCCGCTCATCCCTGTCTCACGCAGGAACTGGTTAGACACAGGCTAGATTCAAACAGAAACTGGATTCTGTATGCGGGAGGGAAAGGTGGGCAGGGGGCCTGGTTGCCATGGTACCTCCAGAGGGAGGGGGAGGGGCTGGGGGCTCCAACTCCTGGGTCTGAGGGAGGAGGGAGCTGGGATCCTGGACCTCTGGGTCTAAGGGAGGAGGGAGTGGGAGACTGGATTCCTGGATCCAGAGGTGGATGTGGACGGTCTGGGGGCTCCTGGGCCCAAGGGCAGGAGTGAAGGGGTTATGCCACACAGCTGTTCCTTAGGCATGTCTTTCTTTGTGTCTGCAGAACTCTCAGCAGGAAGTGTGGGAGAAGAAGCTGGACTTTCTTAGTTATTCTGTCTGTCCTCCCCTCTCTGTCCCTATTACCTATATCTCTAGTACTCTACTCTCCCCTTCAAGATGGTCTCTGCCTTGACTTGACAAGCACAGGCTCTCTGCTTTCTAGGTAGTAGCACCTTGATTTTCTGAGTGATTTCTTCAGGGGTGAGCTTAAAAATCAATCTAGGACACAGAGTCCACGCCTGGAATTTTGCTGGACCTGTTATAAGAGAGGATCTTTCTTTTTCTGCTAAGCTTGCCAGGCTAGTCGGAGTCTAGGTTGGAGCTTCTGGGAGCTCTTATAACCATATGGGGAGAGAACATGCCCCAAAGCAAATACAACATGAGGAAAGCAAAGACCAAAGATGCAGACAGACTGCTGATGATGATTGGGATACCTGGATCCAGCCATGCCTGAAGCCTTCCTCTACCCAATTAATTCCCTCCTATGCCTCGGTCATTTGAATCTCTGTAATTGGCAATTAAAACAGTCCTCACTTAAATAGACTCAGTTTCATCCTCAGTTCCTCTGTGGCCCTGACTCCCTTTTGGCACCCTCATTTCTTTCTTTCCTATCAGGCTGTCCTTCTCCATTTCCAGTGGCCAACTCCATCCCTATAGGACAGGGAACATCTTTCATTCCCATGACCACAGGCACACCTAGCCCCCACAGCCCCTCAGTCCCCGAGCTCCATCCCTCCTGCCTCTTGCCTCTCTCTACTGCTTCCTCTTCTCTTCATTCCCACAGTCCTGACACTCAGGCTTCATCCTCTCCTGCCTGGACCCTCGCTGCAGCCTTCTTCTTGCCCTCCCCTCCTCATTCCTTTCCCTTAAGGGTTCCAGAGGTGTCCTTCTGCACCCAGATCTGACCCTGCCCCTCCCCAGCTTGCAGCCCTCCCATGGCTCCCCAGTTCCCCTGGACAATGTTGCAGTTTCTCAGCCAGGCATTTGAGGTCTGCAATCTGGTCCCACCCTCCTCTCCCACCTCACCCCTTCAAACATTCTCCAATCCCTCCCACCCCACTCCTGTTTTCACTCTTCACATCCTGTGCCTTCTGCCTGGAATGTTCTTCCCCATCTCCCCAAGCCCAAATGCCCTCATCCTTTAATAAGAAGCTCAAATACCCCCTCCTCCAGAACCCTTCTTTGACTCCTCCTACTACTAGCTGTGTTTTTGTCTCCTTCCTCTGCACATTCTTTGTCTTCTCCTTTCCCAGACCACTGAACACGGTCCATTCTGTCTTGCTCAGGGATTTGGGCCTGTTCTACCTGCCCTGGTAGACCAGCAGCTCCTAACTTATCTCTGGCTCTCCAGTATCACACCACTCGGGACGTGTTGAGTGAGTAAATGAAAGACTATTTCTCTCTATCTCTGTGGCTCATGCTCAGCAGCCCCAATCCCGTTTACCCTGTCCCTCTTGGGCCTCATGAGGCAACATAGGTTGAAGAAGAGAACATGGAATGGACTCTGGAGTGAAACAGACCAGCATCAAATGCTATGTCCAGACTGTGCAACCTTGGGCAAATGTCTTCCCCTCTCTGAGCCTAGTTTTAGCCGCCTCTTCTGTAGCTCTTTCTTCCCTCTTTGGGTGTCCTTCTCTGTCTCTTCTTCCTGCTAGAGTCTGGGTCTCTATGCTTTCATCTCCCTCTGTCTCCATTTCTCTCTGTGTCTTTATTTTTTTCCCTCTCTCTCTCATCTCTAGAATCCTGCCTCATCTTGCTCTGTGTCTGAATTTGAATTTCTATGTCATGTGTCTCTGCCTTTCTTTGTTCATCTCCTATTCTCTGTGTCTCTACAGCTTTCTGCATGTCTCTGTCCCCATGGCTCTATTTCTCCATCTCTGTTTCTCTGTGTCTCTCTATCTCTCTGTCTCTTTCTCTGTCTGTCTTAGCCCCATATGCCTCCCTCTCCCATTCACCTCATCTCTCTTGGGCCATTCCTGTCCCACTCCCTGGCCTGGCTCACAGCCTGGGACACAAATCCCTGAATCAGCATTTTCCTCCTATTCCAGAAATTATGTCAGTGCCGCAGTGGGGGTGGGCTGGTTCTAGTTCTGGTCAGAGTGTTTGCCTCCCTGCATCTTCATCCACACAGGCCCTAGCCAGCTTGGCCAACTTCTTGGTGTTTGTCCTCTCCATGGGCAGCACCAGAAGAGGTGAATCTTTGTTTACACACATGTGTGCATGTCTCTGGGTGTGTAGCTGCATCTATTTCCCAGAATATTTGTGTGTGAATCTGTAGGTATTTATGCAAATTCATCCATTCACTCATTCATCCACCTACCCATCCATTCATTCAACCATTCACCCATTCAACTATCACTTCATCCACCCATCCACCCACCCACCCATACATACATCCAATCCTCCAGCCGTCCACTCATCCATACACTCATCCATCTATCCATCCATTCATCCACCCATCCATCCATCCACCCACCCACCCACCCATCCATCCACCCACACATCCATCCATCCATCCATCCATCCATCCATCCATCCATCCATCCATCTATCCATCCACTCACCCACCCATCCATCCACCCACACATCCATCCTATCCATCCATCTATCCATCCATCCATCCATCCATCCATCCATCCATCCACTCACCCACCCATCCATCCACCCACACATCCATCTATCTATCCATCCATCCATCCATCCATCTATCCATCCACCCACCCATCCATACACACATCCATACATTCCTCTATTTATCCATGTACTTGTTCACTCCTTCATTCAACCAATCCATATTTATCAGGTGCCTACTGTGTGCCAGGCAATGTCAGGCAGCAGGGATGCAGCAATAAACAAACTGAAGTGCTACCCCCATGGAGCTTATGTGTCTGGCAGTCCTCAATGAGCCAAACTCCCTGCTGCCCCAGGCCTCGCACAGGCTGTTCCTTCTTGCCGGAGCACTTCCCTTCCCCTCCCCCATCTTCATCAGGTTTATGCTTACTCACCCTTCTGAGTTCAGTTCAAACATCACTTGGTCACTTCCTCAGGGAAGCCTTCCATGACCTCCTCAGACACACATAGCATTGATTCTAATACATATAGTTGGCTTTTTTTAAGTTGTATTTATTTAAGTAATCTCTACTTAACCCAATGTGGGGCTCTAATTCATGACCCCGAGATCAAGAGTCACATGCTTTTTTGCCTGAGCCAGCCACTATAGATAGTTATTTGATGATTATCTGTCGCCTCTACCAGACCATAGGCTCTCACAAGACTGGGATTTTTGTCTGTTTTGTTCCTAGCTGGATCCCTGTTGCCTAGAGCAGTGCCTAGCACATAGTAGATGCTCAGTATTTTTTTTTAATATTTATTATTTTTTTTTTAAGAGAGAGAGAGCACACCAGCGGAAGGGGCAGAGGGAGAAGAAGAGAGAATCTCAAGCAGACTCCACACTAAGCTTGGAGCTCAATGCTGGCTCCATCTCCCCACCCTGAGATCACAGACTGAGGTCAAAACCAAGAGTCTGACACTTAACCGACTGTGCCACCCAGGCATCCCAATGCTCAGTAAGTATTTAGCAAATGACTGCATGGATGGAATTAAATGAATATGGAGTACTCACTCTGTCTCCTGGTTTTCTTCCTGTCCAGTACTCTATGCTGTTCTACACTCCCAGAGGCTATGACAGGCAAGGTCCTCAAACATCCTGGATGCAAACAACGTAGTGGCTGAATGCAAGGGTCTAGATTCAGACCCACATGGTTTTGAACCTCAACTTTGACACTTCCCAGGCATGTGACCTCAGGCAGGGCATTTCCTTTCTCTGAGCTTCAATTTCCGCATTGTCAAATGCAGTTAAAAAGTATGTGGGCAGGCGTCTGGCTGGCTCAGTCAGTAGAGCATATGCCTCTTGATCTCCAGGGCATGAGTTCAAGCCCCATATTGGATGCAGAGTTTACTTTGAAAGAAAGAAAAAGTACACGAGCAAATGCATATAATCATTAATTATGACAATACTAAACACTAACCATTTTTCTAAGCACCCCATATGAATTTAATCCTCCAAATAATGAAGTGGAATCTGGGTTTTTAAAAAACTGTCCTCATTTAGAGACGGGGAAACTGAGGCATTGAGAATCTAAACCATTCACACACAATACTGAGAAGAGACCTGGGACTGGAACCTGCCTCTGCCGTTTCCCAAACCACAGGTGAAACCAGTACCCTAAACTGCCAGCCAATGAGGAGATGTCTCTTTGGAGATGTGTCATGGAAGTCTGGCAAGCCCACCTACGTACACACCTCTGAATGTATGCATTGCTGCATACTTCCTTCTGTGCATCTCTCCTGGGGAACGGGGCTGCCTGTGGACTCTGGGCGGGCCAGCTGGGTGTGAAGGTCTGGTTGTGAATGGGCTCTGAGCTTCATGGACCTGTGTGCATCCATCTGGGCATGTGCCCCCCCTCCGCCCATGCAGGCTTCCCTGGGTACAGAGGCAGGTCCATCAGGGAGAATGAAGAATTACTGAGGGTCGGATTCAAGATCAACCTGGGAGGCATTTCTGGGGTATTCTACAGTGTGACAATGACTGCAAATGTATATATAGGTAAGTAGCAACATGTGGGGAGGGAGGTGGAATCTAGTGAAAGGGAGGGAACTTGTCTTAAAGCTGCCTTGGCAGAAGAAAGTAATTTTTTACTTAGTGTATTTATATGAATGTCACTGGGGTGGGGGGGTAGCCCTAAAGGAGACTGAGGGGCCTCCCAACCACCCCTGCGGGTTGCTGCTGTGACTATGTGGATCTGGATCTTCTCCAAGGGATTATCCTCTATCGACCTCGGTTTCCTCCTCTGTGAAATGGGAATAGCATAATTGTACCGACCTAATAGGGCCAAAGTGGAGATTAAAGGAGAAAATCCTTTCAAAGCACTTAGCTCCGTGCCCAGATCACAGTCAGGGGCAATTATCATTAACCGCTATTAATATGGCAGTAACTCTCACTTGCTGCTTTTGAGAAAGACTCATTAAGCACCTACTTGGTGCGAATGCTTTACCTACATTGCCTGGTTTTTCACACGTCTGGATCGCTTCGGAAACAGGTTTATTGTCTATATTTTTTGGATGAGGAAACTGAACCTCAAGAGCAAAGAGCGCGAGGTCACACAGGCAGGGGCCGGGCAAGGCAGGATCCAACCCCGGGTCCCTGCTATACCTCTCGCCGGGCTGAGATTCTCCAAACCCGCTAATTCTGAGGCTCCGCCTCCCCTCCCACTTCCAGCCCTCAGAGCTCCCCAGATGGGAGGACTCCAAGTCCTGGGTCCTGTGAAGGAAGGGCCCCGGGAGGAGTGGGCCGGGAGGGATGGATTCCTAGATGTGAGAATTGAGGGGGTGGGAGCTCAGTACCCTGGGTTCCGGGAGGAGAAGTGACTGGGGTCCCAGACCTTTCCATCTGAGAGAAGAGGGGCTGGGGGCCGGGACCCCTGGATCCTGGGGGAGCGGAGGGTCATGTTCCTCCATAGCTGGATCTTCCACTGTGTAAGAGAGCTGGGTCTGGTACGCCTCTCCCCCGTTCCTCGCTGCCGCCGCGCGATTTCGGCTTTCAAGTCGCAGGTTCAGAGGGGAGGAAGGAGGGGGTGCAAGGGGAGGAGCCGCGGACCTGCGCCAGGGGCGGGGGGAGGAGCCGAGCGGGCACCGCGGCGGGCGCGCGGGGCTGCGGCGGCGGCGGCTCAGGGTGAGTCGGCTCCTCCCCCCTCCCCCTGCCCCAGCCCCCGCCCCAGGCCGATCCTGGGGGGCGGCCCCAGCGCGTGGGGGCGAGGGTAGGTGCAGAGGCACGCCGATCTCCTGCCCGAGAGTGCGGGTGCTGCAGCGCTCGCTGGCCGCCCCGGGGGAGGGGCACTTGGCCCTAGAAAGGGGGTCCCGAAACACCTAGGTGTATCCCAACCTCGCCCACCGATCCCCCGGGCGTGGGGATCGTTTACCTACTCCATGGCTCCTGAAGACTTAAGACTCCGCAACCTCTCGAGGTCCAGGGCATCATTCCTCCCCCCTGCAGCGCCTTGGGACCCCGGTATCTCATAACCCCCCCACCTCCAAAAAAATTCCCATCCTCTCTGCAGCCGGGAGAGGCATTAAGGACTTCAACTCCCAGCAGCCCATGCAGCGCCGGGTCTGTGAAGTCTTAGCCGCGCTAGCGCAAGGCCTGCTGGGAATTGTAGTGTCTAAGCTCAGCGGGAGCTGGGGCCCGGGAGGTGGGAGGGGGTGGCTGGACCTCCCGGGGGTCGCCTGGGGTCGAGCAGCCAGTCCGAGTAGGACAAGACGAGAGGCTCGGACTGAGCTTTTTCTCCTGGCCGCGGCCTCCAGATCCCGCTCCTCTTCCCACCACCTGGCGCGTGGGGACGGGTCCGCAGCCCCTTGTCCGCCCTACAACCCCCATGGGCTGCCGCCAGCCGCCGCCTCGGCTGCCACCCAGGACACGGCAGGGATAAGCTCAGGTGAGTCTAACCATGCCTGTGTCGGAGTCCTGGCCTTCTGCAATACCCCCACGACACCTGTCCATCTGTGAGCTCTGGTCTGTCCGTCCCTAATTTCTCCCTGCACTCTCCTTCCAGTCCATCTCTGATGTCTGGCTCCAAACCATGTGTGGCTAATTCCCCTTCTCCCCACATCCACCTCTTTCTCCCAGTCCTCTCTCTTTTATGCCCCCACCCCCATCCAACCTTCCTTCTGCACCCATGTCTGTCTGCCCAGCCCTCCTTTGTATCTTTTTGCCCATCTGTGGTCTCTGGCCATTGTCTGTCCATCTGTCCTTTATTTCTGCATCCCATCCATTCTTCCAACCACTGTTTCCCTTTCAAAGATATTTCTGTCCTGGCACTTACACAGTCCCTCTGTCCGCCCATCTCTCACACTCCCATAAATTACACACTAGTCCATTATTTATGGCTTAGTCCATCCCAAATCTCAATCCTCGACTTTTCCTCTGTCTGTCTGCTTATCTGTCCCTCTGTTCTGGGCCCCAGTTTGCCCTTCCCAGTATCTCTGTCTCCCCTCCCCTTATCTCTCCCTCTCTCAACTTGGTCCCTATCTCTGCACCCTGCATCTTCTATCCCACCCCAGCCACCACCACACTCTTATCTCTCTAACCCCATCCTTCCCTCTGTCTTGGTGCTCACTCTTTCTACCTGGATCTGGCCTCCTTCCCGTTCCTCGAACCTGCCAAGCCCTTGCTCATGCTGTTCCCGCTGCTTAGGATGCTTTTCCCCACTCCAGCCCCACCGCCCACTGGCTGTGGCCAGCCCCATCTCGTCCTTCAGGTCTCAGAGAGCCCCCCAGCTGCCCACCTCCTGGTCCTTTTGTGACATTTCCTCCAACTATTTCTTTCAGAGCACCTCTCACAGTGTGAGCATGTCTTGTTTGTTTATGTGTGTTTGTTGACTTGTTTATTCCATGTCTTCTCTCACTGGATTGTAACACCAGGAAGTTGGGAAATGTGTGGGGCTCATTCTCTGCTGGATCTGCTGCAGCTGGCATCGTGCCTGGCATGTAGTTGGTGCTCAATGAATATTTGTCTAATGCATGATGAACAGCTGTCCCTTCATCTGCCTGTGCCTAAATTCTGTCCTTTGTCTGTGCACCCCTAATCTCTGTCTCCTTGTCTGTCTATCCCTTTATTGTGCATCCTTAATCTCTGCCCCTTGACTGGCCTTCCTCATCTCTTTCTCCTTGTCCATTTGTCCCTATTCTCTGTTCTCTTGTCCATTCATGCTGATCTCTGTCCCCTAGTTTGTCCAACCCGTTACTGTCTTCTTGCCTGCACCCCGAATTTCAGTCCTCCTGTATCTGCCCCTAATTTCTTTCTCCTTGTCTATCCCTCCCTAATCTACTTCCCCTTGTCCATCTACTCCCAATCTCTGTCCCCTCGCCTATCCTTCCTTTTCTCTTTTTCTCTTCTATCCCTTATCCACCTCTCTTTCAATCCCATTCCCCATCTGCACCCTTGTCTGGCCCCTTCCAAGCACAGAACCCACCGGCTACCATGTCAGGAGACTACGAGGATGACCTCTGCCGGCGGGCACTCATCCTGGTCTCAGACCTCTGTGCGCGGGTCCGAGATGCCGACACCAGTGACAGGTGCCAGGAGTTCAACGACCTGCGAATTCGAGGCTATCCCCGGGGCCCAGATGCAGGTCAGCACCACCCCCCAGCTGTCTCGGCCAGCCCCCTGTGTCCCCTATACTCAGTATTTTCAGAGATTCAGAGATTCAGAGCAGACTTGCTTAGCTTTCTGTCCCCTAGGTGGCTGTGGCCACTCCCTCTTAGAGTCTCACCTCCATCCTGCCTGCTGCTGGTCCCCCAAAACTTTGATCTAAGGAGAAGGAGCTGGGTGGGCCATATGACCCCTGACCTTTTGGGTTTGGTCCTGTGAGCCTCCTGCCCACTGCCCCTCCCCCCAGCCACATACATATCCCCTTCACGTATCTTTTGTGTATCTTGCATAGTGCTTTAAAAGCTCAGGCTCTTTTTTTTTTTTTTTAAGATTTTATTTATTTATTTGAGAGAAAGAGAAAAAACAAGCATAAGCCGGCGGGGGGAGGTGCGGAGGGAGAGGGGGAATCTCAAGCAGACTCCATGCTGAGCATGGAGCCTAACACAGGGCTCGATCCCTTGACCCTGAGATCATGACCTGAGCTGAAACTAAGAGTCAGACGTTTAACCGACTGAGCCACCCAGGTGTCCCAAAGCTCAGGCTCTTGAGTCAGGCTGTCTGACTTGTCTGGGTTCAAATCCCACCACCCCTACTTACTAGTGGATGACTTTAGGCAATTAACACTTCTTCTGTGCCTCAGTTTCCTCCTGAAGATGGGGATAATAAAAGTGGCTGCCTCCTGGGGCAGCTGAGAGACTCAAATGATATAACACATGTGAAGTGCTTAAAACAAGCTGGGCACGCAGTGGTCATTCAATAAATGCTGGAATGTACTTACTGAACACCAGCCGTGTACCAGGCAGTGTGCAAGATCCTTGGCATATTTCATCAACCACTCACAACAACCCTCTGGGGTATCTATAATCCCCGTTTTCGATGGGGGAAAAAGACTCTGAAGGGTAAAGTGACTTGCCCAAGGTCACCCATCTAGGAAGCAGCAGGGTTCTGAGAGCAAGGATCTATTATGAGTGCTCCTGTCCAGACGAGGAACCCTGAAGAAGCACGTGCTGCGAGGTTATAATGACAAATCACACTTGCTGAGTGCAGGGCAGGGCTCAGCACCTTGCGTGCGGGAGGTGACAAGGATGAGAAATGAGGTCCAGAGAGCTGCAGTTGCTTGCTCAGAGACTCACAACCTATAAGCCAAAGGGCCAGATTTGACCCCAGGAAGTCTAGTACACTACCACAATTTGGGGGTCCCCAAGCCCACCCTCAGTTTCAATGATGCCCTAGAAGGACTCACAGAAAAGCTGTTCTACTCACAGTTACATTTTATTACAGCAAAAGGATGGAAGTTAAAATCAGCAAAGGAAAAGACACATAGAATAGGGTCCAGGAGAGACCAGGTGTGAGCTTCCAGTCTCAGTCACATAGACATGGCTTACTGTCCGTGGGGCTGAACTTCACCTCCAGCCCCTCCAGAGGCCAAGTCCTTTCTTAGTTCTTCCTATGTTCAGGAGGCTGGAAAGCCCTTGCTCTTCTCTTTAGCACGTGCCACCCGGCCCCTCCGCTGATCTGCTGTGGGACTCTATACAGGAAACTTTGTATCTATTGACCTCAGTTTCCTTTTGTGGAAAACAGGCATACTAATGTTGCCAACCTCCTAGGGTGCCTGTCAGGCGTAAGTAAGCTAATGCCAATAAAGTGCTTAGGGGTCTGCAACATAGTAACCACTCAGTAAATGTCTACCTTTATATTCTGCTATGCCATTTACCTCCTGCACTCCTCAGTACCATAGTTGAGAGGCAGGACTGATTTTTCCTATTTGGCAAATGGGGAATGTAAGGCTCAGAGTGCTTAAGATACGTTCCCAAGGCCACACAGCAGACCGAGATTTGAACCCTGACCTGCCTAACTGCCTCATGCAGCCTCCTCTCTCCTTGATCACCTCTGAGCATTTTGGAGGACGTTGGTTATACCTCAGATGGTGTGTCCTCTTAAGGAGAGGCAGCATGGGCTAGTGATAAAGAATCACATCTGAAGACAGACTGCTCTTTCAAATCCCAGATCTGTCACTTACTACCTGTGCAGCATAATACAAGTCACTCAGCCTGTCTGTGCCTCAGTTTCCTTATCTTTAGAATGGTTATATAGAGATACCGACCTTGTGGGGTCCTGGAGTTTAAGTAATGTATGTAAAGTGCTTAGGACAATGCATGGCAAATGCTAGAGGCTAGCTTTTTGGGGACAGCAGTGGGAGGATAAACTGTGACCCCATCCTGACCCCTGACCTTTGTCTTCACTCTCTCCAGACATCTCCGTGAGCCTGCTGTCGGTCATCGTGACATTCTGTGGCATTGTCCTTCTGGGCGTCTCCCTCTTCGTGTCCTGGAAATTGTGCTGGGTGCCCTGGCGGGACAAGGGAGGCTCAGCAGTGGGCGGGGGCCCCCTGCGCAAAGACCTAGGCCCTGGGGTCGGGCTGGCAGGCCTGGTAGGTGGTGGTGGGCACCACCTGGGGGCTGGCCTGGGTGGCCATCCTCTGCTGGGGGGTCCACACCACCATGCCCACACTGCCCACCATCCGCCCTTCGCTGAGCTGCTGGAGCCAGGCAGCCTGGGGGGCTCTGACCCCCCTGAGCCCTCCTACTTGGACATGGACTCATACCCAGAGGCTGCGGCAGCTGCAGTGGCCGCTGGGGTCAAACCGAGCCAGACATCTCCTGAACTGCCCTCTGAGGGAGGTGCAGGCTCTGGGCTGCTCCTGCTGCCCCCCAGTGGTGGGGGCTTGCCCAGTGCCCAGTCGCATCAGCAGGTCACAAGCCTGGCACCCACCACCAGGTGAGACAGGCTACTGGGCTGGGGGTCCACTCTGAACTTCTGTTCCTCCTCTGTGTCTCTTTCCCAGATATGGTTCTTCTGAGCCCTGCAAGAGGAGAGGCCTAGAGGTCTGGAGTCCTGAGTCCTGGGGCAGGAAGGGGCTTGGGGTGTGGACTCCTAGGTCCTGGGGATAGAGGAGGTTAGGGCTCCAGACTTCAGGATCTAAGGGAGGAGGAACCTAGAGATCTGTACTCAGATTCAGAGGGTATAGGACTCCGGGGTCAGGAAGGTGGAGGAGAATGATTAGACTCCCAAGGCCCTGAGACAGAAAGCAATTCATCTGTTTCAGCCTAAGCCAGGGGTGGTGGGGCCTGGAGCTCATTTGTTCTGTATTCCTCATTCTACACATGTATATCGAGCACCTAATATGAACCAGATCTGAGATGGGTGTTGGAAAAACAGAAGTGAGCATGGCAAATAGACTCTGCCCTCATGCCACTTACAATCCAAGGGAAGTGGGTCCCCAGAGAGGCTGTCCCCACCCACCCAGGCCAGCGCTGCCGGAAAGTGGCTTAGGGGGCCACAGCTGTGGGAGTCTGAGGAGTCGATGACCTGGTCTGGGAAGAGGCTGGGGCCTTCCAGAGGTGGAGGTGTTGTGGCTGAGACCTGCAGAGTGAGGAAGTGTTGGTCAGGCACAGAGGTAGGGGTGTGAGCTGGGCATTCCAGGAGGAGAGAGCGGCCCATGCAAAGGCAAGAGGGGTAGGAGGTCACAGTGCATTGTGGAAATTGCCAGCAGTCACTATGGCCTGAGAGTAAGTGTGAAAAAAGAAAGGTAGGGAGATGTGGCTTAGGATGTGGGCAGGGCCAGACCACATGGGGCCTTGAATGCGGGGCTGAGGGACTGGGACTTTGTCCTGGGGGCACTGGGGAGCCATGGAGGGCTGTGAGCAGGAGGGGCAGGGTTAGTTCTGGGTGTAGAAAGACCTCTCTGTGGCCACACAAGGGAAGGACTAGAGGGACAGACTGGAGGCCAATAGTCCAGGCAGGAGAGGACGAGGCTGAGCTGAGATTATGGGCATGGGGATGAGAGGAGGAGATAAAGAGAGTCAGAGGGCAGAAGAGGTGAGACCTGAGACTGATGGCTGTGGGTGGGTAGGAGGTGGGTGGGTAGGAGGGGTAGGAAGAGGTACAGAAGGCCTCCAGCCTGGCCTGGTGATTGGGTGGATGGTGGGGCTGTCAGAGGATCTAGGAAGAGGAATGGATTTGAGGGAGCCCCTGAGCTTATCTGGGTCTTGTTGAGTGTGAGGGGCCTGGGGCAGCATCCGGAGAAACTGCCCTCAGAGGGATTGTCTTCGGCCCCAGAAGTTCATGGTAGAAGGTGTTCTCATCCCAGGGTCTGGCCAGGGGCCCAGGGGTTCATGGGAGATGAAGTTTGGGGTCTCTGGGGAGGCCTTTCAAAGGCGGACGGATACACTGGTCTGAGCTCTTTCCCCTCCCCATTATACAGATGGAGAAACTGAGGCTGAGAGGGTATTCCTGACCTGCTCAAAGTCACCCTGGGAGCAAGGAGTGGCCGGGGGATCTGTAGCTGAAGGAGCCTCCCCCACCACATCCCTTTCCACGGCTCAAGCCCTCCCACTTCCTTACCTCTTCTGCCCCTTTCTACGGCTCGAGCCCTCCCGCTTCCCCCGTGCCTGCCTCTCAGCACACCTGAGGCTGCCGAGCACTGCCCATCGCTAGGGGCCCCATCACATGGACTTCACCCCGGGTGTGATGGTCCTTGCAGGAGAGGGCAGATGAGCCGGGATCACGGATGGGGAAATTTGGGAGAGGGGAGGGAAAGGTTTTGAGGGGACAGGAGGTGAGGATGGCTTCAGTGTCTGACCTGCAGATCTAGGGGGAGCACAGGGGAGGAGGAGCGGGTTGGGGAGAAGGTGCTGAGCTGGGCGGGGAATGAGGGGTGTGCGGGGTCTGGTGGACTGCTGAGGCTGAGGGCCAATCCAGGCTGGAGCCCAGGAGACAGATATAGCAGATTTAGCAGGCTGCTGATGGGTGTGGAAACCTGGGGTGCAGATGAGCTTGTCCAGAGAAAAGGTGTGTGTGTGAGAGGGGAGAAGGAGCCGGGGTGGCTGAGGGGAGAGCTCTGGGCTTCCAGAGTGTCCCCCACACACGTTTGGACACTGGAGAAGGGAGTTGAGACAGGACAGGCCAGGTGGAGTGATGGTGAGGTGGGAGAGGTGAGACTGGGGTTAAGATAGGCTGGGGGGATTTGAAGAAGGGCAGGTGAAGGTTCAGGAGGTCTGGGTTGTGTGGGGCCCCAGGGGTCCATGAACAAGTTATTCTGGGTCATGCACTTGAAGTCAGGAGGAAGTTGGAAGCTTCTGGAAGTTGATTCATAAGCAGGTCCTAGTTGGAGCTAGCTTAGAGATGGGGATACCCCCCAATACAGGTGGAGAAACTGAGGCTCAGAGAGTGCAAGTGCCTTGCTCAAGGTCATAGTGAGCAAAAATGCAGATCTGTGGCCATTTGGCTGTGACCCTTGGGAAAGAGGCAGGGAGGAGTCTCTCAGGTCTTCAGATGCTGTCAAAGACCCCAGCCAGTGACCCCACCTTGGTCTTCCCCACTCCCCACAGGTATCCAGCCCTACCCCGGCCCCTCACCCAGCAGACCCTGACCCCCCAGCCGGACCCTGGCAGTGACGAGCGGCCGCCTGCCCTGCCCTTACCCTTGCCAGGCGGGGAGGAAAAAGCCAAACTCATCGGGCAGATCAAGCCGGAGCTGTACCAGGGGACTGGACCAGGCGGCCGGCGCGGTGGTGGGGCCCCGGGCTCTGGAGAGGCCGGCGTGGGGGCGCCCTGCGGCCGCATCAGTTTCGCCCTGCGGTACCTCTATGGCTCAGACCAGCTGGTGGTACGGATCCTGCAGGCCTTGGACCTCCCAGCCAAGGACTCCAACGGCTTCTCCGACCCCTACGTCAAGATCTACCTGCTGCCAGACCGCAAGAAAAAGTTCCAGACCAAGGTCCGGAGTGAGGGTCCTGGACATCCAGGAGGAGGGGGTGGGAGTCGGAACTCCTGGGTCTGAGGGAGGAGGAGCTGGGGGTCTGGACTCCTGGGTCCTTTGGAAGCAGGGTTGATGGGCATGGTGTCTCTCTCCTCCCCTCGCCCATCCCCTCCAGGTGCACAGGAAGACGCTGAACCCTGTGTTCAACGAGACATTCCAGTTCTCAGTGCCCCTGGCTGAGCTGGCCCAGCGCAAACTGCACTTCAGCGTCTATGACTTTGACCGTTTCTCGCGGCACGACCTCATCGGCCAAGTGGTGCTGGACAACCTCCTGGAGCTGGCTGAGCAGCCCCCTGACCGCCCACTATGGAGGGACATCATTGAGGGTGGCTCGGTCAGTGGCCCCTGCATCCCTCTTCTTGGGGACCCAGGACCGCTCAGTGTTTGACTTCTTTGCCCTTGGACTTCATAACCTTCTAACTTCTTGACCCAGGCTTTTTAAAAATTTATTTTATTGCAAAATATTGCAAACATACAAGCAAAGTGTAGAGATAGATATAATGGGACCCCATCTCCCGGACACCCTGTCAAATATTGACATCATGCCTGGACCCCAGATCTCCCAACTTCTGACCCCCTTTCACATCTGATGGTAACAGTTGAGAAATATAACAGACACCCCTGTACCCACCAGCCACTTTATCATAACTTCATGCTGTGACCCCAAATTCCTGACCCTCCAACTGTCTGACCCCAGAGTTACCAGCTTTTGTTTTTCTGACTTCCTTCAACTTCCAACCTCCTGGCTTTCCAATTCCCAAGCTTCCTGAACCCCCAAACCCTCTGATCTCTGAACATTTTACGTTTCAAACCCTTGACCTCCAGATCTCATCCTCTGCTCTCCACCCAGCTCCTGATAGCCTGATCCCCCAAGCATCAGACATACTTGGATCCTCTATATCCTGACATCCCCTGTTCCCCCAGTCACCAGATTGTGCCCGGTAGCCTCCCCCCACCCCGGCCCCCTTCCTCTTCCATCCAATCGCTCCCCAAGCCTGGCTCCTACGCACTTGTTGGAGGTCCTGACCCTCTCCCTGCCTCCATCCTGTCTCCTGCTTGTGTGTATCATGTCTCATTCTCTCCACCCCCCTTATTATCACTGGAGGTCTTCACTCATTCATTCATTTATTCATTCATTCATTCCTTAAACAACTGGCTTTTTTGTTTCAGGATCAGGACCCGGGGACCCTAGACAGTCCTTGGGAGCTCCAGGTCTAGGTTGTCACAGTTTGCTGTCAGGGGCAGTGAGTGGGGAGTCCAGGGACCTGGGCTTTGGTCAGTGTGGTTGGGAGGCCAGGGGACCAGATGAGGCTGAAGAGCCGGGCAGGGCGGGTCGGAAGCCCTGGCTAGCTCAGCGCCCCCTTCCAGGTGTCTCTCTGTGTGTGTTGGTGTGGAGGCTCTGTCTCCTCTGTGGCTTTGCTTAAGGTTGGTGTGTCTCCTGCCCTCCCTGTGACCGACTTCTCTCCTCAGTGCCTGTCGCACTGTCTGAATCTCTGTCCCTCATCCGGTCTGCGTAGGTTTCTCTGTTTCTCTCCCTCTCTCTCTCTATCTGGGTCTTTGCCCTTCCCCCCACCCCATTCTCGGTCTCTATCACTCTGTCCAGGTCTCCGCACCCTCCACCAAGTCTCTGGTCCCATTTCTCCAGATCTCCTGCCAAGGGCTCTGACACCCCCCCCAGGACTCTGTCTCTCTCCTCTGGGACTCTGTCCCCCTCTCCTCCTGGTCGCTGTACTCCTCTCTCTGAAGTCTCTGTTCCTCTGCTCTCTCTCTCTCTCTCTCTCTCTCTCTCTCTCTCTCTCTCTCTCGGACCAGCGCTATCTCTGGGTCTCTAGGCCCCTCCTCTGGGTTTTCTTTCTTTAGGACTCTATGGGTCTGCCTTTCTAACTGTATCTCTCGGTGTCTTGGTCCCTGTCACAGTCTATTTCTCACTGTGTTCTCTGGCTCTCTCTGGCTCTTTCCTGCTCTCTCCCCACACCCATGCCTCTTTCAATCTTCCCTGCAGAACAAATAGGCTTTGCTGGTGGCAGGCAGCTGCGGCCAGGGAGTTACCAGGTTTAGTCAGATTGTTAAGTGAATCAGCAATCGGAGTCCTGGATATCAGGGAGGAGAGCTGGAGGCTCCAGATGGGAGAGAGAGGGGGTTGGGGTGGAGACCGAGACAGGGCATTGCTGAACCCCTTTCCCCAACTGCAGGAAAAGGCAGATCTTGGGGAGCTCAACTTCTCACTCTGCTACCTCCCCACGGCCGGGCGCCTCACCGTGACCATCATCAAAGCCTCTAACCTCAAAGCGATGGACCTCACCGGCTTCTCAGGTGGGTTCCAGGAGGTGCTGGGATCTGAGAAAGGAGCGTGTGGGGCCCTGGACTCCTGGGCCTGAGGGAGGAAGAGCTGGGGGCCTGGACTCCTGGGTCTGAGGGAGGAGGTGCCGGGGGCAGGACCCCTGGGTCTGAGGGAGGAGGGGCTGGGGCCCTGATTCTGGGTCTGAGGGAGGAGGGGCTGGAGGTCTGGACTCCTGGGTCTGGGGGAGGAGGGGCTGGGGCCCTGATTCTGGGTCTGAGGGAGGAGGGGCTGGGCGTCTGGACTCCTGGGTCTGAGGGAGGAGGGGCTGGGGCC
>NC_138384.1:46507918-46629014 GCF_054177405.1 Leptonychotes weddellii | reverse complement strand
CCTGGGTCTGGGGGAGGAGGGGCTGGGGCCCTGATTCTGGGTCTGAGGGAGGAGGGGCTGGGCGTCTGGACTCCTGGGTCTGAGGGAGGAGGGGCTGGGCGTCTGGACTCCTGGGTCTGAGGGAGGAGGGGCTGGGGCCTGGACTCCTGGGTCTGGGGGAGGAGGGGCTGAGGGTCTGAACTCCTGGGTCTGAGGGAGGAGGGGGCTGGGGGTCTGGACTCCTGGGTCTGAGGGAGGAGGGGGCTGGGGGCCTGGACTCGTGGGTCTGAGGGAGGAGGAGTCTGGGGTCCGGTCTTGTGTCTGAGGGAGGAGGTCGAGGTCAGTGCTCTCGATGCCTGCCCCCAGACCCCTACGTAAAGGCCTCTCTGATCAGCGAGGGGCGGCGTCTGAAGAAGCGGAAAACCTCCATCAAGAAGAACACGCTGAACCCCACGTACAACGAGGCGCTCGTGTTCGACGTGGCCCCGGAGAGCGTGGAGAGCGTGGGGCTCAGCATCGCGGTGGTAGACTACGACTGGTGAGGGGCGTGGCCCGGGCGGGGGGGGGGTCAGGGGGTGTGCCCGGGCCCGCCCCCTCCCTCCCCGGCCGCTCACCGCCGCTCCCTCCCCCAGCATTGGGCACAACGAGGTGATCGGCGTGTGCCGCGTGGGCCCGGACGCCGCCGACCCCCACGGCCGCGAGCACTGGGCGGAGATGCTGGCCAATCCCCGCAAGCCCGTGGAGCACTGGCATCAGCTGGTGGAGGTGAGCGGGGAGGCCACCCAGTGCCCCTGGCCCTCCATTCCCGCGCTCATGCAGTCATTCACGCCGAGCGTCCGTCTTTATGGGCTGCGGAGTCAGACCGCTTGGGCTGGAATCCCGGCTCTACCAACTTGAGCTGTGTGACTAAGAGCACGTTACTTAACCTCTCTGTGTCCCCTCAGTTTATTCTGCTGGGTGATGGGGTTGTTAATAGCATCTAAAGTTAGGATAGATGTGAGGATTCAGTGAGTTAATGCAGGATTAAGTGTCTGCCTCTCAGTAAGGGCTCGTCAAGGGGTCAGTTACTCTTGCTATTATTTCCCATGATGCTAAGCCCAAAGTAAAAGGGAAAAACTGAGTGATAAGATGGAGCAGGGTTGGGGATTTGGGGGGTTTGGGTTTGGTTTGGTTTAAAGCAGGCTGTAATTGAAAATCACTGGATTGTGGTTTACTGGGTGGGGATCAACAATTTTTTCTTCATAAGAAAATGAAGTCAAAATAGAACAGAACAGAAAATTTCACAGGGCAGCACCCATTGTAAGGATCATACCGTCTTTTCTTTCTTTCTTTCTTTTTTTTTTTTTTTTTGTCTTGTGGATTGTGGTCCAAAAGGCTTGGAAGTCTGGGAGGTAGAGGACATCTGGACAAGGGATGGGGGGTGCCATTTGGCTTAGGGTGTCCTGACGGGCCTCTCAGTGGAGGTGACATTTGAGCAGAAGCCTGGAGATTGAGAAGGAAGGGGCCTAAGTGAAGGTTTTGAGGTTAGGAGAAGCTCGAAGGGAGAGAGCACGGCTAGGCAGCTGGGTGTTTCTCCTAAGCAAGAAGAGGCAGGGGCAGGCCCCTGAGCCTGGAGCTGAGAGGGAAGGGGGAAAAGGGCAGATAATAGGAGGCCAGCAGGTCACGTGAGAACAAGGTTGCCATTTTTTTAAAGCTAAAAATCATTTATGATCATCACATCATCAAGAGAAATTCTCAAATATGGCCATTCTCTAATTTGAAACAAACAAAAAAAGGACAGAAGTAGATTTTGAAGATCCTATCCATGAATTTGCTGTCTTTAAAGCCAAGACAGTAAAATCATACTAAATTCTGTTTAGAGTATAAATAAACATTTAAACTTAATGTACTGTGAATTGCAACACACATACTCTTCATTGTTTTCAATATTTTAAAAATAATTTTAAATTTCCAGAAAAAAAATTACCCATAAAAAATACATAAAAATAAGGCTGCTTATTTTTCCCCTTTGTCTCAGGCTCTGATTTGACATGGGACTGACCTCTATTTAAAATTTGATATCTTGCTCATCGTGGATTTTTTTGGATTAAATCTGATCTTTAAAAATATTGCATTGCAATAGTAATTATCTTGAGTGCTGAGTTTGGATACACCTGAAATTTTGCACCCAGGGTGAACTCCTCCTGGATCTGACTGTAGCTCAGCCTCACTTTGGACTTTGCTTCCACGGTGAGGAGGGATTTTAAGCGGCAGAGCACAGAGCTCAAGTGTGAGTTTTGAGAAGACTGTGACTCTATTTAGAGAGACAGATGGCAGCTACTCTCTTCTTCCGCCACTCACTCTTCCCCTAATTTACTCACTCATCCCACAAACTTCTCCAGAAGCTCCCGTGCGCTATGCTCATGCTGGGCAATGCTGGGAGCACAGAGAGGAATGGAACCCTGGCTAAGTGGGGTCCTGACCCTGGCTTTCAGCCAATAGCACCATAGTGAATGGCCCCAGAGGGTCTTTCTACCCCCAGCACTGACCCTGCCCCTTCTCTGCTCACCACCCTCCCCAGCTCCCCAGAGCCTCCAAAATGGAGTCCAAGCTTCTTTGAGGCCCCTCTGAGGTTCTGCCCCATCATCTCTGCAGCCTCATCTCGCCTCACATTTCCAGTGACTTTTTCTTTGTGCCTCAGTTTTCCCATCTATAGAATAGGACTGTAATACCACTTGGCTCATCACTTCAGAGCTGAGTGAAAAAAGAGCATTGTAAATGATGAAAACAGGTTTGATGTCTTACTATGTTGATTATTAGCGGTTGTCTTGCTCCTGTTCCCCCACGAACCTTCTGGATTTCCTTATTCAGGAAAAGACTTTGTCCAGCTTCACGAAAGGCAGCAAAGGATTGTCAGAGAAAGAGAACTCAGAGTGAGGGGTAAGGAACCCAGACCAGGGGAGGAAGGAGGTGGGGGTCCTGTACTCCTGGGTCCAAGAGAGGAGGGGCTGGGGGCCTGGATTCCTGGGTCAGAGGGTGGAGTGACAAAGCAAAGGACCAGGTCCCTGGGGTGTCGATGAAGGTACAGCAGGTCACAGGCCTGCTCTCTGCCATCACCGACATCTCCTCCCTGCCCTGTCTTGCAGGTCTGGCCTAGGCCCAGGATCGGACCAGGCCCCCTCAGGACCCCATCCCTTCCTGCCCGGACCGTGAATTCATCTCCTTGAAGCCATAACGTCCGAGCTTCGTGGTGCGGGGCAGCGCTGGGCCTGCCCGTCCTTCTACCCCGCTTGGCGTGAGGGTGGGAGGCAGGCGGGCCCGGCTCCCTGTTTCAGGGTGGGGGGCATTCAGTCTCTACTGTGTCTGTCTTCCCTTCCCCAGGGCTCCCCTTCCAGGCAAGGGGCCATGCATGTCTGGGGGACCCCAGCCCCCAAAACCCTTCGTCTTTCTGTCTGTCTCTTTGCTGTTTGTCCAAGACGGTGTCCCGACCCTCGTTCTCTCTATGAATGTCAACAGACCAATCCTCTGTACTCCCCCAGACACACACACACACACCTGTGTCTACCCTTTCTGTTCAACACACCCTGCGTCTGGCCGATTCCCCCACTGCTGCTGCTACCAACACCAGAATAAACACACACCATGGGTCTCACTCTACCCAGGGCTCCTGTTCTCTCTGGGACTGGGAAGCTGGGTTGGACCATCCTGGCTCTGGGTTCAGACAAATTTTTCATTCACTGGCTGGGTGACCTCGGGCAACTTAATTGATCTCTCGGAGCCTTAGTTTGTAAATGCTACATTTGCCAGGGCCGCTATGATTATAGGATGCAAAATGAACCCCAAACTATTGTAAGCCACAAACAAAACTGAAAGACCTTTGTACATGGTAAGTCTGAGCATACAGGAGGAATTCAGGCATGGTTGGATCAAGGTGTTCAAGGGACTCTGCCTAGCTCCTTAGGACTTCATTCTCACGCAAGTCTTTGCAATGGTAGTAAGATGGCCATTTGGAGCTCCAGGCTTATACTGCTGTATCTGTTATGATGGTTTCAGCTACATAAAACAGAATTCCAACAGAAAGAGCTGAAATGATAGAGATTTCTTTTGCTCACATAAGAAATGTTTCAAAGACACAGAGTCCCAGTGTTAGTTCAGCTGCTCGACAACATCAGGCACTGGGTTGGCATCTCTGAGATTCATTTTGCCTTCCCCTCATTAGTACAAACTGCAGCAACACCATGCCTTATGTTCTTACACGGTGGCGTCTAAAGTAGGAAATGTATACAGGGGCCGCTCCTTATGTGTTTCTCCCTAGAAGTGTTCTCCTTATTTCTCACTTACCAGAACTGGTTCAGTGGCCACCCTGAGTTGCAGAGCAGTCTGGGAAAGTGACCATCTTTGTGGGTTTTGCCAGTGAGGCAGCACAAAGAGGGGGATGATCATTGGGTAGGAAATTAACAGGACCTACTGTAATCATCCTCAGGGCAGATAATTTCAGAGGAAACAAAATTTGGGGTTCCCTCTCTCTCTGCCTCCATATCATTCAGGAAAAGGATTCTGATTGGTCCTGTCAGGGCCTTGGATGACCACTTCAGGCCAATCATATATCCAGTTGGCAAGCTTGCGCTTGGCACCTCCTCCCAGGATGGAGTCCTCCTCCCCTGCCCATCTCACTGGGATGGGCTCAGACCCCCTTGGGACCTCATCCCTTCCTGCCCAGCTGTGAATTCATCTCCTGAAGTCATAAGCCTCTTTAGTAGAGAGCATAGGGATCCCTCGATCAACCCCAATGGAATCACATGGCAGTGGGCAGGGTATAGTCCTCCAAAGTAGTAGATGTCCACTGCATTCCATGCTTGGCTCTTCGGCATTAATTCACACCCACGTGCTCATATACACAGTCTCAAAAATGGTACAACCACTATATTAGTTTGCTATGGCTGCTGTCATGAATTACCACAAACTGGCCAGAAGTGATTCTCTCAAAGTTCTGGAGACCAGAAGTCTGAAATCAAGGTGTCAGCAGAGTTGTTTCTCCTGGGGCTCTGGGATCTTGTCCCATGCCTCTCTCTGAGCTCCTGGATGCTGCTGGCAATCCTTGGCGTTCCTGAGCTTGTAGATGCATCCCTCCAGTCTCTGCCTCCATCTCCACCTTGTGCCCACTGTGTCTCTGGGTCTTAACTCTCCCTTTGCCTTTCTCTCTCTCTCTTTTTAATTTTTTTAAGATTTTATTTATTTATTTGACAGAGAGAGAGAGATAGCGAGAGCAGGAACACAAACAGGGGGAAAGGGAGAGGGAGAAGCAGGCTTCCCGCTGAGCAGGGAGCCCGATGTGGGGCTCGATCCCAGGATCCTGGGATCATGACCCCAGCGGAAGGCGGACGCTTAACGACTGAGCCACCCAGGCGCCCCTCTCTCTCTTTTTTTAGAACACATATAGCATTGATTTTTTTTTTTTCATTGAACTCCAACAAGGGGTACATTTATTGTCTTTTCTCAAGGAGTGAGGAGCACTTTTCAAACCCTATAAATGTCAAGGTTATAAAGATACAATCCCATTTGTAAAGTTCTTCCAAAGATAAATAGGGCAGCCTATTAGCATCCACAAGAATTGCAAGTTAATTTTAACCTAATAAATATCCTGAAAATTCCCAGAAGGAATTTGCCAAAATTCCTTGCCAAAGAAACTTCTTCTTTAAATTAATGTCACACTCTACCGGTTTCTTGGGCATGCTGTTAGCTTGCTTTTCTTGCAATCTGTGATCTTGCCACTACCTTCTGCAAGAGTTCATCTGGTACCCAAGTGAGCTCCGTAGTCAGAAGGCCACGTTTCAAATTCCTCCTCCGCACATATTAGTTCTGGGACTTTGGGCAAAGTGTAGAACATCTCAGTGCCTCAATTTCTTTCTTCTTTTTAAAATATTTTATTTATTTATTTGTTTGTCAGAGAGAGCACAAGCAGGGGGAGCAGCAGAGGCAGAGGGAGAGGCAGGCTCCCCGCGGAGCAAGGAGCCTGACATGGGACTCGATCCCAGGACCCCGGGATCATGACCCAAGCCGAAGGCAGACACTTAACCAACTGAGCCACCCAGGCGTCCCAGTGCCTCAGTTTCTTTAACTGTAAGATAACGGTGATAATGCCTACTTCACAAGAATGTTACGCAGATTAAATGAAAGAATGCACATGAAACACTTAGCAAGTACTTGGTGTATAGTAACATGACTCGAATGGTAGCTATTAATATTGATAATAATAATGATGATGATAATTGCTAATAATTATCATATATTAGAATATATTTGGGCATTAGGAATCTTCATAATCATTTGAATATTGACTGACTTAATATATAAGTGTCAGCTGTTCCAGAAGACAGCAAGATGTTTCAGTGCAGGAAAACGTAAACAGGACAATTTTTTTCACCAGTTTACTTTGAACAGACATAACTTGGTTTTAATTGTTCCTGTGTCTTTTTTTTCCTGCCTTTCTTTTTTTTTATTATTTTTTCTTTTTTAATTTTATTTTATTATGTTATGTTAGTCACCATACATTACATCATTAGTTTTTGATGTAGTGTTCCATGATTCCTTGTTTGTGTATAACACCCAGTGCTCCATGCAATACATGCCCTCCTTAATACCCATCACCGGGCTAACCTATCCCCCCATCCCCCTCCCCTCTAAAACCCTCAGTTTGTTTCTCAGAGTCCATAATCTCTCATGGTTCATCTCCTCCTGCCTTTCTCTTAAAAGAACACCAATCATTGGGGTTAGGGAATCACTCTTAATTCAGGATGATCTCATCTGGAAATCCTTGACTTAACCTGATCTGTAAAGATCCTTTTTCCAAATAAGGTCATGTTCACAGGTTTTGGGGGATTAGGACATGGACATTGTCTTTTGGGGGCCATCATTCCATCCACTACAACCACCTTGAAGAACAATTTATCAGTTTTTTACAAAGTCAACACAAACTTACCATGTGACTCAGAAATCCCATTCCTATTTAACCATGAGAAATAAAAGCATATGTCCCTGCAAATATTCACAGCAACGTTATTCATAATAGCCCCAATTTGGAAAACTAGATATAACTGAAATGTCCATCTATGGGAATGGATAAACAAATTGTATGTCCACAAGATGGACAACTACTCAGCAGTAGAAAGAACTACCTACTGATATGTGTAGTAGATAAAGGTAAATCTCAAAAACAGTATGTCTTGTGAAAAAAGCCAGACACAAAAGAGTACAAACAGCATGATTCCATTTCTGTGAAATTGTAGACAATGGAATACTAATCTATAGGGACAGAAATCGATCGGGGTTGCCAGGGGCTGAGGGAGTGGGGATGCAGGATTGATTACACGTAGACACAAAGGAACATTTTGGGATCATGGAACTGTTCTGTTTCTTGACTGCGGATGTGATCACACACCATACACATTTGTCAAAACTCATTGAACATAAATGCATCGACATAAAGTTGATGCATTAAAAACAACTTAAGTGTGGTAAGATACACATATCATAAAACTTATCTTAACCCTTTATAAGTGGACAGTTCAGTAGTGTTAAGTACATTCACATTGTTGTGCAACCAATCTCCAGAACTCTATCTTGCAGAATGGAAGCTTTATACCCATTAAACAATAACTTCCTGTTACTCCCTACTCCCAGCACCCGGCACGACCATTCTACTTTCTCTATAAATCTGATTACTCTAGATACTTCATATAAGTGGAATCATACAGTACAGTCCTTCAATTGTAACAAATGTACCACAGTAATGCAAGATGTTAATAGGGGGAATTAGGGGTAGGCCTATGAGGGTGTAGGGAATTAGGGTACACCCATATGGTATGTGGTCCCCCAATGATAAATGGGAACTCTGTACTTTTTGTTCAATTTTTTCTATAAGCCTAAAACTGCTTTAAAAAAGTGAATTGATTTTTTAAAAAAGATTTTATTTATTTATTTATTTGAAAGAGAGAGTGAGAGAGCACGAGCAGGGGTAGCAGCTGACGGAGAGGGAGAAGCAGGCTCCTTGCCCAGCAGGGAGCCCAATGTGGGGCTCCATCCCAGGACCCCAGAATCATGACCGAAGCCGAAGGCAGACGCTTAACCGACTGAGGCACCCAGGCACCCCAAAAGTCAATTAATTTTTAAAATCATAGATAACACATGCCAGTCGGGCAAAAACAACAGGTGTCCATGATACAGGTCCTTAGCTGCAGTAGGTGTCCACTCTCATCGTTTGCATGTCTGGGTTGCTTATGGAGATTAGAAGTCATAATAAAGGTGAATTTCCTTTGCATATTGAGACCAAGGTCATTCATTATTCCTGGGCACACCGTTCCTTTTCTCCTCTGATAGCGTTCTCTAGGCCTGCCTTTCGACTTTGCCCGTGAAAAGAGATGTAGCCAATCAAGAGTGGCTCACTGGTGACGTCACCAGTCACCAAGGCCTCCAAGGATCCAGCGCACCGTGGCGCCCTCTGGCGGGGAAAGGGAGGCTGTGTCTGAGACAGCCAATCGGGTTCGCTGACTCCGGCAGGGATGCCGGCCGGGTGTTACACACTTCACACCCCTGGTGACTCAATTCACTTTCCGTCTCCACGTTGCTTGTGGAAAAAAGCCCCGCCAGGAAAGAGAAATGCTGAGGGGAAAGGAAGATAAAAATTCCCTGGCAGCCAATGAGACACAGGCATCCAATCAGATTAGCGGCTCCAACGAAATAGTGCAGATGTCCAATTAGATCGGGCAGAGTTGCCATGACGACACGCGTCTCCTAGGATTTGCGGGGTCGGTGGGCTCAGGCGCTGAGCGCCACCTGGCGCCGGGTGACATTTGGCCGCTTACTCCAGCGAGCGCGTGCTGTTGAAGACGGCCAACAAAGCGGGGCAGAGCCTCCGTGACGTCACCCGTTGCCGAGCCGGCCCTCGGAGCCGGTGAGCGCCGGCGCGAGTTCGCGCGAGCTCCCGCGAGCCCGCAGCCCGGTCGCGCGCACTTTCGCCAGAGCGTCGGTTGGTGCGCATGCGCTCGTGCTTCTTTTTTTTTTTTTTTTCCCCCAGCGCGCGAAACGATAAAGGGCGGGAAAGGGCGAGAGGCGGGGCGAGAGGCGCGAGGTGCGTGGCGCGAGGCTGGCCGCCAGGCGGACGAACCGAAATGGGCTCCTCTGCCCCAGAAAAGGCCTGCGAGAGGATGTGGCCCCCGTAAAACTCCTGTTGAGGGACAGAGCCCCGAAGAGCTAGACATCCAGAGACGCAGCTCCACAGGGACAGAGACCTGCCACACATGCAAACCCACGGGAGCAGAAGACGGTCCACAGACTTTAGAAAGTGAAGGAGAAGCTGGCAGTGGCCGAGCAAGATAGTGAGGCGGTGACGGGAAGGGCCCAGAGGCCAGACAGACCCGACCGCGGCCAGGACCCCGCGGCCCCGCGCGGAGGCCCGAGGACAGCAGCACCGAAGGACAGACTTCGAGAAGACGACGGAGGGGACAGCCTCACAAGTGCAGTCAGCCATGCCGAAGGGGACGGTGGGGGCAGCGGGGAAGGTGGCAGAGACACAGAAGACAGTGAACCAGACAGGGGTGAAAGTTGTAGAGGACGTGGAGACGGAGACAGAGCGACCAGAGGCTGAGGGGACCCGAGACAAGGCCCCCCGGGGGGAGGGGGTCTGGCCAGACACCGGGGAGCCTGAGAAAGAAGAGAGCGAGACCGAGAGGACAGTAAGAGAGACAGACAGCGGGAGGACAGTGACAGAAGGGACAGAGACCAAGGGGACAGTGATGGAGAGGAAAGAGATAAGGGGCGCAGTGGCAGATATAGAGAAGGTGGCAATCACAGAGACAGGGAAGACACACTCAGAGGCGACAAAGATAGAGAGGACAGTGACAGAGTGAGAGAAAAGACAGATAACAGAATATAGGGAAAAGTGACCAAAATAGAGAAGGTGCCAGAGACAAAGTTGGAGGCAACATTGACAGAGGCAAAGACAACAACTGCAGGCAGAGGGGGCAGAGATGGAGATAACGATGTTAGAGGTACAGAAAGCAACACTAGATAAGGAGCGTGCCAATACACAGAGGGGGCAGAGAAAGCGGGAAGTGGCAGGGTGACAGAGGGAACAGAAGTAGAGGGGACAGAAACAGAACTAGAGGGTTCAAAGGCGGAGAGGGGCCCATGACATAAATAGAGGAAACAGAAGCAGAGAAGGGGGAGACAGGGTCGAGGAGTCAGAGACAGAAAAGACAGATCCAGAGGGAACAGCAACAGTGCACAGACTCAGAGCGGAGAGCCATGGTGGTGACAGTACCAGAGTGCGAGTGACAAAGCGCACTCAATGACACTGTGACAGGTGAACAAACACAGAGGCCGAAAGGAGGGTGATGGAAGGGACAGTGATAAGGATGGTGGAGGCAGAAACAGTGTAGAAACATAAAAGGTATAGAGACAAGAAAGGGGAGTGGGACAGAGACGGGGATGGGTGACCAAGACAGAGGGTGGCCTAGCAGACATCCTGGAGATACAGCCAGGGAGCAGGGGTGCAGGCAGAGTCCGAAAAGATTGGAATTGCATTTTCTAGAGGAGGATAGAGACAGGAGAACATGACCAAGGCACGACAGAGAAAGACAGGGACAGAAAGACAGAGACCAAGTCACGGAGATGAACAGAGACAAGAGCAAAGAGAAAGAACATGAGGGGCCAGTCACCTGAGACTCAGTGAGAGGTCGGGATGACAGGCAAAAGCAAAGATCAAGGAGAAGTGAACAAAATACCAGAGAGAGGAAAAGGGACCCACCAACAGGTGGATACCAGCTGAGACTCACTACCCAGCCTCACACCTCACCCTGGGAAGTACTGAAAACCGTGGAGCCTTGAGCTTTCTTCTTTATGCCACTTTGGTAAGTTGTGACCTTGATTTGGGACTGTGTTCTGAAAGGTCTCCACACAGATTCTAGATTTGTGATCAAGTTTCTGAATCCCCCAGTTATTCTGCTTTGGCCCACTGTAGCCACAGCACAAAAAGGTGGCAAAATCGCTTCTTTTTCACTCATTCATTCAACAACTATTGAGTACTCACTATACACCAGCACTATTCTGGGTGCTGGAGACATAGAAGTGAGCAAAGTACATGCACCCATGGAGCTTTCAACCTAGTTAGTAGACAAATATATACATATATTTATTTAATGTCAAGTAGTGTTAAGTGCTGAGGAAAAAAATTAAGCAAAGCTAAGAGGACAGAATAATTGAAGTCGTTGATAATAGCAGGCTAGGTTATTTAGATCAACCCTCCCACTGAAACAACAAAACATGCTGGATAAAAAAAAAAAATTTAAGTCTCGTAAGCACGGAAGGTGTCACAAGATTTATCAGGCCATAACTGAAGGGAAATCAAGAACCCAGAGAAGTAATCAGAGTACTTCTGCCCTAAGGGAATTTTACAGTCCTGGCAGATTTGAACTTTTATTTGGATGGCTTCTAGATGAGGGAAATAAGAAAAGCTCAGGCCCACCCAAGGTGGGGAGTTGACATAAAACTGTGAAAACAATGGCTATACCTTCTGGGAGGGTAGGGAAACTAGAAGTAAATGGGCCCCCGTTTGCAAAGTTGCAGTCATGACCTTAGATTGTGAATTTAACTTAGCCTCAGACTAGTAGTGTTTCTAAACTCTTGACAGTTGCACACAAAACATGTTGTCCAGTGAAAAGAACCTTCATGAAAGACTTCAAATTATACTGACTAGCATAAGTCAGATATAACCAAGCAGGAAAAGTGCCAGGAGCAAAAACCAGCAGAAGTAAGGGGCACTAGAAACAAACCCACTAAATACTTGTGATATTGGAATTATCAGACAACATGATTTGTTCACATAAAAATCTAAGATTGCCATTGTTGTTACAGGGACCAGGAAACTATAAAATATTATCTAGATGCTTTGAAAATGACAAAACTAGTAGCAACTTAAAACTTACTGAGTAGGTTTAAATTTTTTTTTTTTTTAAGATTTTATTTATTTATTTGACAGAGACACAGCGAGAGAGGGAACACAAGCCGGGGGAGTGGGAGAGGGAGAAGCAGGCTTCCTGCGAAGCAGGGAGCCCGATGTGGGGCTCGATTCCAGGACCCTGGGATCATGACCTGAGCTGAAGGCAGACGCTTAACAACTGAGCCACCCAGGCGCCCCTGAGTAGGTTTAAAATTAAAAGCAACAACTGAATAGAGAAATAGTGAACTGGAACTTAAGTCAAACAAAATTATTCACAATGCACCGTGAAGAGACAGGGCAGAAAACATATAAGAGAAGTTGACACACAGAAAATGAGTGAGAAGGTCTTACCTATGTATTTATAGAGTCCCCAAAAGAGTGAGAATGTGGCAAATGAATATTTGAAGAAATAATGGTGGATTTTTCAAGCTTTCCAAAATTGATGAGAAACTCTAACTGAAAGATTCAAGAAGCCGGATGAATAACAAGCAAGATAAATATCAAGAAATCCACACCTAGAAACAGTATTACATATCTGAAGAATACCAAAGGCAAAGGGATCTCAATAGCAGTTAGAGAAAACAGACGCCCTTCAAAAGATCAATATGTAACAATTGACTTCCTAAAAATTACAATGGAAACCAGAATAGGCTCAATGTACTGATAGAAAATAACTGCCAATTTTATACCCAGTGAAAAATAAATTTCAAGAATGAGATCAAAATACATTTTGGGATTTTAAAAAGTGAAGAGAGTTTACCACTAGCAGCAGATCCTTAGTAAAAAATATTCTAAGGATCTAATTTAGGCAGGAAAAAAAATGATCCCAGATGGAATATCTGAGATGCAAGGAGAAATAAAAAGCAAAGAAAGTGATAAATATGTGAATAAATCTGAACAGATTTTGGCTGCGTAAAACTATAACAATAATATCTTGTACATTAAAGAAAGAATATAAACACATAATAAAAACACGTTAGGAGGGGTTATATGGTGTTAAAGTATTCTAAAGTCCTTGTATTGTAAAGATGTTGATTAATTTTTGTTATTGAAATACAATTGATATGCAATATCAGTTTCAGGTATATATCATAGTGATTCAGTATTTTTATACATTTTTTTAAAATATTTTATTTATTTATTTGACAGAGAGAGAGAGAGACAGCAAGAGAGGGAATACAAGCAGGGGGAGTGGGAGAGGGAGAAGCAGGCTTCCCACTGAGCAGGGAGCCCGATGAGGGGCTCGATCCCAGGACCCTGGGATCATGACCTGAGCTGAAGGCAGACGCTTAACAACTGAGCCACCCAGGCGCCCCCAGTATTTTAATATATTATGAAATGATTCCCACGATAAGTCTAGTTACTATCTGTCACTATACAGTTTTTACAATATTATTGACTATTCCCTATGCATCCTGATTAATTTTAATCCTTTTAAGTTAGTTTGTGAGTTTTGCTTTCTAGGATAAGCACTAAAAGAAATAGATAAAAAGAAAAAAGTACAAATAGCCAATATCAGGAATTAAAAAGAGGACATTGCTACAAGTGCTACAGATATCAACAAGGTAAAAATTGGATATTAAGGATAACTTAATATTGATACATTTCAAAATATAGATGAAATGGACAAATCCCTAGAAAACTATAACCTACCAAAAATTACTCAAGAAGAAATATAGCATTTGATTAGTTCTCAAACCATTTAAACCAAATCAGTAACTTAAAAAAAATTAACCACAAAGAAAATTCTGGGTCCAGACATTGTCATTAGCAAGTTCTGCTAAACATTTAAGGAAGAAATAATTCTAATATCATGCACACTCTTCCAGAGACTAGAAGAGTGATCACTCTTCAGCTCATTTTGTGAGGCTGGCCTAACTTTGGTACCAAAACCTGGTAATAAAAGTATGAGAAAAGAAAGTTATAGGCCAATATTCATTGTAAAAAATACTAAATAATAAAATCAATGTAAGGGAATCCATGTTTTGGTTTTTCCCATAATGATGACTTCATTGCAATATTTAATTTTTCCCCCCCAAAATTTGGAAAACCCATACTTTGCTGGTCCTTGAACATGTATTTGGTCTGCCTCTTGGGTTATCTAGTATTGGTTCCAGGCAGAAGGAAGAGGTAAGGACACATTTGGCATGTTTGAGAGGCAGAAAGAAAGAATAACTGAAGGGAGCATAATGAATGAGAGGGAGGGGGGCTCAAAATAAGGGCATGAAGGCAGGGTCCAAATTGTATAGGGCCTTGTGGCCACAGAGGAATGTTTCTTTTTAATTGTAAAAAGAAAGGGAAGCCTTGGCAGGGCTCCTTCTATGTAAAAGATCTAACTAGGCCAGAATTCAAAAACTTCTTCACACGTTTGCTGTGTATCTTGGGCAATTCACTGTACCTCTCTGATCTTTAGTTGTCCCAAGCTTGGGAAGATAGACATAATCCAGGAAGGAGATCCAAGAGATGCTGAATTGCCCCCCATTTTATACCCTCCCTCCAGTAGATCCCAAAAGAGAGGCAGAGATTTCCTCAAGGAAACAAAGTGATCCCAAAGAACCTTTTGCACCTTCCACAGAGAGCTCCCATCTTATATTCCTTGATCCGATTATTTGTCTATGACCCATATCAAAGCTCCTCTACAGGAATAGAAGGAGGGATCCTGGACTCCCTGAAGACTTTCTCTCTTCTTTCCTTCTCTTTGATGCCTGCTGGCAATGATATGTTTAGAACAGAGCAGGGCTTCATAACCTAGGGCCTGACTTCAGGGGGTCAGAAGTTTCCCTGGAACTGTATACAAAGGTTTGTCTGCATGTATTTTTCCCTAGGGAATGAGTTTCTAGCTCATCAGATTCTCAGAAGGATTATTTCACTTGCAAAGAACAAAACTCCAACTCAAATTGGCTGAAAAAAGAGGGGTGGTTATTGCCTCCTATTCGGTTGACTCTTGAACAACGGGTTTGAACTGTGGATCCACTTAAACGCAGTTTTTAAAAATAAATACAGTACACGGGCACCTGGGTGGCTCAGTCAGTTAAGTGTCTGCCTTTGGCTCAGGTCATGATCCCGGAGTTCCCAGGATCAAGTCCCACATCAGGCTCCCTGCTCACGGGGAGTCTGCTTCTCTCTCTGCCCTTCACCCTGCTTGTGCTCTCTCTTGCTCTCTCAAATAAATAAAATCTTTTTAAAAATAAATAAATAAAGTACTATAAATATATTTTCTCTTATGATTTTCTTAATAGCAGTTTCTTTCTCTAGCTTTATTATAAGAATACAGTGTATAATACATATACAAAATATGAGTTAATCAACTGTTTATGTTATTGGTAAGGCTTCTGGTCCACAGTAGGCCATTAGTGGTTAAGGTTTTGGGGAGTCAAAAGTTACACTGAGATTTTCAACTGTGCAGGGATGGGGTCAGCAGCCTTAACTCCCTCTCGGTTCAAGGGTCAACTGTAAATGAAAAGTTATGGCTAGCGCAAGACTTCATGCATGGATCCAGGCCCTCACAGGATGTCCCCAGGAATGTGTCTCTTTGAATTTCTGAGCCCTCTGATTTCCTCTAATTGGCTTCATCTTCATGCAGGCTCTCCCCTCCTCGTGAAAATATGACCTCGTGATTATATTGGGCCCATGTAGATAATCTAGGCTACCCTCCTTATCTTAAAGTCAGCGATGAGCAACCTTAATTCCCCTTTACCATCAAACCAGACATAGTCACAGGTTCTGGGGATTAGGACATTTTTGGGGAGCCATTATCCTACCTAACACAGAGGGGATAAATTCTGAGGAGGTACCCACAAAGCCCTCACCACAATCTGACTTTGGAGTTAGAAGCAAGGTCAGAATTAGGATGGCCTGGAAAATGGAAGGGAATGAACATCTAATTGAACATGTACTACTTGTCAGACAGTATTCTTGGGACCTTACATATATTATTATTTACTTTTTGTGACAACCCTTTTAAATATAAATTAGTATCCCAATTTTATCTATGGGAAAAAAGAAGTTAAAAGTGTTGGAGTTACTTATGTAAGCTGGTGGCAGAGACAGGGCTTGAATTCAAGTTTGTGTGCCTCTAAAAGACATTTAAAATAAAATCTTAGGTTTATATTTGTAGTATGCATGTACATATACTCATATATATTTCTTCCTTTTTAAAAAATTATTTTTCAATCATACAAGTCATATATGGATAGATTGTCTTTGCTTTTTGAAAACAGTGTTACAGATAAAGCTAAAGTCCCCTTTGATCACCTCTCTCCAAACTAGGTGTCTTCTCTGTAAGTAACCTGTTATCATTGTTATGGTGGGTCCTTCCAGATCTTTGTCTAAAAGTGCATATATATATCTAGTAATATAGTGTATGCATAGTACTGTATAGTAAATGAGTAGTATTGTTTTGAGCAAGCATGTGAGTGTGTTTTAACATAAATGGGATCATACTGTACATATTGTTCTGCAGCTTGCTTTTTTAACTCAACAATATGTCTTGGAAATCTATCCAGATTTACTTAAATAGCTCTGTACCATTTCTTTTAAGAACTGCAATGGTATTCCAGAAAACTCATGTTTATTTATCTATTCTCCTGTTGCTGGACATTTGGGCTATTTTTTGTTTCTTTGCTCTTAAAAACAATGTCGCTGTGAACATCTTTATACAGGTTCCCTTGGGTAAAGGTATGCTTCCTTAAGGTCAATAAGGACAGGTGGAATCATCAGGTCGTGTGGGTGTGTTCATTTTAATTTTAATAAATACTTCCTGTAACTTTAAACTATTGCTATATAATGAATACCAAAAACTCAGCAACTTCAAATAATAATCATTGCATTGCTTATGTGCTGGCTCATCTAGCTTGGCTTGTCTAGGACTGCTCTGCCGTAGGCTCAGGTCTGGCTGGCTCCACTCTGCTCCAGGTGTTTCATCCTGGGGCTCAGGCAGTGGGAGCATCAGCTACTGTGGAAAGCTTCTGGTGGCCAGAGCAGAGATTCAGAGGACTAATGGCCACGTGCTAGGCCACTTAAGTCTTAGACTTGGAATTGACACACTGTTGTTTTACCCACATGCCATTGGCCAAAGCAAGTCATGTGACCATGCACAGAGTTAAAAGACAGGCAAGTACCCTGCACACGCAAAGCCATGGCAAGGTGGTGGATACAGTGTAGGCATACCAATTTTTGTTTCTGCAAGCCATGGGACGGAGAGCCTGTTTTCCCACATCCTCATCAACACGTAATACACCAGTCAATTTAGTTTTGCCAGTCCTATGGGGAAATATATATTGACTTTTTTCCAAAATGCGTTTATGGCTACTATCAGCCAAGAGGTAGCACAATGCAGAGGAAAAAGCACCAGGTGGAAATCAGAAAAGCCTGCCACTAATTGCCCCTCTTTCCATTTCCTGTGATTTTAAAGTCGCTTTCTCTGTACGGATCACAGTTTCCCCACCTGTCAATGGAGCACAGGACTTGGAGCCAGACAGCTCAAGGTCCAAATCCCAGCAGCTCTGTGTACTTGTTTTATGTGACTTTGAACAAATCACTTAATTGCTCCCAATTGCCATTATCCCAGCTGTAGAATGGGGCCAATAAACTCAACCTTCCCTACTTCATGTAACAAGATTCCTCTAAAATCATATATATAATCAGCATTGAAATAGGAAGCACTGATGATTCAACTCTTTCATTTTAGAGTTAAATAAACTGACAGCCCTTAGAGGGGGAATGAGAGAGTGCCGAGCAGTATGAGAAGATAGAGTTAGCAAGCAGTCCCTCACGGTATTGGTCAGTTCTGTTAAACTTACAAGGAACAGAACCCCAGCAAAAACTGGTTGAAGAAAAAAAAAAAGGTGGGGGCAAGAGTGTACATTTCTTGGTTCATGTAACTGTAAAGTTCAGGACCAGTGTTGGCATCAGGAATGGCTGGATCAGGCACCCAAAACTTGCTAGTCAGGACATGTCTCTCTGTTTCTCCCCTTTGCTTTCCTCTGTGTTGCTTTATTCTCAGGCAGCTTCTTCTGTATTATGGCAGGGTCACCAGGTGCCTGAAGGGAAAATTACAAAACAACAAAAAAGAAGGCCCCCGGACTGGACAAGTTACAAAAAGCCACTAACTCTGGGTGGATAAATTTCAAAAAGGCATCCCTTCCATCTGTCTGGCACAGTCTTATATCCAGGACATAAGGTTTGGCGAGAGAAGCACTGGATGAATTTGTGCAGAGTACAGATTGCCCAAACGTGTGCAGCAGCTCTGAGTCTAGCAAATGGTCACTGGCAGCTCCAGGTTTCTTTTCTACCAGCTAACTAACCCCAGGATCAAGCCAACACCTTTTCCCTCGTAACCCCAGAAGAAGTCTTGAGATGGGTTCTCATTGGTTGAGAGATGCCAGGCCTGGGTGGGGCACCTTCTAACACCTAGGACGGGTTAGCTGCACTGAAGTCAACATAGAGGCACAGTGGGACAGGAGAGGTCCTGGAGGAAAGTGACAGTGCCATTACTTGAAAGAGGCCCCTCCTTGGCTGACAAGAGAGCAGATCCCCACTATCCTCCCTTAAGGAGATTTCAGTCTAACAAGGGGAGAAAGAAGTAGATTAACTAAAGACCTAGAAATTGGATTTAGAAGGGCACAGACGGTATCTATTCAAACTCCTTCCAACTTGCCTCCCCCCTTTTTTTATTTCTTTGTCAGAGACAGAGAGAGAGCACAAGCAGGGGGAGTGGCAGGCAGAGGGAGAAGCAGGCTCTCTGCTGAGCAAGGAGCGCGATGCAGGACTCAGTCTCAGGACCGCGGGATCGTGACCTGAGCCGAAGGTAGACGCTTAACCGACTGAGCCACCCAGGCATCCCAACTCGCCCCCTTTTTAAAGATGGGAAAACAGAGGCAAAGAGATCCTCCAGTAAGGTAGGTCAGTCTACTAGCCAACACTATAAGCTTCCCGAGTGCAGCCCTTTTGTTTCCACTGTTCTGTTCATCACTCTATCCTCAGCTCCCAGCACAGAGTTCAGTCCATATATGAGATGAATGAATGAACAATTAATAAATAGGGCAGGAGTGATTAGAAATACAAACTACAGGACACAGGTACAGTGATTTCCCCAAGGTCACACATGCTCCATTTTTAACATGTAAGTTGTTTTCAGATTTGGCTCTCATAAATAACACATCTATGAGTGTATTTTTTGGTCTACCTCTCTGGTTATTTCTTTAATATAAGTTCCTATGAGTTGAATCACTGGGTCATTAACAAAACTTCGCAGTAAACTGTTTCGTTTTGTTCCTTTTGATAAAGCCCAAGGGCATAGCACTGAAACAACTCAGTGATTCTTTTTCCTGCCCATCAAATGAGCAATAATATTTTAAGGTTCTGCTGAACACTGGTGAGAGCGCAGCAGAACAGACACCCATGCCCATGTGCGGTGTTGGGATGGAAATTGCTGCCACCCTTCTAGAAAGCAATTTGGCAGTAGGTGTCAAGTGCAGGAAAAATGGTTATGCTCTTAAGGCCTGGGAATCCACCTGCGAGCCAAACAGACTTATAAACAAAGAGGTTCATCATGATGTTATTTATAATAGTTTTTTTAAATGAAATCGCCAGGGCATCCAACTAGAAGGGAATGGTTAACTATGCTGCATCCACTCAATAGAATATTACACAGCCATTGTAAATGACATCTTGAAAAATATATATGAGCATGGAAATGTTGGTGAGGTAATGTTCAGTGAACAAAAGCAGAATGCACACATTTTATATGAAGTATGAATATAACTATGCTTTTAAAGACTAAATGGAAATGTACCAAACTGTTAGAGAGCGATTGTATTTAGAAGGTGAGAGTATAGAAATTTTTTTTCTACTTTTCTCTCCTTGACACCTGTTCTTTCACAATCATTATGGAAGACAGATTAAAGATGCCCACACCCTCATCCCTGGAACCTGTGAATATGTTTATTTACATGGCAAAAAGGACTTTGCAGATGTGACCACGTTAAGGATCTTGAAATGGGGAGCTTATCCTGGATTATCCTTGTGGGCCCAGTGTCATCACAAGAGGGAGGAGACAGGAGGATCAGAGTCTGAGAAGGCGATGGGACAGTGCTAGCAGAGGTTGGAGTGACGTAGCCGTGAGCAGAGGAGCGCAGGCTCCTCAGGCTAGGGAACAGATTCTCTCCTGGATCCTCCTGAGGAATACACCTTTTTAGCCCAGTGAGACTGATTTTGGCTTCTGGCCTCCAATATTATGTGTTGTTTTAAGCCACTGAATTTGTGGTGATTTGTTATAGTAGCAATAGAAAACTAATACAACCATGAATTACTTTACTCTAAAAAAACAAAACTTTTAAAAAATATATACACAGGGAAAAATACACAAATTGTAGGTGTCCAGGTCAATAAATTTCTATAAAGGGAATACACCCATGTAATCAGCAGCCAGATCAAGAAAGAGAACATACCCAGCCTCCCAGAAGCCCTTTCATGTTCCCTTCCAGGCACCATGCTCGATCCAAGGGTACTCACTATCCTAACTTCAAATCTCATGGATTAGTTTTTCCTCTTTGGGGATTAGCTTCTTTTTTCGGTCCATCTAATTGTGAGATCCATCCATGTTGTTGCATGTGATTGTAGGTCATTCATTCTCATTGCTGTGGGAACAGTCCCCGTTTTGTGACTATACCACAGTTTACTCATCCATTCTGTCGTCAGTGCACACTTGGATTGTTTTCAGATTTTGGCTATTATGAGGAGTGCTTCTGTGAAAGTCATTGTACATATCTTTGTGTGAACACATGTATGCATTTCTGGTGGACCAATACCTATGGGTCATAGGGTATGTGTATGCTCAGCTTTCAAGGATCCTGCCAAACTGTTTTCTAGAGTGTTTATACCAATTTATGCTCCCACCAGCAGGGTAAGAGTTTGCCCATTTTTTCTGTTGGTTTGTCTGACTTTCCCTTATTAATAAAAGGAATTCTTTACATATTCTGGATAAGAATCCACCCTTGTCTATAGCTTGCCTTTTCACTTTCTTTTGGTGAACAGAAGTTCTTAATATAGTTCAACTTACCATTTTTTCCCTCCATGGTTAACTTTGGTCTTGTTTAAGACATCTTTTTTGCACATGTACATGAAACTGCTCTCCTATGCTTTCTTTTAAAAACTGTATTGTTTTACCTCTTAGATTTGGATATATAAAACATCTAGAATTTACATTTGTAAATTATATGAAATAGAGACCAACGAATTATTTTTAGGAACAATTTATACAAAAAATGCAGAGACATTAAGTTTACAATTCAGTGAGTTTTGACAAATCTATAGGCACATGTAACTAGTACCTCATTCAAGATAACAGAATATTTCCATCAACCCAGAAAGTTCTCTGTGCCCCATTCCAATTAATCCCCAACCCCATAGGCAACCACTATTCTGATTTCTATTACTAAAGATTAATTCTGCCTTTTCTTGAACTTTACACAAATAGAATCATACAGTATGTATTCTTTTGTGTCTTTTTTTTCTTGCTCAACGTAATGTCTATGAGACTTATCCATGTTGTTGAATGTATCAGTAGTTTCTTCTTTTTTGTTGCTAAATAGTATTCCATTTTATGAATACACTACAATGGGTTTGATGAAAGTTGGTGTTGTTTCCAGTTTTATGTTATTATTAACAAAGATGTTCCAGTCTTCCCTAAGTCTTTGTGTGGACTGTGCAGAGTGTTTTAATTTCTCTTGAGTAAATACCCCAGAGTGAAATTACTGGGTGATAGTACAGGTTTTAGGATCACAGTCCTCTTCTTCCTTATTTATTCAGTGCCTGAGAATAGTGGCCTCACACATGTTGTCCACTTTAATAGTTGTTTATCACAGGAGGGCAGTTCTGGTACCAGTTACTTCATCATGGCCCTAAGCAGGAGTTCCCAATGTAGTATAATGAAAATAAATTGTGATTCAACGATGTCCCAAACAGTATGGCAGAGTAGAAAGAGCATGTGCTTTGGAGTCAAGTAGAGCAGGTTTGGAATCCAATCTAAACTTCCTCCCTGTGTGGTCTTGTATAAGTACTTGCCTCTTCGAGTTTGAGTCTTTTCTGTAAAATAGACAGAATCAGAGCACCTTCCTCATGGGATTGTTGGGAGGGTTTAGCAATGACATGAGCGTCTGTCTGATGCACAGCAGGAGCAGGAAACACAGGTAGTGTTTTGTTATGCTGAGGGGTGGTTTTGTTTCCAGAAGAACATTTGAAGTACAAAGAAGATTGGATGGATTATTGTATTCAACAAATTTAATGAAAATACTCAATTTTTCTGACATTTTCTATACACTGGGGATTTAGTAATCACTGAGAATAGACCAAGTGTCTGTTCTCAAGGAGTTTGCCGTCTAGAGAGGAAAAACAGTCAGTGAATAGTAGGTAAACAAACAAATAAGAAAATTTCACTTATGAATAAATGCTATAAAGAAAACAGAACAGAGTCGTGTTATAGAGAGTGGCTAGGAGTGGGTAGGAAGGTTCCTCTAAATAAGTTGGACAAGGAAGGTCTCTTTGAGGAGGTGATATTTGAACTGAGACCTGAAAATCAGAAGGAGCCAGCCATGTGAAGATCTGGGAGAAGAGTGTTGAAAGCAGAGAGTAGCTGGTGCAAAGGCCCTGAGGTAGAAATGAGCCCACCATAGTGGAAGAAGCTGGAGTGTAGTGAATGCAGAGCCAGAGTGGTAGGAGATGAAGTGGAGTGCTATCAGGGCTCAGACCATACAGGGCCCTAGAGGCCACGTTCAGGAGTGCAGATTTAATTTGAAGTAGGGTGGGAAGACCTCAGAATGTCTTAAGTTGAGGGATAATATGATCTGATTTACATTTTAACAAGATCACTCTGGCTACTGTGTGGAGAATGGATTGTAGGGAGGCAGGAGTGGCAGTAAGGCCAGTGAGGAGGCCTTTAGCTGGCCATGGGAGAGAGGATGGTGACTGTTGCTATTGTGGAGGCAGAAGAGATGGAAAGAAGGGACTGTGTGCAATATATTTTAGAAGTAGAGCCACAAGACTGGATGATGGTGGGATGAGGGTGAGGAAAGAGCACCATTGAGAACAACTACTTTCTTTCCTCAACTAAATGGAAGGTGGTACAATTTGCTGAGATAAAGAAGACTGGAAGCAAAACAGGTGTGTGTTGGGCGGGGTGGAAGTCTAGAGCTCTGTTTTGGACATGTTGCATTTGAGAAGTGGAGATGTCAAGTAGCCCTTTGTGTGCACACAGGGAGGGAGAGCTCAGTGCAGAGCTCTCTGCACTTAGGGCTGGAGACCCACATTCATCAGCTGACTGGGGGGTTTAAAGCTGTGGAACTGGGTGAGTTCACCTAGGGAGAGAGAGCAGAGCACCAGAGAAGGCTTGGCCCCCACGGCTCCCCCCACATTGAGAAGCCAAGTGCAGCTAGAGAAGCGGACAAAGGAGTCTGGTGAGGGAGGAGGAAATTGAGGAGGGTTTGCAGTCACTAAAGCCAAGAGAAGACATGGTTTCAAGGAGGTACTCTATCAAGTGCTGCCAAGTGGATAAGTAGGGTAGGGATGGAGAAGTGGCCACTGGCTTTGCAACATGGAGGTCTTGGTGACCTAGACAAGGACAGTTTAGTGGAGCGGGAAGCAGAATCCCAGCTGGCAATTGAAGAGAGAATAGGATATGAGGAAGTGGAGACAATCTTCCCAACTGTTCTAGAAGTTTTGCTGAAAAGGACAAAGAATAGGGTGCACTGCAGGGAAATGTGGTGTCAAAGGAGGGGATTTGAAGAATTATTACTTCTTAAGATGAGAGATGCTAGGGCAATCTTAAGTGCTGATACAAAGAGGGAGTAATTGTTTATGGAGGAAGGGGAGGGGTCAATTGCAAGTGGCAACCTGCCCTAAGTTTTACTTCTCTCAGCCGAATCACCACCAAATTTTTTATGAAAAATGACAAACATACAGAAAAATTGAAAAAATATGAAACATCTATCTACCCACCATTTAGACTCAATAATTGTTCACATTTCAAATGCTGAATTACCTGAAAGTAAGTTGCAGACATAAATACTTCAGCATGAACCTTCTAAGAATAGGAATATACTCCTACATAATCATAATATCATATTATCACACATAAGAAAATTAACATTAATTCCTTAATGTTTCTAAGATCAAGACCAAATTCACATGTTCCCAGCTGCCCAGAGACTGTCTTTTAGGGCTTATAAAAAAATGTTTCAAATCAGGACCCAAGCAAGTTTCATGCATTGCATTTGGTTGTTATATCCCTTTAATCTCTTTTAATCTAGAGCAACTACTCCAACCTCATTTATCTCCTCCATGATATTGACTTTTTGAAGAGACTGGGCAGCTTATTTTATAAATGCCCCATAGTCTGGATTTGTCTCATTGTTTCTCCCTGGTGTCTTTTAGCTTGTTCCTCTATCCTATTTTCTATAAGATGGAAATTAGGTCTGGAGTAGAAGTTCCTGAACATTCTCAGGGCCTTAGTGTCTCAGTAATCTTTCACAGTGCCCATAGGCTCAAAAGAAATACTTAGCTAAAATTCCCATTTATTAAGTAGTTATACACACATGACTTAAGAAGTATTTATGTCCTCACAACTTACCACCAGTTGAAAAAGTAATGCACATAAGTTGAAAGGAAAATATTGTATTTCATTCTTAAACAACACTAATTACTCACTAACGGGATGGCAATATACAACATCTCAAACTTCAGGATCACTCTGGTCACCACCACCTTTATACACTGTTCCAGAAGGTTTTTCAGGGCAGTGTTTGCTTTTAATGACAGAACTATCAAAAACCCAGCTTCACACAGACCTATCGTCCAGAAAATGTAGCGCGAATCTAATGCTGAAACTGTGAACTACCTCAGGGTTAGGAGGGCAGGTGGTATCTAATAGGTATCAAGTACCACTGTTTCACTTGAAAACTTCAAATATCCTATAACCAGGAGGCAGCCAGTACTGGCTTTCCAAGAAAGAAGAAGGCACAGCGCATCTCTTTTCAACTGAATGTTGATGTCACAGTGTTCAGGGACTGCTTTTTTCCCCAGAGAACTGATTGTGAATCATTTACCAGCACAGCACTGCCGTGAATTTGCTGCAGTTCCCCCAGGGTGCCTCAGCATACAGTTTGGGAACCAGGGCTCTTGAGTCTTAATTACATTCAATTTAAACATTCTTGGCAAGGAGGCTTCATAAATGATGCTGTTCTTCATTTTGCATTACTTCAGGAGACACATAGGCCAGGTTGTCCCACGATTAATGATGCTTTCATAGCTTTGTGAAGGTGGCGACCACTATTTCTCTCCATTAGAAAGGTATGAGTAATCTGTAGGGTGAGACTTTAGCAACATGTGAATATCCTGATGATCCTTGCAGGAATGAATTTGGGGCTTCAAACTAGTGCTTATCATTCTGTCATGGGTATATATCATCGTATCTGCCATATCTGTATATGATAGATATGTGTGTGACATACACACAAAATATGTTACTGTCATAGTCATGCCTTTTGATGCTCAATTTGTCCCAACTTTTGCCAGTAGAACCCCTTCAAGCTGGCTCCTGTGTCCTCTTAATGTGATCCCATTAGACTTGGAGCACTTCCTTGGCTTTTTGGTGCAAGAGATGTCCCAGGCTTACTTTGTACTTGCCCTCCCCCAAACCTGGAAGTAGTTGCTTTTCCAAGGAGTCTGGCTCTTTGTGGGGGAATAATATCTAGCAACTAAGACCAGAGTGGGATGCATGCTTATTTCAGCTAAACTTTCAACCACTGGTGGAAGCAGATGGTTTGAGACTGCCCTGTCTGGGAAAGAACTACGGTGCTAGTGGTCCATGTTGCTGACTGTTGTAATTATCTATTGCTATGTAACAAATCACTCTCTTTTTTTTTAATTAAAAGATTTTATTTATTTATTTTATATAGAGAGAGTTGAGCACAAGCAGGGGGAACGGCAGGCAGAGGGAGAGGGAGAAGCAGGCTCCCCGCTGAACAAGGAGCCCAATGTGGCGCTTGATCCCAGGACTCCGGGATCATGACCCAAGCTGAAGGCAGATGCTTAACCAACTGAGCCACCCAGGTGTCCCACAAATCACTCTCAATACTTAGTGGCTTGGGGCACATCAGGCTCTGGGCTCAGTGGGGAGTCTGCTTCTCCTCCCTCTGTGCTTGTGTGCTCACTCTCTTGCTCTCTCTCTCAAATAAATGAATAAATAAATCTTTAAAAAAAACTTAGTGGCTTAAAACAACAAAATCATTCTATTATGTCTTAAGGTCTCTGTGAGTCAAGAATTTGGGAAGGACTCCTCTGGGCAGTTCTGGCTCTGGATCTCTAAAGTGGACATAGTGAGACCATGGCAAGCTCTGTGACAGGAGAGCTACAGCAGCTGTGTGCTGGCCAGGCATCGGTCCCTGCTCGGGTAGGGTCAGGGCTCTCTCTGTGGCCTCTCTGCACAGCTTAGTCTAAGGTTCCTCCTGGCATGGCAGCCTCAGGGCAGGCCATTGGCTTATATAGCCACCAAAAGCTCAAGAGTGAATATTCCAGCATAAAGCAGAAGCTTCATCTCTTTTATGACCTAGCCTTGGAAGTCACATGGCATTATTGCTGCCACACTTCATTGGCCAAAAAAGTCACAAAAGCCCTCCCAGTCCAAGGGGTGGCACGCAGAGGAGTATCAGAGCATGTGGGGAGAGGGACATTGTTACAGGCGTCTTTGGGAAATACGGTCTGACAAGCAGGCAGCAGGATGTTCCTCTGCTATAAAAGTTGAGCATCCAACCCTGTGTTCATTTTCCGGTGGTCACCATCTCTCCTAAGAATTAAGGTTAGGGGAGCGCCTGGGTGGCTCAGTCGTTAAGCGTCTGCCTTCGGCTCAGGTCACGATCCCAGGGCCCTGGGATCAAGCCCCACATCGGGCTCCCTGCTCAGCGGGAGGCCTGCTTCTCCCTCTCCCTCTGCCTGCCACACCCCCTGCTTGGGCTCGCTCTCTCTGTATGTCAAATAAATAAAATCTTTAAAAAAAAAAAAAGAATTAAGGTTAGGGTTTGAGTTGGAGATATAGCGAAGCGCAGAATTGGGGGTAAGGCCTAGGGCCTCGCTTAGCACCCACTATGACGTTTCTCCCTTCTAGAACTCTCCACCTTTGGTGATGATCATGATTTACCAGCAGAGGTGAAGGCCCATGGCAGTTGCCCAGTGTAGTATATTGGACAAAATACATGAACACTGGGGGTGGAATGGGGGTGATACCTCTGTCCCCCATGGATCTCAGTTTGAAAGAGTTTTCTGAGCAAACCAAACTACATTGAAGGGACATTTCCTTTGCCTATATTTTATCAAAGGTATACCTAACTACCCATCAGAACTTCTGATCAGGGTGAGACAAGCAGTTAACACTGAGTGGATTAGAAAAAAAATGTTTAAGATGTTATTTACTTATTTGAGACAGAGAGAGAGTGAGAGAGAGAGTACAAGGTGGGGGGGGGAGAGGCAGAGAGGAAGAAGCAGACTCCCCACTCCAGCAGGAGCAGGGAGCCTGACGAGGGGCAGAGCTCGATCCTAGGACGCTGGGATCATGACCTGAGTCAAAGGCAGATGCTTAACTGACTAAGCCACCCAGGTGCCTCTAGAAAATTTTTTCTTTTAAAAAAAAATGTTTTTTCTTGACAGCCTGAGCAGAGAAATTTGATGTTTGGGTTAACCTCTGAAATGCCATCCCAAAGGACGTATGCAATTTACATTTAGTTTTTTGAAATAGTAAACATATCTTTGAGTCTCCACTGTTACAGGGGTTCCCAGGCCACTGCCACCCCTTCTTAGGTAATATGGTTTCTGGTGCATCATAGGCCCCAGTCAGTGTTGAAAACATGAAAGAAAAATGCAGGTCAGGGTTTAGGTTACTCAGGACTGCCACCTGAGTTAAGCTTTAGGGCAAAGTTTAGGGCACAGGGCTGTGTTGTCAAGGTTTGGTATTGTGTGTGAGCCAAACCTGGCACTCTGCCATCCTCTTCTTCCACTCTCCCTGTCTCTCACCGTCTCCTGCCACACTGGTTTTCTCTCTCAAACAGTCCAAGCTTGCTGTCCTCCCAGGGCCTCAGCTCCCCACATGCCTTCTGTGGGTGGGTGGGGCTTCTCTGTGTACCCTCATAGCTGCCTCTTTCTGGTCATGTAGGTCTTGGCTCAAAAGCCGCTTCCTCCAGGAGGCCTCCCCTGACCATCTCAAATCTGTCCTCCCGACGTCCGACCAGCCCCTCTCCTCCCTAGTACCCCCTTTTATTTATCTGAAATAGGTCCTTGGGTTACCTCCCTCCTGGAAGTTGAGCCCCATAAGCACTGGGACCGTGCTGTGTCCTGTTCTCCAGCCAATTCACTGGGCCCTGACGGGCGCCAGGTACTGAGCTGGTCCTCAGTGAACACTGGTGCTCCATGCAACCCATTTCTCCTTCAGTCACACAGGGGTAGCCATTCCCTACAGGCTGAGCTTCAGACTGTGGCCCGGAAGCTCGTGGGTGGGTAAGACATTGAAATTCTTCCCTGCTTCCCCACACTGGCCTCTCCCAGGGACCCTCTAGTAATGAAAGGGTTAATGCTGACATAGCCTGTGTCCACAGCCCTAGGAGTCCAGTTCAGGGTAGTTGTGAGGAGCCAACAAGATGTTCAGGACGTGCTCAGCCCCGCATCTGACCGCAGCAGTAGCATGCCTGCGGAACACGCTGGCTGCCGTGACTACTGCGTGTTACCAGTGTTCCCAGTGACCTTGGGCCTGCGCTATGCTGTACTTTGGGGTGCCCACACATTCACTCCTCCAGTCTCCTAAACCGGACTTGAGCAGAACCCAGGTGGGAACCCAGAGCTTCACAACCCGCCTGTTGCTCTGTGGCCCTTGCCTGTCTCTCTTCTCATGGCTTCCCCTCTCTGTAGCTCTCACATCCTCGGGTTAACCATCCCCCACCCCCACAGCTGCTGCTTCTGCATCCAAATGTGACCTCACTTGTCGCTCATGAACTCCAGGTCTGTCTCCTGCTCTGGCTCATTACACCTGTCTGTCTGGGGCACTTTCCTTCCCCACCTCCCAGCCCCTTCCTTCCCCAGACCAGCCTCCACTGTGCCCCATTTCTACCTGTGGGGCTGGAGGGGCCACACTTTCCCCTCCCTGGGGCTCTCAGAAGGAGAAGGACAAAGAGAAGGATGCGGTCTCTCTGGGACTCTGGGACTGAGGAAAGGAATTGTTACCTTTTCTCTCTCCCCTAAGTCCCAAGTTAGTAGCTGGACTTCTTGGGGGGGAGGGGGGACAAGGAAGAGGTGAGATTTCTGCCCTAATTTCAGAATCTGGAAGGAAATTCAGTGTCCTGGAGGGACTTCCTCCTTTCAGCCCCCTTCTAGGTTTCTTTACCCCTAATTTCTAGTCTTTGAGGGGAGTGGACAAGGGGGAATTGATGGGGCAGAGAGAAGGCTAGGTGACCTCTGGGCCTCTGCATCCTCCCTACCCCCCCTCCCTGAACCCAAGATGCAGTGTCACTTCACAGCTCTAAATGTGTTCCCAGCACCCACTGCCAACACCTGGGGGAGGTGAGAGAATGAGGGTGGGGAGGCTGTGGGGCTCTGTTCTCTGCCCCCTTCCAGGCGCCTCCACCTGACAGGTCTGGGCCAGGGAGGGGCTCCATGCCTGGGTCCCCGGACCTCTTCTCTAGCTCTTTCAAAATACCCTTTCTAGAGCCCAGGACTCTGGATTTGGATCCTGCCCTTGATCCTCTGAGAGCCCAGTGTCCTTGTACAGAAAATGGATGTGAGGATCCTTCTCTCTTGGTGCTGGGGTTGGGGGTGGGGGGATGAAGGAGGCACACAGTGGGGTTCAAGGAATGCCCTGCATGTCCCTCCTCAGGCTCCCCCTACCTCAGCTCCCAGTCTTCTGTCTCCCTGGCCCTGGGTCTTTCCTCTCCCCTACCCTACCCCACCATGGGTCCTCCTCCATCATCTGTCCTCTGGGCTCTGTCTAGCTCAGTTCCTCCCCACCCTCTTCCCCCATCCTGCCAGCTTCCCCTTGGCTCTTAGCTCTAACAGATAGCACCTAACCCCCTCTCCCTACCTGGTCCCCCAAGGGGGTCCTCCTTCCTTACCCCTCTCCCCTGCTCCTGGGCCTTTTCCTGTCCCTGTCCCCTAGCCACTTCCCTCTGGGGCCTCTTTCTTCCTCCTCTGCCTAGCCCCCTTCCCCTGTATCAACTCCCTCTCCCTTCCCTTCCGCATTCATTCTGCAAATATTTACCAAAGGTGTACTAAGAGTTTCTCCTCCCCTTGCTTCCCCTCAGTCCAGGACAATGTCCCTCCCTCTCCCCTCTCTCCATCTCTCCCCTCCACTCCTCCTCCTCTTCCTTCCTCTCCCTCTTACCTCCCCTCTTTCCCTCTCCCTATCAATTTCCTTCCTTCTCTTCTCCTTCCCTCTTGTCCCTTCCTTCCCTTTTCCTTCCTCCCTCTGTTTCTTCCACCCCTCCACCCTTTCCCCTCCACCCTCTCGTCCCTCCCCTTTCTCTCCCTTACCCATCCTCTGCTTTTTTTCTCCCTTCCCTCTCTTCCCCCTCTACCTCTCCCTCTCCCTCTCCTCCTCTCTGCCCTCCCTCCCCTCTCTCCTCTCCCCCCTCCTTTCCTTCCCGGGCAGCCTCTCCCCCCCCCCTCCCGGCTCCCTCCCTCCCCTCCCTCCCGCTCCCCCTCCATCATCAGTATTCCGCTCCCGTCTCCGCCGCTCTCGGCTGCTCGCGGTTGCTGCCGCACCGTCCGAGGCGGGGGCCGGGGCCGGGGCCGGGGCCTGGGGGGGTGGGGTGGGGGGAGAGCGGCGCCGGCGGCCCGAGGAGGGAGGAAGGAAGGAAGGAAGGCTGGAAGGAAGGAAGCAAGGAGAGAAAGAAGGAAAGAAAGGAAGGCAAGAAGGAAGGCGGGCGGCGGGCCGGCGGGCGAGGGCGCCGGGCCGGGCGGCAGGCGGGCGGGCGAGCGAGGAGGCAGAGCGGCCCCCTGAACCCCACCGCTGCCGCTGCGGAAGCCCCCTCCCCATCCAGGAGCCGGGGAGGGGGGAGAACTCAAGAGACCCAGGCCCGGCCGCAGCCCCGCCCCCCGCGCCTCCCCGCAGCGGGCCTCGCACCCCAAATCCCTGTGCCTCATTGGGGGGGTCCTCCCCCCGCGGGCCGGGCATGCTGCCCCCCAGAAGGAGCCCCTTTCCTCGCTGTGAGTAGCCGCGGAGGGGCGCCGGGTGGGGGCGGGAGGCGGAACCGCGGAGGGTGGGTGGGGGGCATTCTCTTAATTAGGGGACCGTGGTCTAAGGCCTCCTCCGGGATGGGGGGGGTCGGCGGCAGAGGACAGTGGGCGGGGCCTGATGGAGAGCTGAAGCGGGTGGGGGAGGCAGTCGGTGGGGGTTCTCCCGGCCTGGCGAATTCTATGTTGGGGGGTCGCCGCTGCCTTGGGGACGGGCGGGGGGGTTGGTGTACGTCGGGCAGTCGCTACGCGTATCCAGCTGTGGGGTTGAAGATGTAGGCTTAGGGTGGGGGGGGGCTCGCCGGGTGTAGATGTGGGCCCCCTTTCTGGGGTGGGATCCCGAGTTCTTCCCCCACCACTGCCCCTCCCACCCTCCACACCGCTGCTGCTTGGGGTGGGGGGGCACGCCAGTGATGGGTAAGGGGGAGAGGCGGGCACGGGGTTTCCTTGGTGACCGCGCCTGGCAGGAGCGGTTGCCTTGGCAACCAGGGAGAACCGGGGAGTTTGGGAAGTGAGAATGGGAAAGACGGAGGGGGTGACTGGGGAGCGAGACTACCCCCTCCCCAATCTTCAGCCCTTCTCTCTGGGGTCCCCCAATCCCTGCCGGTGGGCAGCGAAACCCCTGTCCCTCCCTCTTCCCAAGACCCCCTTCCTTGACCCCATTCTGCTTCAGGGGCCTCCTATCCTTGGGCATGTGTCTCCACGGAACCACTACCTCCCTCCCTCACACCGTCCTTACCCCTCTCCTCTGGGGGACCTCCCTCTCCCCATTTTCTGGCTTTCCACTCACACCTGCTCTTCTAAGACCTTCTAACTGAACCTCACCTTCCCTTCAGGGTCCTCTCACCCCCATCTCTGACTCTCTCCCCCCAGATATCCCTTCCCTTGACCTCTCCAGCAGACCCCACTTTAGCCCTTCTCTCCTCTCGCCCCACTTCCTACTCTGTTCTTCTCAGGAACCCTTGTCTTCTTCCCTCTCTGCTTAGGATCCTTGGGGTGGGGGAGCTCTCCCTAGCAGTACCACCAGCATCTCTCTCACACACCCCACACCCATCTGTGTCTGGGGTCGCCTTTAGGACCTGTCCTCACTCAGAGCCCCTGTTCCTGTCTGCCTGTCTCCCTGGCCCGTGGAATCCCCCAACCCCAGACCCCCCAGTCCTAGGCCCTCCTCTCTGAAACCTTGCCTCCTTCCAACTCATCAGTCCGGGAGCCTGAGGCCCAGGCTCTCTCCAGGGTTCCACCCAAGTTTGCAAGCCCCCACTTGCATGGGCTCCTCCCTTCTCTCCTGCCAGGAGCCCAGCCAGTCTCTCTCCAGGGCCTGAATCGCCATGCCTATGATGCCCCCTCGCCCACCCCCATCCCTTTCTTTCTGCCACTCCCATCTTGACCCTTCTCTCCCCACCCCCACCTCTGCTGCTCTTCTGGAGCACCCTCTCCTTCTCCCTGCCCGGCTCCCTGCAGCCTCAGGCCCCCCCGTTCTCGGCGACACTTTCTCAGGGTGGGGAAATCCCCTGGGGAGAGCCCAGCTGGGAAGGGGGAGGGGCAAGGGAGCCTCAGGGCTGCCCCACAGCCCCCTCCCCACCCCCCTCCCCAGCTGGGAGCTGCAGTCGAACCTCCGCAGCGCCCCATTGCTATGCGCCTCACATCCCTAGTCCCGGCCGCGCAGCCGCCAGACAGGAACTCGGGCTCCAGCGGCAGCTGGGAGTAGCCAGAGTCACTTCCCTCCTGGTCCAGGCAGCCGGCAGCATCCTCTCCCCCCTAAAAACTCCCCACTCCCCAGGACCACGGCCAGGATGCGCCCCTCCCTCTTCCTGTAGCATCTTCTGTCTACTAGCTCCTTCTAACCTGCATCTTGCAGCCTCCTCTTCCCCTTCCCGCCTTCCTCCTGCTCTTCCCTGGGTCTCCTCTATTCTGGGCCACCTGATTGTCCACACGGCACTCAGAAAGGAGGGGCAGAGAATGAAGCAGCAGAAAGGCATCGAGACAGACCCTCAGACAAGGAGGGAAGGGTGGGAGCCTGAGAGATAGAGGCACAGCTGGAGTGAGAGAGGGGACCTGACTCCCAAACAGACACACACACACACACACAATTAGGGTGCATCACCACGGAGCCAGACATACACAGAGTTACTCACTTAATTTCTGAAAGAAACCGAGAGTCAGACAGGGGAACACATACCATCCACACACACAGAGGAGGGAGAGCAAGAGGGCTAGGCAGAGACACAGGGAGCCACAGACTCAGGGAGGGTGCCTGCGGGCCCACAGTGCTGGCAAGAAGGAGCCAGAGAACACTTCACTGCCAGGGGTGCAGGGGGGATTAGAGGCACTGTGTCTAACTGTGGGGGACCCAAATCAGCCACAGGCAGAGGGTGGGAGCGTGTGAGAAAGACACAGAGGTATGTGTGGGCAGAGGTGTGCGAGCGCGTGCGCACGCGCACGCACACACACACACACACACACTGGCAGCCCCAGACCCAGTTACAAACAGGGCTGCGGTACCAGAGTCAGCCAGAGGCCAGGAGAAAGGCCTGGAGTCGTGTGCGCAGTCTTTCATACACAGAGACCCAGAGGGAGAGACAAAGACAGCACCTCACGGAGAAGCACGCTGGCTGCTGGCTGGCCGGAGCCCTCAAACACGGTCACCTCATGAACCCACATGCACAGAGACGCAAAGTGAGAAGCAGGAGGTGGCCTTGGAGCCTAGGGGATGCCGCCCCATGTGCTGCTAATGCGGTCGCAGACCTGCACTTGCACACAAGTTCATCCACCCTCCCCCCCAGCCCGGTGCGAGGGGCACAGGCCTATGCTGACTGCACGTCCAGCCCCAATGAACCCCCACAGTTGCCCTTAATTCCACCCAGAGGCAGCTGGGAGGATGCTCCCCGAGTCAGAGGGCTCCCAGGGGTCTCGTCGCTGTCAGAGAGTTCAGCAGAATTAAGACATCCGTATCAGAGGGCCACTGACAATCTCTGGGAAGTGTGGGCAGAGGTGCTGGGATGTGGAGGGGAGGCACTGAACTCTCGGGGCTTCTTCCAGTGCCCTGGCTCCTTGCTCCTGCCACGGTCCTCATCTCTGTCTCCTCTCCCCTCTCCTCCCCATGCCTGTGCTCACCTGATTTTCCTGCTGGGGTGGCAGCCTTCTCTCCACTATCCGCCCCGTCTTTCACCCTTCCCCACCTCTGGCCAGGCATCTGTCATAAGGTGTCATGGGGACGTCCTGTCTCTATCAAGCCTACCTCCCATCATCTCTCCCCTGGGCTGCCCTTCTCCCCCTGCAGCCCAGTGCCTTCCTGCCCCTGCCTAGCCAGCTCCACCTTGAACTTATCCATCAGTCTTTCTTTCTCAGGGCCCATCTGCTGTGAAACCTGCCTCTGTTTCCAGTCCGGGCTCTGGGTCACTCTCCCTCACCTCCACCAGCCCATCCTCCTTGCACCTCCTGCTGCTTCGTCCCTGCGCTCACTTCCCCACATTCCTGAGCACTTACCCTGCTGTCCTGTGGGCCCAGAATGCTCTTTACCCCCAGCGCTTTCAAAGTATTTTGTGTGTTGTCAACTTAAAAAAAAAAAAACCGATTTCACAGAAAAATCCATTCTCACAAGGAAAAAAATGGTAACTGTGTGTGGTGATGAATGTTAACTAGACTTCTTGTGGTGATCATTTCACAAATATCAAATCATTATGTTGTACACTTGAAACTCATGCAATGTGCTATGCTAGTTACATCACAAAACATCCAAATTTCACCTTCTTCTGAAAAAGTCTCCTTCTGGGTTAGCCATGGGCCATGCTCAGGTGCCTGCTGGCCACCACTCCCCACTCTCATCTGTCCCTCTTACCTGCCTGGCTCATAGGCAGCTGTGTTTTCAGTCCTGGCGTTTCCTTTCCTCGTGGCTCTTTTTTTGCCCTGTCACTCTCTCCATGCTGCTGCTTTGGGTTTCTTTCCAGAACTGAGCCCCTCGGCCAGGGGCTTTGCCTGCCTGCCCCTCTTGCCCCATCCTCCTCCCTGGCAGTTTTGCCCTAGCTCTGAGGCCCTCGGGAATGGGGCCCTGCTTGGGCTAACCTGGCCCCTGCCACCCCAAAGCAGGAACTCACAAGACTACCAGGGTGCAGGACACACACACACACACGCTCTCCACAGCCAGGGTCAGCTTTGAAACCGCCGGCCCTTGTAGTGTTCTAGACTCAGTGTTGCATGAAGCCACCATGTTGCAGCCTGTCCTGGGCTGGCAGACAGCCCGGGCGGGCCACAGACCACACTTGTCCCCTAGTGTGGGATTACCACCTAGGCAGGGGTGGGATTCCCTGTGTGTTGGGGGACGGGTGCATATTTGGAAGTTCATCTGGTCCAAGTGTAAGTCTTAGAGGACGGGGCATAGTGATGAGCCTGGGGCCCTGTTCTCAGACAGGCTTCATTAGGTCCTACCTCCAGGGCAGGGTGCAGGTTCCATTACGGACTCAGGCCCAGCATTAGTTCCTCCACCATCACCCTTTCAGGGTATAAGGAGCATGTTTTTCTTTCCTCTCTGGTAGTGTGCAGGAAACCTCCGCATCTCTGAGTTTAGCAGCCCTCCATCCTCACTGGGCAGAAGCCCTTTTCCCTTCCCTCCCAGGTCCCTGAGAGTAGGGTGGCTCTGCCAGACAGGGGAGTGGCAGAAGAGTAAGAACAGTGGCAAAATGCCCCCTTGTTGCCTGGAAACCCACACGCACAACTGTTGTCATGGCAGGTGGAGGCGGAGGGGCTGCACTGGAGGCCTGGGAGACAGGCTGGTAAGGGACCCTGCACTTGGGGGTCAGGCAGGAGTCCATCCCAGGGGACCATTGCGTCCCCAAGAGGGCTGCGAGGAGTAAGAATGCTGGGTCCAGTCTATGACCCAGAAGGGGAGGAGAGAGGGAGAGAGGCGGAGCTGGGCCAGCAGCTTCCTGTCTCAGCTCTGGCCCCTGGAAGCCCGCAGCCCACCCTCCTGCCTAAGGAGTTGAGCTTAGGCCTTGGAGCCCTTGTTCAAACACTGAGACAAAGGTCAGAGAGCAATACCAGCCCCAGCTCTCCCCGGGGGCAAATCCCAGGCAGTAAATGCTGAAATTTGCCTTCCTCTTGCCTAGAACCCTCAAACACAGGGCCCGAGATAATAATAAGAGCTAATATCCATTGAGAGCTTACCACGAGCCAGGCTCTATGCTAGCATTCTCTGTGGATCTGTTCCATTTACTCCTCATGGTAGAGCTCCAAGGGAAGCACAATCATCATCCCCAGTTAGACATACAGGGAAACTGAGGCTCAGAGAGATGAGGCCCCTTGCCCAATGTCAACAGCCAGAAGTGGCTCAGCTGGGACTGCAAACTGAGGCGTGGGCCGCCCTGTGGATTGCTTCCCCCAGCTGAGACCCAGAGAGTGGACTGTGCGGGTCCATCGAGTCCTCCAAGTACAAATTAGGATTGCTAATAATAACAATAATCAGATTGTTAATAACAGTAGACTCATACATAGAAGGTTAAACTTTAAAAGAGACATTAGTGGTCCTGTAACTTAGGGGCTCCCTGCCCCTCAGTCTTGTTTATGCCCTTGTTATCCCCCAGGGGAAAGGACCTACCCACCCCGATTCTCACAGGGGGCTTTTCTTGCTAGGTAGGTGTATCCAATCCCATTTCTAGCTGGTGGGGGAAGGACAATGGGCCCCCAAATCTCTGATAAATGATCCAGCCAGAAATGCTGGATTTACATATGGGAAGGGGGGAGACTGAGTCACAGAATGAGGAAGAGATTTGTTCCTCTGATCCAGTGAGAATAAATAACTTTTAATGTCACTCCCATTTAAGTGCCCAACACTGGACATGTCACCATGAGTTCCCACCAAGCTGGGTGTCATTATCTTCACAGACAGAGCCTGGCAGGGATGGGGGGGAACCACAGTGAGCAAGTGGCGAGTCAGAGTTTGAACCCGAGTTCCCAGGACACCAGCGCTCTTCCCAGCTCTCCATCGTCCTAGAGTGATGGTGTGATGGCACGGAGGAGGAGGAGGAGGATGTTCACAGTTAGAGAATCATTTCAGTGAGAGCTTTCTGTATGCCAGGCACTGCGCCCAACCCATCACAGATATCGGACCACTGAGTCTCCACCACCCCTGGAGGTAGATTAGCTGTTTTCCCCATTTCACAGATGAGCAAACTGAGGCCCCAAGAAGTGATACCCCTTTCCCAGGCTACATGGCTGGTAATTGTGGCAGTTGAGGTTCTAACCAGGGTCTAGCCCACCCTTGAGCACACTCTTCCTCAGAGCAGGGGGGAGGGAGGAGGAGAGTTCATGATTCATCCTGAAATGGAGTGCAGGATGCTCCAGGACCAGCAGCCCCAGGATGGGAGGCCCCTCTGCCTAACCCTGAGAGTCCCCCCTAACCCCCATCAGAATTTGCACTTCAACAAGATCCCAGGTGATCTGGACACTTGTCCGAGAGACACTGCTCCAGTTCAAGCGGTTTTCAACTTTTTATTACTTTTAGTAGTACACCTCCTCCCTCCCAACTTTTTAAAGTTAGTTATGCACATCCTGAGGTAGAAGACAAATTGCAAAATTGCCCTTCCAGGGGACAGCAAAGGGAGAAGGAACCAGGGAGGCCACAGTCAAGCTGGCTCACACCGCATCCCTCCCACCTGCAAACACCTCACACACTCCTGCCGAAGCCTTGGCAGTGACCTCTATTTTGAAAACCTCCCACACCGGGCCAGCCCCTAGCTCTTCCCCAAGTAGATTCAATTCAGCAATGTTACACAGCCCCCGTATCCCAGAGCCACACAGAATCACAGAGTATGCACAGAATATAGGGGCCTGGAGGTCAAGCTTCCAACCTGGAGCCTGCCAGGTCTGGGTGCTCATGGGTGCAGCAAGGATTTCCCAGACCTCAGTATGCCCGACCGTAAAGTGGAGCTCCTGTAGTTCCTCTCCCGGAAGCCTCGGATGACACAGGCAGAGCATCTCACCCTCAGTAAAGTTTGCTTCTGGCTCCTGGAGAGCCCTGTAAGAGCCCCGTGAGGTCTCTAGGCAGGGCGTCGGAGCAGAAGGAGCCCAAGCTTTGGGGACTCAGTTCCAGCAGGACTGGGGTCCAGCGGACACACTGGGACAGCCACACCAGCAGTCCAATACAGTAACCACTGCAGCCACGTGTGGCCATTGACATTTAGATTAATTTAAATTAAATTAACTCAATTCCTCAGTCACTCACCACTCAGCAAGTGCTCACTGGCCACACATGCTCATGGCTACCATATTGGCCAGTGCAGAAAGCATTTCCAGAGAGCATCACTGGACAGCAACGCATTAGATCCTGGAACAGTTCTGTCCTGGCTGGTAGACAGCTGCTGCCGTCAGGCCTTCCCGTGTCCCCTAGCCCCTCGCCCTCTCAACCCTTTGTCGTGTGGTATCTTATTAATTCCCATTTCTCAGAGGAGGAAATGGAGTGACAGCAAGGCTGCTAGCAGAAAGCTGGCAGCCACACAGGCCTGGAGCCACTTACCAGCCAGGCCTTGCGTCCTAGCTCACCCTTGCCGGTCACTTGCAAAGTGCCAGACTCTGTCCTGGGCCCCCTCCCTGAAGCTTCACGCAGCCCCTCAGCCCCAGGGTGTCCCTGACGGCCTGGGTTACAGAGGAGGAAACAGGAGCAGAGAGACTGAGGGGCTGGCCCAAGGCCTCACAGCCAGGGACTGACCGGGGCCCTCCACCACTGCTCCCGGAACATCTGGGAACATCTGGGCTGCCAGGAGTAAGCGGGCTCGCCACCTACCAGCAAAGGTTAGGGGTGAGGGTCCTGTGTTCAGGGACCTGTCTGTTTTCTTCCACCACCCCCAGCCTCCTCTCCCGCCCTCTCTCCTCTCCTGGCTTTTAGAATCTGACCCCAGATCTCTAAGGAGAACTTGGCTCCTCCCTCTGCCTCACCTCCTACATCTCCTCCAAGTTCTGCCGCTTTTGCCATTTCGCTATATCTTTTCATTGTCTCCCTCCTCTCCATCCCCAAAGCCCCAGCCATGGCCTCAGCCTCTTCCCCTGGATCCTTGGCCCAGCTCCTCCCCAGCCTTCAGCCTCCCCCTAGTTCCCTCGGAGGGGTCTTTCCAAACCTGATTGGACCCCATCCCTCCCCTGCCTCCACACCGCCCCCCCAGCACCCCTGCCTCTCAGCCTACTGTGGAGGTAGGACGTCTTTGTGACTGAGCTGGGCTCCGTGCAGCTCCCTGACTCCCACTTGCCTCTCTGGCCCCCAGGCCTTTGCACCCCCGGGGGTTCTTTGGTCGCCAGCACACCCTGGCTCATCCTTCAGGTTCAGCTTTTTTTTTTTTTTAAGATTTTATTTATTTGACAGAGAGAGAGACAGTGAGAAAGGGAACACAAGCAGGGAGAGTGGGAGAGGGAGAAAAGCAGGCTCCCCGCTGAGCAGGGAGCCCGATGCGGGGCTTGATTCCAGGACCCTGGGACCATGACCTGAGCCGAAGGCAGATGCTCAACGACCGAGCCATTCAGGCGTCCCTCAGGTTCAGCTTTGACCTCACCTCTTCCAGATTCCCCTCCACTGGCCAAGGGCGGTGCTTCTCCTAGACGTTCCAGGGACCCCACCCTGTGCTGTCTCACTTAGCCCTTGTCCCGCTCCCCTCTGGACCACTAACTCCCTCCAGAGGAGCACGGGTCTCGTTGGCCCCACCTACCCGGTGCCGGCAGGAGATCTGGCGGTAGGGGGCGCTCGCGCACTCGTTCTTCTTTCTGCAAGTGTCCACTGAGGTTTTGTGGGGGCCCGCGGGTCCTAGGCACTGGGGACGCAGCAGTGCACAAGGCGGACAAACTCCCTGCCTGGGGAGCTCACCTTCTGGCGGGAGACAAACAATAGACAGAACAAATCGCTGTCTGTAGGGTACCTTCTGGCCGTCCGACGAAGGAAGTGTGAATGTAAGAGGTGGGGGCGGGGCAAGAAACCCTCTCGACGGCCCTGGAACAGAGACTCTTGGGGAGGCAGCCACGTAGATGAGTGAAAAGCAGGGCCAAGCCTCCAGGTCGGGATGTCCCTGGGGTGGAGGAGCCTCCTGAGGTCAGTGTGGCTGGAGCAGGGAGAGGGTGGGAGGTGAGGGCCACTCAGTAAATATTTGTGAAATGAGTGTATGAAAGGCAGTGCGTCAGTGTGGGGAGTTGGGACGACGGGCGAGGAGACCCCGCCTCCTCCCAGCAAGTCATAGCCCCGCGAAGCCTGGTTCTGCGGGCCAGTGACCAGCGGTGGTGGCTGGGGCGAGTCAAGAGCTGAGCCCCTGACCTGTGTCCTCAGCAGCAGCCACGAGGAGCCTGGGCAGCCCTTTTCCCAGGGTTCCCCCATCTCAAAAGTTAGGGGACTGTCAATTCTCCGGGCTTCTGGGTTGCTTTCATTTGAAAAGCATTCAGGACAGGGACTGGCTCAGAGGGACACACATGTGAAGTTGTTTCATCCATCCCTGAAGCTTGTTCTGCCCATACCCTCCCCCCACCAACTTAACAGCTCCCAGCCTTGTGCACATGACAGGCATCCAGAGAGAGAAGTGTTCAGCTCTCTCTGGCTTTGATGTCTCTCCACCCTCCGGGCTCCAGGCTCCACTTCCGCCCCAGTCCCTCACAGTCGGGAAGTTCTTCTTTAGATCTAACCTCCATCCCTCTTGCTGCGATGGCAGTCAATTTCCTATCTTTTCTCTCACCTTCTGAACTTCCCCCAGAAAAATGAGTATGCCTGACAGGAATGTTCCCTGCCTCCCTTTTCTCCTCACCCCACCTCCCCTGGGCCCCCGAGTTTCCGATCTGCCATCTGCCTGAATCCTCTCAGGCACAGTGCCCGAGATCTCTCAGAGCTCGGGCTGGGGAGGATGGAGAAGCTGGTGAGGCCTCGGCCGTTACACCTTCCCGTGGTCCTCAGTTCCCTCTCAGGCTTTCTGTGCTCTCCTGCCCTTCTTATAGACTCTTATTCTCTCCTGCCCCCTCACGTGCACGGTCACGGTCATGTGTGGTATATCGGTCTCCAGCCTCTTTGTTCCTCCTCTCGCTATGTCTCTGCCCCTTTCTGCCTTACACGCCTCTTCTCTCTTTGGGGCCTCTTGCGTCTCTGGCTCTACTTCATTCCTTGCACCAGGTAGGGGCGGAGAACAAGCAAAGAGGCCTCTCCCAGGGCACGGGGGTGAGAGAGGTTCTGGGCCTTGGCTTCCAGTCCCAGCCGTCCCACCGTACAGGCTGTGTGACCACCAAGCAGTGTCTTCAGCCCTCTGGATCTGCTTCTCCCTCTGTAAACTGGACACGAGAACAGGCCATGGGGAGAAACCAGTGGCTGGAGGGGTAGGCGGTGCTCAGCACAGCACTGGGCACAGCGTGGGTGCTCAGTGAATACTTCGAATCACTATTAGGGATGCAAGGTGGCAAGCAGGGGAAATCACTGACGGGTCACGTGACCTCTACCAGCAGGGTGTGGAGCAGGGTAGCGTTGTCACATCCTGTGCCGTGGGGATGAGGCAAGGCTGGCAGGAGGATGACCATTGTTCAACATGGCCCCCAGGAGACTTCCGTGGGAATTGTGGTTGCTGTCCTGACAAGCCTGGGGGTCTCTGGGGCCTTTCTGCTCTGGTGAGGCTGACCGGGGAGAGGCCATTTGCTAGCTGGGCAAGTGACTTTGCCTCTCTGTGCCTCAGCTTTCCTATCTGTGAAATGGGGGTAATAGCAGCCCCTCTCAGAGGGCTGAGGGGAGAACTACAGTTATTGCAAGTACAACAGCTAGAATGGTGTTCGGGCAATGCCAGGTACATGGTGGACATTACCAGTAATGGTGGTGGTGTTATTCAAGGAGTTGGTACCTAGCCGGCAATCCTGCCATCTGTTGGAGGGATGGATCTGGGGACAGCTGGGGACAGGCATCTCCTTGGCACACAGCAATATGCAGGAGTGTAGCTCACACAGGTGGTGTCCTAAGTGCAGCTCTCCTCAGGGTATGACGTTCAGTGGGGCGCAGGAGCTGCTCTGGGAGGGGCGCCTGGGTGGCTCAGATGGTTAAGCGTCTGCCTTCAGCTCAGGTCATGATCCCAGCGTCCTGGGATCAAGCCCCGCATCGGGCTCCCTGCTCAGCGGGGAGCCTGCTTCTCCCTCTCTGCCTCTCTCCCTGCTCATGCTCTCTCTCTCTATCTCTGTGTCTCAAATGAATAAATAAAATCTTAAAAAAATAAAAATAAAAATGCAGACTCTGAAATTGTAGGCAAAATGCTGTGTGCACACTTTAAAAAAAAAAAAAAAGGAGCTGCTCTGGGGACCTGCTCTTTGGGACTCTAGCGTATAGTATCTGGAACCTGGCCATCCAGGTAGCACCATGGCGTGGGCACAAGCGTCAAGCTGAAGGCAGTTGTGTTTGTGGCATATGGATGTGCTGCCTCCACCAGGCAGGCCTCCTGGGATGAGAGGGGACCTCAGGATCAGGGACGTCTGAGGTATGAGCTTGAGACATGCAGCTGTTGGAGTGTGTCCTGGGCTGGGTGCATAGAGCGAGGGATAGGGGTGGGCGAGTGTGTCTCTGTGTGACTGTATGAGGGAACGTGGTTCGTCTGTGGGGAATATAGACGAACAGTAATGATAACTTACTCATTCATTCCTTTGTCCAATGTTTACTGAGCACCTACCATGTGCCAGGCACCACCATAGATGCTGGGAACCAAACTGTGCACAAAACAGATGCAGTACCTGCCCTTGGGGAGCTTACCCTCAAGTGTGGGCTTGTAAGAGGCCAGATGGTGACAGATGTTATATAGAAAGTAAAGGAGAGAAGGTTCTGGAGACGGGCAGGGTGCGGTGTGATTTGAGGCAGTCAGGATGGCTTCATTGAGAAGGTAACATCTGAACAGAGACCTGAGAGAAGGCAGGCGCACACTGGGGACCCTCTGGCATCCAGACAGGAAAGAGCAAGAGCAAAGGCCCTGAGGCAGAAGTGTCTGCAGCCTGTTCTGGAGACCATAAAGAGGCCAGTGTGGCCTGAGGTCAGTGAGTGAGCAGGGGAGGAGGCGAGGGCTGACGTCAGAGAAGTAGCCCAGCCTGGGGAGAGAGGGCCTGTAAACCAAGATGATGTCCCTCGCCCTTGCACCTCCTAAGACTGGCCCTGCTGAGAGGCTGTGGAGTAGGGGAGGGGCAGAGTCTGCCTTGGATGTTGACAGAACCCCTCTGGCTGCCTGTGGGAACAGACTGGGAGGGAGGGCAGGGGAGGACGGAAGTGGGAGACCAGTGAGGAAGGATTCTGATCTCAGGGAGAGTCGGGGGGGGGGGCGGGGGGGGGATGAAAAGTGGTCAGATCTGCATGGGTTACTGAGCATTTAGCTAGTCGGCCCCCAACAGCCCTAGGAGGCCAGCACTGTTATTATCCCTGTTGCACAGCCTCTTCTGCAGCTCAGAACAGTGAAGTCACTGGCCTGAGGTCACACAGTCAGGCAACAGCAGATCCAGGATTCAAACCCAGCCCCGCTGACGCTGATCCATGTGCTCGGCTATAGCTACTTGTCTCCTGTGGCCCGTGGATGTCCGGGTTTTGAGTGTGGAGGTAGCCTTTGTCAGCATCTACACCAGTGCCTGCACGTAGTAGGGACTCAGAAAATATCTGTGGGGTAGATGGGCAGACTGACGAATCCAACAAATGAACGCGACGAATCCAACAAATGAACGCTCTGCCATGCCCATTTTGCATAAGGGTATGGAGCGGCAGCTCTCAGGCTCTGGCAAGGTCCAGGGGAGAGGGCTGCATCTGGGGCTGGGTTTCTCCGTGGCATGAATGGGGGCTGGCCCTTGGCTGAGGACTGGGTGACGATGTTGTTGGCCCAGGTTCGCTGGTATATCAGCCGTGGGGGTAGGAGTAAAGGGCTGTGTGGTGTGGGGAGGGGCTTGGGGGAGCTCCTGGAGTTGGCTCCTGCAGGGAGACTGTGCTAGGTTGTCAGCCCTTGGGCTGGGGGACAGGTGCAGGAGGGGTGGTTGTGGCCAGCGGTAGGGGGTGGGGTCAGCGGTGGCCCAGCCTGGTTATGCAGCCGAGTCTGTGCCATGAGGCCCGAGGCGGAGGCCCGGGCTTGGCACAGCCCACACCCCCCCTCCCAGGGCAGCCCAGCCGTCAACCTTCCTCCCCCGCTTCCCGACCTTCCCCTGCCGCCCAGAACCAATGGGTTAATTAGATAACGGAGCCTTTGATTAGCGGGGGAGGGGGAGGCCTCCCAGTGCAGGGATGGGGGGGGTGAGGAGGAGGGAGGAGAGGCGCCCTCCCCGTTCAGAAGGAGAGAAAGAAGGAGGGAGGAGGTAGGGAGGGAGGGAGCTGAGGCACAGCTTGGCTCTGCACTGCCGTGTGACTAGAAATTGTAATCGCGGAGAAAGAGAGAGACAGACAGAGCCTGGCCAAGAGAGAGACCAATACAGACGGACAGACAGACAGAGAATCTGACCAAGACGGTCTCCCCAACCTACGAGAGGGTGATGGGGATGGAGCCAGAGTGAGGAGGAGATGGAGGAGAAGGAGAGAGGGGGCCTGGTCGCCTGGAGGGAGGCGAGACAGTGAGGGGAGCCTGAAGAGGGGGCTGGGGACCAGGAGGTGGACAGGGACAAGGCCGGGGGACCGGCAGAGAGGAGAAGGGGGCTAGGGGCAGTGGGGGGAGAGAAAAGAGGCTGGCGGTGGGGGGAGAGTGGAGGTAGAGGTGGGGGTGGGGGTAGGAGACAGGAGGAGGCCAGCAGGGAGGGGACAGGGAGACGGCTGCAGTGGCCTAGACGGGCCTCCCCGGGGTGGGAAGGGCGACCGGCGGGGGGGGGGGCGCGGGGAGACCCAAGAAGCCCCTGCGCCCCCCCCAGCACGACCTCGAAGGAAGCCCTGGAGAACTGGGAAGGCAGAGCCCTCGGCCCGCTGGAGGCATGTGGAGGGGGGGGCCTGGGGCCCAGGGAGAGGCCCAGCGGAAGCGGAGCCACCGGGGTGAGTGTCCCTCACTGTGGGGGGGGGGACAAGGACAGAGATGGCTGAGGGCAAGGAGGGAAGGGGCGGGAGGCCCCGCCGCTGCAGAAGCTGTGATGCGGGGGGGCGGGGGGGGGGATGCGGGCTGTCTGCAGGAGAGATGGGGACAGATGCGGAGGTAGAGACGGGGCAGCGGGCCTGGGCCTGCGGTGGCTACTGGGGGCATCCTGGCCTGGGGGTTCTCCAGCTGCAATTTCTGGCCCCGTTGGGCAGCGCCAGCCCCTGGGTTTGAAGGGTGTGGGCTGGGTCATCACCGGTCTTAGGAAATGGGAAAGGGAACGGCATAGACACCCCCCCATCACACTCGAGAAGCGGAGACCCTGCTGCGCTCACATGACTTGCAGACAGAGGCACACACAGCCCCTAGCCCCCCAGGGGGAAAAAGGAGTCCGGAATACAGACTCAGAACCAACCCCTCCCCCTCTCTGTCTCTCTCGGTCTCTCTGTCTCCCTGTCTCTCCATCTCTCCGTCTCTCCAGCTCAGGCTCTCACACAAGCATTCAGGCACACAGACTACGCACATGCATTTTTATCTGAGTTAAAATGATCTTGAAAACTGCCGAAGGAGGAAGTGAGTGTGTGTGTGTGTGTGTGTGTGTGTATACATGCTCGGGGCGGGGGGTGGCCCTGTGTCCGTGGCTCTGAGAGCCCGCTGAATGAGGGTGTGCCCAGCACTGCCCTACTGTGCATGTTGTGCAGACCGCTGCCCTCGGCCCTCACCGGTGGGGAAGTGGGTCCGTGCTGGAGCACAGCCTGCTGCTGTGGGTGCACTTGTGTGTGTACTCAAGACGCTGCATGGAAGGGAGGGTGCGCCCAGGGCCACAATCCCCCTCTGCCACCCACCGGCCAGCTCCGTGCTGGGATGAGTTGCGCCCCCTCCTAGCGCCTCAGTGTCCTCATCTGTAGATTGGGCGTCCTAACACCTTCCTCCTCCGGTTTCTGTGAGGCCTAAATGAGAACACCATGTGTGCTGAGACTGGGGCGTAGAAAGGTCTCCCCCCAACACTGAAGCTATTATTATTATAGTTCTTGCCATTGTTGTTACAATCAGTCCATCCCCTTCCGATCAGTCCATCCCCTTCCGTCTGGTCCTGGCCCCACCCGCCCACCCCCGCCCAGAGCCCTGCCCCCAACCCCTTCCCCACCAGCTGTCCCAGCACCCACCCACCCACCGGAGCCACCCACCACCCGCTGCCTTTGCCTTGAGCACCTGCAACCTCAGGGCCAATGGGGGTCGGGGGGGGGTGTGCAGCCCTCCCAGGTCCCCCTCGGCCACCTCCTCCCCCTTTGTCTTCTCCAGTCTGCCTCCTCCCTCCCACCCCGTGGCCTCCCAGCCTCTCCTGCCCACACTTCACCTCCACAGTTGCCTTGTCTGGCACCTCACCTTCTTCAAGTTCTTCCTTTGAGTCTAACTCAACTCTCTGTGGCTGCTGCGAGGCCCACGGCCCGGACGGGTGACGGGAGCCTGACGGGAGCCTGGGGCTGGGCCCGGTGTGGAGGGTGTTTGGTGCTGGGAAGCTTGTCTCTTGGCAAACACTCCTGGGCGGGAGTAGGATGAAGGGACAGGAGGTCCTGCAGGCGGTGAGAATACTTGGATGGGGCCTGTGAGGGAAGCCAGACTCCAGAGCCCCGGCCCCCACCCCAGACTTCCAGACCTGGCACGTCACCCTCTCTCTGTTCCTTCGTCTGTTTGTCTCTCTTTCTCTCCCTCCATCTCTACCTCTTTATCTACCTTTCTGAAACCATGCAGAGAACTAAGTTTTGAATCGGACTGACTTCTCCATTACTGGCCAACTGCCTTGGGCAGCCTTTTTCTCCCCACCCCACCCCTGCCTCAGTTGTCAGTTCTACAAAATGGGTATACTCTTCCGGTCAGGAATGACTTGAGACAGTGCAAGAAGGGCAGGGTTGGCCCTTGTCTCTGCTGCCCTCAGCAGGTGGGTCACCACCAGGGGGCTGGGGGAGCCCCACCCTTCGGGTCTTGAGCGGAGCAGGGAGGTGATGGTGGCGGCAGAGAGCCGCCTGGGGGTTGGGAAGCAGGCGGACCACACACGGGGTCCCTGTCCTTCACTGAGCCTCTCCCTCTCTCTCCACCCCACAGCCCCCCGGCGCCCTCGCGGAGCATGAACATTGAGGATGGCGTGCGCCCGCAGCTCCCCGTGCCCCCCACTGCCGCCCGGTAGGATGTCCTGGCCCCATGGGGCCCTGCTCTTCCTCTGGCTCTTCTCCCCACCCCTGGGGACCGGCGGGGGCGGCATGGCCATGACATTGGCGGCCGGAGGGGGCTCCCCGCCGGCCACCTCCTGCCCCGCGGCCTGCTCCTGCAGCAACCAGGCCAGCCGGGTGATCTGCACGCGGAGAGAGCTGGCTGAGGTCCCGGCCAGCATCCCTGTCAACACGCGGTACCTGAACCTGCAGGAGAACGGCATCCAGGTGAGCTGGGCCAGCAGCCAGTGGGGGCGGGGGGGCACAGGTGGTGGCCGGGTCCTCCTGCTCGAGCTGGCAAAGGCCTTCTGGGTGTCCCCTTGGCACTTACGAGATCCTGTTTGCATCCTATTAACTTGAGCTCAGTCTGTCTGGGTTTTCTCACGTGAGGTTCCCTGTCTTTGTCCAGCGTGTTGGGGCTCAGGGGTAGGACCACCTGCCTGCCTCCCACAGTACAGGACAGGTGAGCCCTTGGCCTGGCCCCGGAGTCACAGGTATGCAGAGTGACCCTTGCACGAGGCCTCTGTGCTGTCCACATGGCTCCAGCCGCGGCATGGCCTTGGGCTCGTGAGGGCATGACTTCGCGTCTCAGTTTCTTTGTCTGAAAAACGGGGATGACAGAGCCCCTGCCCCAGGGGGCTGGGTGAGGACTGATGGGTTTCATACTTGTCAAGGACTTAGAATCTTCTGGCACCTGGCGAGCACTCCTTTGCTGTGCAGTGAGCTCGTGTGCCCGCTTCCCAGAGGTGGTATGACATTTGGAGATCTAAGCACTCTCACGTGCCTAGTCCCATGTCGGCACATGGCTGGTGCTCCGATGGGGCACCTGCCATCCGATTCACTGTGACCGTGACTGAGGTGGGCTATAAATGATGCTCTGAGGGCAGAGCTGTGCGTTTTTAAAGCAGGGTCTCTCCTCTGCTCTCGTGGCATCTGGGGCCTGGTGGGCTCTGGTTGTGGGGTCTGTGCTAAGTGCTGTAAGATGTGGAGCAGCATCCCTGGCCACTAGACACCAGCAGCAACACCCTCGCGCCCACTTCCCCAGACACCTCCAGATGTCGCCAGATATTCGGGGAGGAGGGATTGCCCTAGTTGAGAACGACCGTTTTAAAGCCACGTGTCAGTACCCCACACCATGCAAGCCTCTCCTGACTCTGGTGCATAAAGCCAGGAGAGAAGAGGGTTCCTGTGTGGTGCCCCAGGCCCCTGGGAGCTAACATCCCTTCCCCCATGGCACACCCTGGTCTGTCCCTGAGAGGGAAAGGGGTCGGTGTTCCCCACCGCACTGTCCTGGAGAGCCTGGGGACGGGGTTCCCCTCTGCAGAAGAGAGGGGATCTTTTAGGGACACAGCACCAAGGGGGCTGCCAACATCAAGAAGCCTGCCTTGGGTGGCCACGGAGCAAGGACCAGTGAAGCCAGAGCTGGGGTCCAGAAGCAGAAGGGGCCTCGTCCCCTTGCCCCATCCCTGCTTCTGCAGGATGGTGTCCCCCAGTTCCAGGCCCTCCTCCTCAGCAGCGTCCCTTTCCTCCCCGTGCGCTTTGAGTCCACTCTGCATTCTCAAGCTCCAGTCTCAGCTGACCGGCCCCTGACTCCTGGAGGGGGACCGACACCCTCACTTCGTTCTCCCCGTACATGCCCTTGTTCCCTGGACTCTGTCTGTCCGTTTCCGTCCTTCATTTACTCATGTGACGATCAACATGTGGCCAGCACCAGGTCAGTGCCAAGCCCTGCTTTTGGTCGTGAGCGGGATGGGTGGGCCCCTTCCCTGCTCCTGGGCGGCTCACCTTGCAGAAGGGAAGAAACAGTAAACAAATGGGATGGCACATTTCCGGAAGGGGCGATGTTAGCCCATCAGGGAGTACTTCTGTGATGAGGGGCTGCACCCACAGACTCGTCCTGGCGACCAGGGATGCCCTCCCCCAGGCCCAGCCCAGCCTCCCAGTGGCCACCGAGGCGTGCTCGCCTCTGCCTAAAACCCTCTGCAGGTTCCTGGACTCTGGAGTGAAGTCCAGGCTCTTTATTGTGATAACAAGTCTGTGCCGCTGGGCACAGCCTGCCAGGCTTAGAGTTGACACCAGTTGCCCTCCCAGGGCTGAGAAGTTGCTCAGGCCACCCCTCTGCCTGAATGCGCCTCTCTTTGGCCCTTGGGTCCCACAGGCGAGCCTCCCTTCACTGCCTTCCAATCTGGGCCCACAGACTCCCCCTCCAGACATCCGTGCCCTTGCTCTTGATGCCTGTGTATGTTAAATATCTCTTGATTGTCTTCTGGGTGGGGGGCAGTAGTCTAGGACAACCAACCCTGCACCTCCCCCAGCCTGCATTCTAGACATAGGCATGATAAGTAAGTAAATGGTGTGTGTTCAGGATGCCGAGGGCTGTGGGAAAAGGAAACAGATGGGGGAAGGGGATAGTGGGTGCAGGAAGAGGGGTGGTTGGCTGCAGCTTCAAAGATATGAAGTCAGGGTGGCCTCATGGAGAAGGGGACATTTGAGCAAGAGATGAAGGTGGAGCCTTGTGGAAGGGCATTCCAGGCAGGGAGGACCGCAAGTGCAAAGGCCCTGGGGTGGGAGCCTGCCTGGTGTGTGGGAGGAACAGCGACAGGCTGGTGTGACTGGAACAGAGAGAGCCAGGGGCAAGGATGGGAGGTGAGGGCAAAGTGACAGATCCTGCAGGGCCTCATGGTTATGGTGAGGACTTGGGCTCTTCTCTGAATGAGACGGGAGCCATTCTGAGCAGAGGGCAGGTGGGCTGCTGACTTGGGTCTCTCTGGCCGAGGTTCGGGAGGCCTATAGGGCACATGGATCAAGCACCAGGGGGCCTGGGTTTGAATCCTGGATCTGCTATTTGCTTGCTGGTGCAGAATTTGGGAGAGAAATGCCGGGAGCTCGGCTGGGACCAGGCTGGTTGCAGTGGAGGTGGTGAGAAGTGGGCAGATTCTGGGTCTGTTTGGAAGGTGGAGACAACAGGATTTTCCAGCAGAGTGGGTGTGGGAAGAGAGAAGAGAGGATGACTCCCGGGTTTTAGGTCTGAGCTGGCCCCTTTGCTTGGGCCTGTTTGCTTGGGTGTCTGTCACCCCGTCTCCCAGGCCTCTGGCTTCCAGACTTTTGATCCACACCCCTGTCAGAGGGATGGAGCCCCATGGACGTGGGTGAACTAATTTGTAAGTCATGCACAGGTCTGCTGTAGGCATGCATCATGCGCCCCCAAACTGCCTGCTCCCCCAGGGTGGAGAGTGTCCTGCCCCCAAGAGTGGACTCTTGTGAACATTCAGTGAAACGGGCCTCCCTTCGGGGACACCCTGCAGGTGGGGGGCGGGACTGAGGCTGCCGAGGGAACCATCAGAGGAGCTTGAGGAAATAACTTTTTAATTATCCAAATAAAAAAATGAAAAAAAATCACCCTAGTCCCACCACCTAGATATAAATAACTACTGTTTATATTTTGTTTTAAAGCCTTCCTGGCTCTTTCCTGTGCCCATGTCAATGGATTTTTAAATTATTTATTACAGAATGAATGCAAATTAATTTAGAAAAACTAGAAAATACACCTAAGTAAAAACACAGGGACAAAAGCCAAGTGGAATTCGACAAACAGGTAACCCCATTAGCATCTAGTTCTTTCTGTTCAGATCCTCTCCACACATGCTCCCGGTGTGTGTCTGGTGGGCAGCCCTGGCCGACGTATTTCTGGCTTTTTTTTTTTTTTTAAAGATTTTATTTATTTATTTGAGTGAGAGAGACTGAGAGAGAGAGAGCACATGAGAGGGGGGAGGGTCAGAGGAGAAGCAGACCCCCTGCTGAGCAAGGAGCCCGATAAGGGACTCAATCCCGGGACTCCAGGATCATGACCTGAGCCGAAGGCAGTCGCCCAACCAACTGAGCCACCCAGGCGCCCCGGCTTTTTTTTTTCTTTACTTTTTGGAGAAAAAAATGAAATCACACCACTTGATACTGGTTTGCAGCTGACTTTAGACACCTGAGAGCGTAATAGGAGCATCTTTCTCCCTGACGCTGACACTCGTCTAAAATGTCAGTGTTAGTGGCTACGTGGGATCCCGGTGCATGGCCTTCCCGTTACTGCGCCGGTCCCTTCTTCCCAGTGCTGGAAGTGATAGAGACAGCACTGTGGTCAACATCCCTGGTGCGCATTCTTGGAACTTTCCAGAACCCGCCCTTGGGATAAATTCCTAGAAGCAGAATCTCAGGGTTAGAGGGAAGATCACAGAGGCGCTGCCCTACAAGTCCTGTGTGTCCTGCTCTCTGGGTGTTGTCCTCCCTCACAATGGCTGGTGCTTTCCCCACACTTGCATGGGAGTGTGTGCGTGTGTGTGTGTGCGCACACACACACATGCACACACACGCACGCATACACACGGCCTGACACCAAAGCCCCATAGAAATGGCCAGAGTTCTGGGGATCCAAGAGTCTGCCCTGTCCTGTCCATGGTCACTTGCTTGTTGTCACTCCCATGAGGGTGGGGACTTCACCGTGCTCCCTGCTGTATGCCCAGCACCTGAACAGAGCCTGGTACACACTAGGTGCTCAGCAGATGTTTGTCTATGGAAGGAAGGCCGCCTCCCGAGCTCCCACCTTGAGGACTTGGCAGGGTGTGTGTGTGTGCGCGTGCGCACGGAAGGCGGGTCCCTGCAGCGCCTGCAAGAACCACCGGCCTCTCTAGGACAGTGGCATCCACCTTCGGCGAGGGCTCAAACGCTGTTCTGAGACATGACAGGGACAGCACATGCCCTTCAGGAGCAAAATAATTTTTAACTATCTGCAGTCTTCCACGGGCCCCTAATTGTTTCTGAGATGGGACAGGGGTGTGCAAGCCCAGAGCTCAAGGAGATACCTTCTAGGCAGAGGCCCCCGACCTCCCAGCCCCCACGCCCCTCAGGCCATGTGCCAGTGCCCTCACACCTCACACAGCCCCCCTGCTCCCCCCGCACAGGCCTGCTCCTCCTCCACGAGGCTGGGGTCCTCCCTGGGCACAGAGGCCTCGTGCCTTCTCCTTCTTCCTCCACTGCCTTGTACCCTTGTCCCCGCTCTGTTCTCCTCCTCCCCGGAGCCAATTGTCCTAATGTGTTTACTGTGGATCTTTCTGCTTGTGTGTGTTCTTGCAAAATGCTTATTGTTGCTTTGTGTGCATGTATTTTTAATTTATGTAAATGAAGCTGCATTATAGATGGCTTTCTTTGTCTCACTGTTTTCACCCAGCCTGGGTTTTAAGAGCCATCCACATCGGGGTGTGTGCGTGTGTGTGCGTGTGTGTGTGTGTCTACTCTGTTGCTTTAACTGCTGCAGAATTCTCCTTGATGGGTGCCCCCCCACTTCCTGCCCTCCACCTCCCAAGTCAGGACAGACACCGGGGAGGCGTGGAGCTGCCTCCACCACAAATTCTCCCTGGAGACCCCTTTGGAAGCTGCGTGATAACATCTTTGGCATACACACCAGGGGGATCGCTGGGTCAGAGGTCATGCATGTACTTAACCTAACAAAGTACATGGAGCCATGGAGCTTTCAGGGAGCCGCCCGGGGACCCTCGGGGTCCGCCATGAGGTCGTTTGGGCAGTGTGTGAGGGCACTCGACAAGGAAGGGTGCCTCTGTCCTAAGAAACCAATCCACCCACCCGAAAGAGGGGCTTAGAGGTGCTTCAGAGAGTGAGGTCGAAGGATGGCCCAAGGGCCAGAGGGTGGAAGCCGGCTCAGTTCTTGGTCATCCTGGCATTGGTTCTTACAACAGAATGTTATGCAGCTATTCAAAACAGAGCTTTGAAGAATATCCAATGACACAGGGAAGTGCTTAGAATAGGATCCTGAGCTCTCAAAGGATGCAAGTAGGACGTCCCATGTGTTTTAAACACTGCAGGGAAAGCAAAAATAAAACGCAGGGACCACTCAGAACTGTTCATACTGCCTTTCTCTTCGCACTAGTGTTCTGGAGGATATTGAGTTTCTTCTTTTCACTCTCTTTAACGTCTAAATTTTCTTCAGTGAGGGCACTGGGTACTTTTTGTAATCAAGGAAAAGTTATACTTAAAAATGATATGTACAAAAGGTTGTACAAGCTGAAGACAGAAGTCTGTACTGGGATTTGCTCACCTGCCCCCAGAGAAGGGAAGAGAAACCAGTTTGCTGAGCACTGACCCTGAGCGGGGGACTGGGAGTGCTTTTCCTGCAGGGACCTCTTCATTCCCATGAGGACAGAATTACTTCTCCCATTTCACGAGACAGCCCCTCCCCTGACTCCTCACTTCTGAGCCTCACGCACAGAATCTCGTGTCTACACTTCTGTCTGCCCGGCTTCTGTGTGCTCCCCGCAGCTGCCGGGACTCCTCCTTGTCCTGTCTCGAAGCCACGGTGCTTCCCCTCTTACCCTTTTATTGTTGGATGATATTCTGTCCCATGAAGTTACCACCATCTCTTCATCCATTTCCTATTGATGGGCATTTGGCTTGTTTCCAGTGTGGGGTTCTCCCTCGGCCTGACTTTAGATGTAGACTCCTCCTGAGCCACGGCAGGCACAGTGGGACTCCTTCCCGTTCACTCCGTGGAGAGGGGCCTGCGTGCTGCGGGCTGGAGCAGAACTGGTGCCCAGGGCGCCTTGGGCTCGGGCCTGACCGCACGCCCCTGGGACTGTCAGCGAGCCATACGGGTGGTGGAGTCCGACTCCATTGGAGCTCAATCCCCCAGGTGTCCCACCTGTCACCTTCCCCGTCTGAGCCTACCCAAGACAGAACCCTTCAGGACGTGGCCCCGCCGGCCTCCTGCATCGCTGGGCCCTCATGCTGGCCCCCTTCCACTCCCACTCAGCTCAGCGCCTTCACGCTTGATGTTCCCTCTTTCTGGAATGCTGTTCCACTCTCCCCTTCATCTGCTCAGCACCAGCACTTATGACTGTGGGGGACAGTGAGGTGTGACTCACAGCTCTTCCTGGGGTACATTATCGAACCCGTCTGGGCCTCAGTTTCGTCATCAGTGAAATGGGGATAATAACATAGAGCTGCTGAGAAATTCAGTGCCTTCGTTCTTTGGACAAATGTCCTGAGCGCCACTGTGTGCTAGTGGGGGATGCTGGTCACATGAGGCAGTGTATGTATGTTCGCTCCTGAGGACCTAGCAGGGGACGCTGGCGAATGGCCTGCTCCTGAGCAGCTCTAGCAAGTGTTGACAGTGAGACCTTTGTCACGGTCACCCTGGTCTTTTTTTTTTTTAAGATTTTTATTTATTTATTTGACAGAGACACAGCGAAAGAGGGAACGCAAGCAGGGGGAGTGGGAGAGGGAGAAGCAGGCTTCCTGCGGAGCAGGGAGCCAACGCGGGGCTCCATCCCAGGACCCCGGTATCATGACCTGAGCCGAAGGCAGACGCTAAACGACTGAGCCACCCAGGAGCCCCCACCCTGGTCTTTACTGACTCAGGGAAATGTCTCAACCTCAGAGGTGCCTTCCCTGAACCCCCAATCAGGTCAAGGCCCCCCGATCCCCATGGCATCCCAAATGTATTGATCACACTTGTGCACACTTGTCAAGTCACCACTGGCCCAAAACACAACCATGAAATCAACAAATCAGAGAAGGTCTTGCCAACTTACAGAGCCGTGTGGCCTCCCAGGAGAGGGACAGGTGGGGGTCCCCATGTTTTAGTTGAGTAGCTGAGGCCTGAGAGACAGAAGAACCCTGTCTCCCCCTCCATTAATTACATCACCTCTCTGAGCCCGCCTCTCACTGGGGAGGGTGGGAGGAGGGGGATGTGTGTGGCCCCCAGCCATGCTCCAGGCTCTTTCCACAACAGCCCTGTGAGTAAGTCCTGTTCTTACCCATGTCACAGGCTGGGGAGACCGTGGTGTAAGAGAGGAAGGCCCTTGTGCAAGAGGCCACAGTCCGGAGAGGAATTGGGACTTAGCCCAGGCAGTCTGGCTGCAGAACTGGATATTTTCAACACTATTCCAGACGTTTCCTAATTCGTAGTTATCTGGGCTCTCTGTATCCCTGGTGATACAATCACAACATTGTATCGGAGCCCTGACTCTGTCCACACAGCCAGCCCCTGCTCTGGCCTTGTCCTTGCTCATTGGGACACTCGCCCCAGCTTCCTCCAGTCTTCCCGTCTCCCGCTGTTCCCCGCCCCAATCAGAGTCACCGCGTCATCCTTGGACTTTAAACCGGCTAGTGCTCCCCTTGCAGCGAAGACCCTTCCCAGGCTGGCCTGTCCCTGACCCAGCCACACCACATTCGGGCTGCCCTCCGCTGGGCCCAGACACTGCCCAGCCCTGCCCTTCCAGCCCTGTGGAAAACACGCCTTGACCTTCAATGGCCACGGCCACGTTCTGCACTTGCCTGGCACCAGGCACCTTTCCTCGAGGATTCGATATCTAGTTTAATCCTCACGACTATGACACCCAGAAGTGAGTCTCGCCCCACATGGAAGCAGGCTCCACGCTGGGAGCTGCCCTGAGACCATGAGGCCCTCTCCCTGTACTGACTGCCCATCCTGTGCCTGCCGGGCCCTGGCTTGTCACTCTGCGGCCCCCAGTTCACAACCCTGATTCGTTTATTGAGCAACTACTGTGTGCCAGGCTCTGCTGTAGGCACAGTGAACAGGACCTGCTCTGTGCTCCTGATGGAGGTGGGAGCTGAGCATTCGGGGGCGGGGGGGGGCAGGGCAGGGGGCCAGGGAGCCTCCCTGGGAAGGAGGTGTCTGGCCCCGGCCTGAGCCTTCTCCTGGTCCCGCCCACCCACTGCCTTAGGCAAAGCTGGGGTGTACTTAGCTCCTGATATAGATCTTACCTCTCCTCCCCAGGCATTATCTACACCCAGGTTCAGATGCCTGTCTGGGCTAGGGGTGCTGGTTGGTGCAGAGGTGGGGAACAGGCCAGACTCCACCAACAGGGCAAGGCTTGCCCCAGGAGGCCTGAGAAGGCAGCTCCTAGGTGGATGAATGGGAGGAGATGAGGGGGAGGGCAGAAGGGAGGGGAATAGGCCGGGGTGAGTGGACGGATGGTCACACGTGTGAGTGAATGGGGCGGGCACCTGGGAGGAAGAGGTCTCACGGGGCAGGGATGGTTAGGAGGCCTTAGCAAGGAGAAAGGCTTTTTTTTAGGGAGCCTTGAGTGACTAGTGCCCTGAGCAGGTGCAGAGGCTGGGATGGTGTTCCAGGAGGGGACAGCATGAGCCCAAGTGTGGAGGAGGAGAAGGAAAGTCACAGAAGCTCTCAGGCACTAAGCTCCTAATGTGTGAAAAGGCATTTAATCCTCTCACCAATCCTAGGACGTAGATTTTATAATCCCCTTGCACAGATGGGGAAGCAGGCCTAAACTTGACCCCAAGTCACAGAGGTAGTAAAGGGGCAGCCATCAGGACTCCAGTGGTGTGACCAGCAGGCTACGGGGCTCACGAGTGAGAGCAGTTGGTGGGGCTGGGGCAGGGACAAGACAAGTCTAAGTCTGCCTGGGGTGCTGAGGAAGAGTGGAGTTTGCGCTCTCTCCTCTCAGGTTAATAGTGGGGGCCGCTGAGCTCTGGCCAGAGCTCTTCCCCACCCACCGCCCCATGCAGCGGTGGAGGGCCGGCCGAGGGGGCTGAGAGTTGGCTCCAGCCACCCTCACCCAGCGTGGTTCCTGGAAGGTGGGGCATGGAGCCTCTGGGCACCTGCCGGTAGAGCTCAGTGCCAGCATGGCCTGGAACCTTCGAGCAGGTTTAGAACTTGTTGTTGGGCCGCGAAGGGGTGAGGTTGACAGAAACAATTATGGATTTCACTGAAGGAGGAGATGTTGTGTTCTAAGTGGCCACCCTGCCCCTGGACTCTGCTGAGTTGCTGTGATACGGGGTTGTTCTCACTTAGTCCTCAGGGCCCCTGCGCCCATGTTACAGAGGAGGATACCGAGGCCCCGGGAGGCTGAGTCTAGGCTCAAGAAGCTCAGTGCAGGAGCCCCCAAGCCTGCCAGCCTCCCTCAAGGAAGTCCCCACTGAAAAGAGAGGCACAAGGCCCTTATCTCAGGGAAGGAGGAACTACAAGAAGTCATCACAAAAGCACTTGGTACAGAACAACGTTTTTAAAATTGTGAATGCAAAAAACACAAGAAAAGACAGTAAGCTACTAAACTTTGTTATTGGTTCATTACATTCAAAATGTATAAAAACAATTTATCTTCATAGTGTTAAGACGAACAATTCACTTAATCATTTCCTACCACAGTTAAATTTTTAATAAAGGATTTCTTGACGGTTTAGTTTCTTAAAAACCCCAACAGAATGCAGGGGGGATTTTCAGTGTTAGTGATGTTTACCTACCATAGCTGAAGTGGAAAGTCCCCTAAAGAATAGGCCAAGTTCCAGGATGAAGGGAGAGGAGAGGTCCCCCTTAGGGTTGGGAGAGGTCCTCGATGGGGCCGCCTTCCCTTGCCTGATCGGCATCTGTACCCTTGATACTGAGCACAGAGCCAGGCGCGTGTGGAGGAGGGCTCAGCAAACGTGGGCTGAAGAAGTGAGGGGCTGTGGGCACTTGGCTGTTAGGTGGCTGTCAGAAGCGAGACCCCAGGATTACCTCCTCTGCAACATCACAGAACATCAGTGTCCTTCCAGGCCCAGTGTCCACTCCAAGACTCCAAGAACCAGTCCCCACCTTGTCCATCCTACCCTGGGCCAGTGGTCACAGGAGTGCCCCGGTTTAAGATGATCTGCTGGCGGGGGGGTCAAATTGTGCTGTGGAGCAGCCCACACCTGCCTCTCCCCCTACAGGTAGGGCAACACCTGCGAGCTGTTTACACCATCACCACTTAAATGATCATTTGCATAATTATTATGTTTAGTGTCCTCCTCACTTGAGGTCAGGCTCTGGGAAGTCAGGGCTGTATCTTTCTTGTCCACAGCTGGATCCCCAGAGCCCAGCAAGATACTTGACACATAGCAGACACTCAAAGAATATCTGTCAAATGAGCAAATCAACACGTGGGTAATGGTTGAATAAGGAACCGGCGCCACAGCTCAAAGAATACATTGGAAACAACAGAGAGCCCAACCCTCTTGGCTTAGGGTGGATAGACGTGACAGAGACTTCATATTTATTTAGATTGAGGAGAAGCAGACTTCGAGTCCTGGTTCCGCTACTTTGGAGCTGTAAGACTGAAGGCCGATAACTTTTCCTCTCTGCAGTAAACCATCAGATAGGAGGGGAGACAGAGACATGTGGCTGATAACCCCCACGTGACAGGATTTCCACAAGAATTAAATAAGATCACCACCTCAGAGCATTTGGTACGGGGTCTGGTACACAACAGCACTTAACAAATTAATGGCTCTGCCCTTCTGCCTCATCAGGAACCTGCCCAGGGTGATGCTTTGTTTCAGGGTAGGGATGGGATCAGCCTTGTGGATGGCTGACTGTGGTCTTTAGGTGACCACTAAAAGAAGAGAAAGGGAAAATATATAAATTCTAAACTAGAGGGGCACCTGGGTGGCTTAGTTAAGCATCATGGCTCAGGTCACGATCCCAGGGTCCCGGGATCAAGCCCCACGTTGGGCTCCCTGCTCAGCATGGAATCTGCTTCTCCTTCTGCCTGCAATTCCCCCTGCTTGTGCTCTATCTCTCTCACTCACTCACTCTCAAATAAATAAAATTTTTTTTAAAAATTATAAAATAGTAGATGGGGGAAATGGAATAAAAAGAAAATCAATGAAAAAGATGGCAGGAAAGAGAAAGAATAGGCTGCAAAAAATCAGGACAAACAAAAAGCACAAAATAAGAGAATAATTCCCAATGTATTAGTAATTACAATAAATGTAAATGGACTAAACATCCAATTAAAACAGAGATTTTCAGACTATATTAAAAACAAAATCCAAAAGACACACCTAAGACACCAGGTCAGAATGGATGAAAGCAAGTAAGATGGCAAATGCTAACCAAAAAAAAGGAGTAAGTTGGAGCCAGTGCTGTCACTGAGGGTTTCAACACGTTGGAATTGTCACCCAGGCCAAAAGGTGTGCAGGTACACAACAGCTGACGCAACTGGGGTGCTCTCCAAATCCAAGCCTTGTCCGTTCTGGCCATTCACTCAACACGCTTGGCTGAAGTTGGCCATGAACTAGGGGACAGGGAATGCGGAAACCATCCAGATGGCGTCCACTCATAGCCTAGCCAAGAAGAAGGACGCATTAAGCCCGTGTGATAAGAGAATGTGTATGACATGTTAGTGAGCAGGGGAACAAAGAGGGTTTGCTGGAGATGACAACTGGAATTTCCCAGAGAACAAGGAGGAGGATGGCATCCCAGGCAGGGGGCACGGCCTGTGCAAAGGCAGAGATGTTGGGCAGAGCATGGAGAGCATGTGGAACCCATACATCTCCCTATGGCTGGAGTAGAGGAGAGGCAATGGGACAGTCCTGCAGGGCCTCTGACCCCAGGTCGAGGGTGATAGGGAGCCTTGGGAGGACTGTGAGCAAGGATGTGGTGGTGTCTGAACTACATGTTAACCAATGTAGAAGAAAGATGCTGAGGAAGAAACTGGATGCCCAAAGTTGGACAAATGGTCATGCTCACTATGAGCTGAACCAACAATTTTAGATATATATATTATTGCATGCTTGCCATGTTCCAAGCACTCTTGACCTTGTCCAAGCCTCAGAGTGATCCTGCAGTACCTGTGAGGAAAGTGGGCTCAGAGATATTAGGACACTCGCCAAAGGTCACACAGCTGGTCAGCCGCAAAGCCACAATTCAAACCCAGACCCGGCAACTCCCCACTAGGCTGCTCCCCAGGCATCCTGCAGAGGAGGGAGAATTGACTGGAATCCTGGTAAAAATAAAAGCACTCACTATTTAAAGCAACCCTACAGCACATCTTCAATAAAACCAGGCTTCCCTTTGCAGCAACACCCCCGTCCTGCCTAGATCTCAAATGCATTAGTAAAGTGATTGGGGGGACCCCACCCCCCCTTGGAAATGCCCCTCATCTCCCTTCACACACGCCCTTCCCATCGCTCCTGAGACAAAGCACACAGAGCAGGAGCGGCCTCAGACTCTGCCAGCAAGCACCTTATGGACATACAGTAGTTGCGGTCGCTCTTTCCAGAGGACCAGGGGGATGTGAGCTGGAATCCCAGCTGTGCGCTTCCCAGTGGGCACAGTGGGCAGCCCTACCGAGTCACTGGACCTCACTGAGCCTCGGCCTCCGGGTTCACACCCCAGCTCCGCTGCTTCCTCATTATGTGACTTCACTGAGCAGGTTCCTTCTCCGAAAAGTAAGCCTAATGACACCTGCCTTGCAGGGCTGGTGGGGGACAGCTAATGCGACCAACGAATGCTCAGTCCAGAGCCTGGCATTTGTCACCTCCGCTCAGTGAGCACCTGCAGTGCCAAGTCCTGTGCTAAGCAAATGTCAGTGATTCCCTTGAGTCTTGTGGACAACTTTGTAAGGTCGATGTCACGATGCCCTTTCACAGCGAGGACCCCCCCATTTCCTCCTTCAGAACTGCTTTATCCCCACGCAATAAAAAGCAATGGATGAATGAATAAATAAGGGACATTTGGTCTGGATCCAAGGGAGTGAGCAGGAATTTTCCAGGCAGAAAAAAAGGGAAGGACATCCTGAGAAGAGGGAACAGCATATGCAAAGATAGTTCCAGGAGTTGTTATTGGCTAAATGTCACTGGAGTGAGGACTGCAAAGGGCAGGGGGCCGTGCAGAGGGGAGGGGAGAGGCAGGCAGATGCCAGGCCAAGCAGGGCTTCTGATGCGGGCTCAATTTCCTCTGAGAGCACTGGGGAGCCATGGAGGGCTGCAGGCCGCCTTCCACCAGGAAGCTGGGCTGGGGGGCTGCACTGAGAGCAGGGACCCTGGAAGGAGGGAAGAGCAGGTGGGCACACAGTGCTTTCCTGCTCAGCTTGCAGATGGGTTTGCTGGAAACTGGGGAGGCCCCAGAGCTAAGTGCCACGGAGACTGGATGAGGGCAAGTTGTCTTTGGCTCCTGGGCCAGCAGCCCTTTTGTTCTAGATTTCTCGTCCAAACTCTCAAGTCTAACCTTTTAAGAGCCCACTGCATTCTCCCCCTGGTGATTAGCAACAACCGGATCCTCCTCCTGCTGCTGCAGTTGTCCTTACTATTATTTTTAATAGAAACGGCGAGTGAGGGCCTGCTTTGTGCCGTACCAGTGTTTCCCAGGGCGATGATAAAAGGCACCCTGCGAGGAGGGTTCTGTGCTTGTGATGTTTGGGAAACCCAGAGTGGAGCAAAGTGGAACCGTCCTTCCCCACAGGACTTCCCGGACTTCAGCCCACAGCAGTGGCGCCTCCAGGAGGGACTGCGTGGCTCTAGACGTTTGATCAGGGAAGCTTTTTGTTGCTGCTGTCATGTAGCAGCACCTCATGGGATGAGCCCGGGTCTTCCTGGTGCCCCCTCGTTCTCCCTCCGAGGGGGGAGCCGAGGCTGCAGCCACCACGTGGCCACGGGAGCCGGGTCCCAGGGCTTCTCAGGGTCCTGGGGCTGCGCCCCCTAGTCTTGGATACAAGGCCGGTTGCCTGCAGAGACCCCAGGCCAACCCTCCTCGAGGCCATCCTGCCAGCGTGCTCCGCCCCTCCCCTGGTCCCCAGAAGTCAGATCCTGCAGGTGCCACCAGCGAGCTTTAGACCAGACTCCTTCATGTGATAGCATTTACTGGGGTTTCGTCCCACTCTAAAAGTTAGCCACGTTTACTGCAGGAAATTAGAGAAGGCAGAAGTGTATTACGGAAAATAAATAATTGACCCTGGCAATTCCAACTCAATGTCCCAAAGGAGGTATAACCCTGGGAAACAATTCTAGATAGCCATGAAAATTGTTTTTGAAGCATATATCATGAAAGGGAAAATACAGTGTAACACTATTTTTTTAAGTTTTATTTTTATTTAAGTAATCTTTACCCCCAACGTCGGGCTCAAACTCACAACCCCAAGATCAAAGAGTCACACACTCTACTGACTGAGCCAGCCAGGCGCCCCTACAGTGTAATACTACTATTAAGGGGAAATGCAGGGCCAAGGAGAGAATATTATGTCACCAAAATTTTGTGAAATATAAAAAAAGGTAAAAAAGAGATATATCCTTGCATTATATGCAAGGAAAAAAGATTAGAAGGATGTATACCAAATTGTTAACGTAAGTTAACATGAGTAGAGGTCCTTTGGCTCATTTTTCTTTTCTTCTTAGACTTTTTCCTGAAATGAGTATATATTACTTTTATCAGCAGGGGGGAAAAGGCATATGGAAATTTGCTTTGTTATTCTAGCTCATGTCCACTGAGGCTGCAGGAGGTTTTAGCTGATGTCCTTTCCCCGTCGCTCCTCTGAGCTGTGTTTTCCCCGGCCACCCAAACTCCATCCCACTGTTCCTGGAAACCATTCACGTGATCTGAGAATCACAAAGTTTTAACAGCCCAAATGTATCTCCTTGTCTATCCCTTTCACCCTGAGCCCACAAAGACTCCTTCCTCAGGCCAGGTGCCCAGGGCTGTTCTCCTCAGGAATCTGTTTTCCACGGAGGCAAAGACCCCAGGGCAGTGCTGCGACCCCTGGAGGGGCCTGGACTCTGATGATAAGGGCAGGTAGACAGCGGAGGCAGGAGCTGGGGGCGGGGGTGGGCACGGGAGCTGGGTGTTAAAGGACAGATGTCAGGAGGCCAGAAAAAAAGTGGGGAAGGTCTTCCTGGCAGAGTGAACAGCAAGTGCAGAGCCTCAGAGGCTGTGTTCTGGGACCTGCCATGAATAGGAAAGGGAGGAGGAAGGGGAGGGCAGAGACTGGGTCTTATTATGGGATGGCACTATGGGGCGTCATTCCTGGTCTGCGTCAGTGTGGAGCGGAAGAAACTTGTGCTGGGAATAATGGGGCTCCTGGAGGGACCTGGGGTGTGGGCATAAACAGAAATCTGGGACCGGTGTCCAGGTGGAAGAGGAAGAGGCTGAGTGGGGCTGGGCCATGGGATGGAGAGGAGGGGATGGGACAAGGAGGGCCGGTGGGGAACTGGCGGGCCCCAGCGCGTGTCAGGCTCACGTCCCTGATTTTCAGTTAGATGGCGCAGTAAGGGGCTCTCTGCCTCAAGAGCCGCCCTCCACAGGCTCTGATCCCAATGGTGCACACGTTACTGAACACCAACAAGAGCCCCCAAGCACTCTCCAGCGATCGCAGTGTGGCCCCCAAAGTGGCTCTCATTCTCCCCTCACGGCCAGCCCTGGATGGGAGGCCCAGAGAGTCCAACCACCAGGCCACATAGCCAGGAGGTGGGGACGGGATGCGAACCAGGCTCTGTCTTCACTGCGCAGATGGTGTCCCAGCCACTGGCCACCTCCGTGGGCCTCCGTTCCCGCCTTTCGGAAACGGGCACTAACAGTCCTAGTTCATAAAGCTGCTGGAGGATAAAACACAGTTGTGTTCACAAAGCCTCGAGGAGTCAAGGAAGCACCTGGTAACCTGCACGGCCTAACAAGATGGCCACACTGGCCACACAGGGCCACTGAGCGCACGGGCTGTAAACCACACACGGAGTTTCGAAGACTGTGTGCAGAAAGAGGGTAAAATATCTCCTTCGTAAGTTCTCATCTTGATTACATGTTGAAATCATAATATTTTAGACATATTGGGTTAAATAAACATATTATTAAAATTGATTTCACCTGCTTTGGTTTTCTTTTTTAACGTGGCTTCTAGGAAATTTAAAAAGTAAATATGTAGCTTACATTGTATTTCTGCTGAGTAGCACTGACATGAGCAGTGGCTGTTGTTACTCTGTGATTATGACAGTGTCAGGAATATTATTGTTCCTTAAGCTGGGTGCCTCTCAAGTACAGTCTTTTTTAAAAATAATAATTTATTTATTTATATATCTTTTTTTTTAAAGTAGGCTCCATGCCCAGCTCCAAGCCCCAACGCGGAGCTTGAACTCATGACTCTAAGATCAAGACCTGAGCTGAGATCAAGAGTCAGACACTTAACCGACTGAGCCACCCAGGCGCCCCTAAAAAAGCTTTTTAAAGTGTTTTGCTACTTATTATAAAAGTACCTTGGGTTCATTAAAGAAATAAGTAAAAAAAATTGTCCATAATCCCTGACAGCTGGAGTTCACTGCCAAGAAGAGCCCGGAGTATGTACTTACGGTCTTTTCTTGGTGCATATATGAGTACAGCTAATTCTTCAGCTTCTTTTTAGAAGTCTACAAAGTCACAGAGCGCCTGGCTGGCTCAGTTGGTGGAGCGCGCAACTCTTGATAAGGTTGTGAGTTTGCGACCCACACTGGCCGTAGGGATTATGTAAAAATAAAAACTTTAAATAAAATAAACCCTACAAGGTCGTGCCCACATAGTATGCTATTTGGAGTTCTCTATTTCCCCCTCAATATTATAATGCAAGCATTCCCTCAAGGCATTAACCAGGCTTCACAAATGCCATCTGATGGCTGTGTGATCGGGCCACGCCTCAGTAGACCCGGCACTGCGACTACTAAGGAGAATCTGGTAAGATTCTGCCTCCCATGCCCAGCCCAGCACCGCCCCTCCTGCGGCCCCTCAGCCTCTGCTCTGAGAGGTAGCAACCAAGTTCAGGGGTTAAGAGCTGGGACTCTGGAGACAGATGGCCTTAGTCGGATAGCAAGTCTGTCATCTCCTCCTGTGTGACCTTGGGCGAGTCACTGCACCTCTCTCTGCCTCCCGCTAAGATGGAGATAATTCATAATCCCTCCTGTGAAGCCCTTGAGGCCAGATGTTCTGACATCTGCTGGTAAAAGGTGAGGCACTGATGTCCAGCGCATATTTTCTACCGCCCGCTGGGACCTTCTACCCCTTAGCAAGTGTGGGACTAGTTCTAGAGTGAAGTGTTTGAATAGTCACGAGTGGGATCAATAAAAGCTCTAAGTAGCTTCACGTGAGTTCTGATCAGGCTCTACCACCGAATGGTATTTGGCACCAAAGTTAGGGAAAATCTTCCGGTTTTCGGAGCTTTATGGATTTCCTAGTCCCAGATACTGAGTAAGTACCTATCTTGTAGGACAGTTTGGCGGATTAAATGAGTTGTTGCCCATAAAGCATTTAGAATGGCGTCTGGCGCCAAAGTGGGGCTCAGTGCCTGTTAGCTGTTGGTGTAAGTATTTTTAATCTTTTTTCCTGAGGTGTAATTTACATATAACAAAATGCCCCTGTTTTCGGTACAGTCTGGGGAGTTTTGACAGTCTTATTCATCCAGATAGCCACCACCCCAGCCGAGAACCTTTCCATCACCCCAGAAAGCTCTCTCATGCCCTTTGCCAGCCTGGCCTCCCCCCACACACTTAGAGACCACCATTTAGCACGTGTAGGACGCGGCATGGACGGACCCTACCGCTCACGCTCCTTCACGTCTGGCTTCTTTTGCTCAACACGACGCCCGCCCATGAGATTGGTCGTGTGTATGGATAGTTGCTTCCTTCTCAGGAGCCATAGTGTTCCACGGTGCAGACACACAGCGTGGGTCCTTGAGCGGTTGACAGACATTCGGGTCGTGTCTGGTTAGGCCATAATGAACACGGGCGCTGTGAGCACCCATCACAAAGCCTGGGAAGGACAACTGCTCTCCTCTCCCTCCGGGGAAACACTCGGCAGTGGGCGGGCCCGGTCGTAAGTAACGTGTGTCACGGTGTGTTGAGCCTCGTGAGGAACAAACTGTTTCCCAAAGTGGCCGTCCGGTCTCACACTCCCACCCGCAAAGAGGGAGGGGCGGCCGCTGCGCACTCACAGGGGCCAGGCGTTCAGGCCTCGCTGACCGGTGTCTCCCCTCCCCCACCCCAGGTGATCCGGACGGACACGTTCAAGCACCTGCGGCACCTGGAGATCCTGCAGCTGAGCAAGAACCTGGTGCGCAAAATCGAGGTGGGTGCCTTCAACGGGCTGCCCAGCCTCAACACGCTGGAGCTGTTCGACAACCGGCTCACGACGGTGCCCACGCAGGCCTTCGAGTACCTGTCCAAGCTGCGGGAACTCTGGCTGCGCAACAACCCCATCGAGAGCATCCCTTCGTACGCCTTCAACCGCGTGCCCTCCCTGCGGCGCCTGGACCTGGGCGAGCTCAAGCGGCTGGAGTACATCTCGGAGGCGGCCTTCGAGGGCCTGGTCAACCTGCGCTACCTCAATCTGGGCATGTGCAACCTCAAGGACATCCCCAACCTGACGGCCCTGGTGCGCCTGGAGGAGTTGGAGCTGTCAGGCAACCGGCTGGACCTGATCCGCCCCGGCTCCTTCCAGGGCCTCACCAGCCTGCGCAAGCTGTGGCTCATGCACGCCCAGGTGGCCACCATCGAGCGCAACGCCTTCGACGACCTCAAGTCGCTGGAGGAGCTCAACCTGTCCCACAACAACCTGATGTCGCTGCCCCACGACCTCTTCACGCCCCTGCACCGCCTGGAGCGAGTCCACCTCAACCATAACCCCTGGCACTGCAACTGCGACGTGCTCTGGCTGAGCTGGTGGCTCAAGGAGACGGTGCCCAGCAACACGACGTGCTGCGCCCGCTGCCACGCGCCCGCCGGCCTCAAGGGCCGCTACATCGGCGAGCTGGACCAGTCGCACTTCACCTGCTACGCGCCGGTCATCGTGGAGCCGCCCACGGACCTGAACGTCACGGAGGGCATGGCCGCCGAGCTCAAGTGTCGCACGGGCACCTCCATGACCTCCGTCAACTGGCTGACGCCCAACGGCACCCTCATGACCCACGGCTCCTACCGCGTGCGCATCTCCGTCCTGCACGACGGCACGCTCAACTTCACCAACGTCACGGTGCAGGACACGGGCCAGTACACGTGCATGGTGACGAACTCGGCCGGGAACACCACCGCCTCGGCCACGCTCAACGTCTCGGCCGTGGACCCCGTGGCGGCCGGCGGTGCCGGCGGCGGGGGCGGCCCGGGAGCCGGCGGCGGGGGCGGCGGCGGGGGCGGCGGCTACACCTACTTCACCACCGTGACCGTGGAGACCCTGGAGACGCAGCCCGGAGAGGAGACCCTGCAGCCGCGGGGGACGGAGAAGGAGCCGCCGGGGCCCACGACGGACGGGGTCTGGGGCGGGGGCCGGCCCGGGGACGCCGCCGGCCCGGCCTCGTCGTCCACCACGGCGCCCGCCCCGCGCTCCTCGCGGCCCACGGAGAAGGCGTTCACGGTGCCCATCACGGACGTGACGGAGAACGCCCTCAAGGACCTGGACGACGTCATGAAGACCACCAAGATCATCATCGGCTGCTTCGTGGCCATCACGTTCATGGCCGCCGTGATGCTCGTGGCCTTCTACAAGCTGCGCAAGCAGCACCAGCTGCACAAGCACCACGGGCCCACGCGCACCGTGGAGATCATCAACGTGGAGGACGAGCTGCCTGCCGCCTCGGCCGTGTCCGTGGCCGCCGCCGCTGCCGCCGCCGGTGCGGGCGGCGTCGGCGGGGACAGCCACCTGGCCCTGCCCGCCCTGGAGCGCGACCACCTCAACCACCACCACTACGTGGCGGCCGCCTTCAAGGCGCACTACAGCGGGAACCCCAGCGGCGGGGGCTGCGGGGGCAAGGGCCCCCCGGGGCTCAACTCCATCCACGAACCTCTGCTCTTCAAGAGCGGCTCCAAGGAGAATGTGCAAGAGACGCAGATCTGAAGCCGCCCGGCGGGGGCCCCCACCCCGCCGGGGCTCGGGCCACACCGGGACCCTCCCCACGGCCCCGGGCCCGCGCCTGGACCGCGCAGGGAAGGGCGGGGAAGGAGGGGCCGCAGCCCCGCCCGCGTGCGGACCCCAGGGCGGCTCACCCCCGCGAGGAACGGAGCCCCCGCGGTTCTGGCCGCACCCCCACCCATCCCCGGCGAAGGGAGGGGCTGCAGGATTCCGGAGAAGTGGCTGGAGCCCTCCGCTTTGCCTCCTCGCGCTCTCAATCGACCCTTCCCGGCCCTCCGCCTTCCAGGAGAGAGAGGAGCTTTTTGGGGGTGTCCTTTCCCCTCATCCCCAACGACCCTCCTTTTACGGTTCATTTTTTGCAGTTTGACGCCTGTCCCCCCTCCCGCCCCTCTGCCCTCGAAACTGAAGAGACAGACGCGCGGTCAGAGCCTCCAGACACCCTACCCCGCCCCTCCCCCCTTCACCCCCAGCCCTCACCTGCCCCACAGACTCTTTTGATACTGAAGGGAGGTTTGCGTCAACGACTACCTGCTCTGTAATTACTTTAAAAAAAAACACGGAAAAAGTAAAAAAAAAAAAAAATTTTTTTTTTTTTGGTCATGAAAGCATGGAGGGCAGAGAAAACAGTGAATGTGGGCGGGGGCACAATGAGGATGGAAAAGTCAAGTGTTACGGGCCCCACCCGGAGGGTCACAGGGGTCAGCACCTCCAGGTACTCTTAGGCCCCTCACCCTTGACCTCGGGAGCCCCAGAGAGGGGCTCAGGCACCCAGCACATCCGAATGTACTGGGGCCCTCGTCCCCACCCGCCCCCCCACTCATGCCGCCGGCGTTCCACGGGCTGGGGGCTGGGCAACTCCTAGTTCCGGATCCAGGAGTCCAGGATCAAGGTGTGGGCAGGGCCATGCTCCCTCTGGAGCCTGTGGGGGAGGATCCTTCCTTGCCTCCTCCAGCTCAGCTATACTCTAGTCTCCACGCACCCTTCTCCCCGAGTCTTCCCCTCGTCTTCCTTGCACGCATGCTCGTCTCTGTCCAAATTTCCTTATAAGGACACCGGTCATATGGGATTAGGGCCCACCCTACTCCAGCAGGACCTCATCTTAACTTGATCATCTGCAAAGACCCTGTTTCCAAATAAGGTCACACTCACGGTCCTGGAGGTCAGGACTTCAGCATCTTTTCAGGGGACACAATTCAACCCAGAACAGCCAAACCAGAGAGCGTCCGGCCCCTCTGCAAACCCACAAGCCACTGCAGGGAGCGAGGGGGTCAGGCCGAAAGGGGGAAGGCAGGCCAGGCGCGGGGAGCTGCTCTGCCGTCTTGCTTACACAGAGGCAGGAGGGAAGGGAGCAGGAGGGGGCCGCGCTGTCACTCAGAAGCTCAGGGGCTCACGCCCCAGGAGGGAACAGGAGCCAGCAGGTGGGAGCGAACCCCGGGGGTCGGCCAGGACAGGCGAGTGGCTGCTGGTGGGACCCGCCAGGGCTGCCGTCTTGTGCTGTCGAGCCCCGCACAGGCCGAAGGAAGCAGAGGGTCCACTCAGGGCCGCTCCCCGCAGACGCGGCCCATGGACACGCAGGGCTGGGCCCTTCTCTTCCCCTCGGCACAGCCGGACCCCCACCCTCGGCAGGCCTGGGCCCTGTGTGCTCTGTGCCCCCTTCTCTGGCTGCCTGTGCGCCACAGCGTCTTATGTCTCCCCCACCTGGGACTCCTCCTAAAGCACATTCTTCCCTTAAGGGCCCGACAGCCGCCCGCCTCTGCCGCGATGGCCGTCTGGGGTCTCTGGCCCCGCCTGCGTCTATCTGCTCCTGCCTGTCGACCTGGGACTCTCGGAGCCCGGCTCCCCGTCGCTCCCTTTCATGCTCTCTTTCTCTCCCGTCCTCTTTCAGCGCGATCCTGGTTGCCATGGCAATACTGCAGCGGGTACCAGGTGGTGGCTGGGGGCAGGGAGCCGCACCGCCGCTGCAGCCTCCGCGGTCTCCGATGCCAGGCACCTGCAGGGCGCCTTGGCTGGGCCTCAATTTGGGGGGACCTCGGGGCCTCCGCGGGCCTCACGGACTTCTCCGTGGACAATGGGAGGTGGGGGGGGCGGGGTGTGGGAGTGAGAGTGCGGTATTGGGGGGCTGGTGGCATCGTGGCTGGGAGAGGGGTGGATGAAAGGTGAGAAGTCAAGGTGAACTGATGGGTGGCCAGACTGGAGCTGGGCTGGGGGCGGGGGCGACAGGGCTGGGATGAGCCGGGCTCCAGCTCCTGCTGCCTGTGGGAGATGGGGCGCGACCAGGCCAGGCCTCCCTGGGAACTTGGTGTGGGGAGGAAATGCGGGCCTGGCCCAGCTGGGGACAGAATGGCAGCCAGCCCAGAGAAGGCGGGGCGGGACTGGAGGGCTGGAGGTCCAGGGAGAGGCCCGGAGACAGACACAGGATGGAGGGAGAGAGTCAGGGACAGAACCAAGGGAGGAAAAGATGGAGGAGGAATGTTGACAAGAAACACCGGTGCCAAGACATGGGATTGGGGGGTGGGTAGCAGGCCTGAGGGTGGGGACCGGAAACTCAGGAGCAAGGGACAGACTGGGAGCCCAGAGTCCCCATCAGCATCTCCTCTCTCTCGCTCCCAACCCTCTCTACCCCCATCCCAAGCAGGATGCAGTTTCCATGACAACCTGGCTGGCCAGAAAGGGGGGCTGGGGACTGCAGAGGAAATTTTCCACATCAGCAGGAAGGGAGGAGGGTAGAAAGCAGGGAAGGAAGGGGCTGGGTATGGTGGGGGCCACGCAGGGCCCTGGAACCCCAAGTCATCGTGCCCACTGCCCCAGGATCCTCACCCCCACTCCCCACCCCCAGCAAACCTGCATGGTCTCCACTGGGCCGCTGTGGGGAAGGGGGAAGGTTCTGGAGAGGATCAAGGGTCAAATGTCCAAAGATCAGCCACTGCCCAGGCCTCAAGGGGAGGCGGGCAGTGAGCAGCTCACAGAGCTCAGGCCTCACGCAGACCACCAGATTCAAGGGCATGGCTCTCGACAGGGTCCCGAGGAGGGTAGGGGTGGTGGGCTACGGCCGCCTTGGTGAGTCACTGACCCTCTGGGGCCTCTTCTCCAGGCCCCTTCCTGAAGCCCCCAAAGCCCTTTGTCCTCCACAAACACACTTCATGTGTGTCTTTATCTGCACCCTGGCTCTGCCTCTGTGTCTGCCTGAGCACCATCCACTTCCCACCACGGGTCCCTGACCCCCTCCCTCTGGGTCCCTGTCCCCCTCCCTCTGGGTCCCTGTCCCCCTCCCTCTGGGTCCCTGACCCCCTCCCTCTGGGTCCCTGACCCCCTCCCTCTGGGTCTGACCCCTCCCTCTGGGTCTCTGACCCCTCCCTCTGGGTCCCAGTCCCCCTCCCTCTGGTCTCTGTCCCTCTCTCACTGAATCTCCTTCCCTCTCCCCAGGACAGTCCCTTGTTTCTCACCTGCTGACTCAGGGACCAGAACTGGGCCTAGAACTTGCTTTTGTCTGGAATCGTGACCCAGGGCGAATGGCAGGGAGTGTGCCCCCTTCCCTGCAGCTCCAGAACCTCGCTGCTCTTGGGGAGAGGTCAGTGATCTCACCATGAAAGGCTGGGGCTCCCTGAAGCTCCTGTTCTGGCCTCACTTAGGTGCTGTGATCTCAGGCGAGTCCCTTACTCTCCCTGGGCCAAATGTGAAACAGGACAAGCCATCCTGCTTCCCCTATCAGGCCAGGGTGAAGAGTGACAGGCCTCTAGAGACTCTGAGGGAATCTGAGGAGGGAAGGTCCAATACCTCTCCAAGGCCCTCCCCCATCTCTCCCCTCTCCCAGGCACCCTGACCTTGTGGTGGAAGTGGCCCATCCTAAAATAATCCAGGAATCTGGGGCACAAATCCTGCGCTATGCCAATCTCCTGGTGAGCCCTGCCCAGCCTGCCTCGGCCCACCCCACCCTAAAGTGGGATCTGTCCCCTGACCTCAGCCCCTCCCCACCTTCATCCGCCCCAGGTGGGGTCCCCCTCAGCCCTGGCTGACCAGGCCACTGAGCAGCAGCTCCTGGAGGCCTCGCACCGCTGGAACCACGCTGTGTTTGTGGCCCGGGGGGCCCTGTGGGGCACTGAGGACATCACCAGATTGGACGCAGCTGGGGGCCTCCAGGTGAGGGCCCGCTGGGCTCCTGGGCGGACCAGAGGGGGCCTACAGAGACCCCCAGTCCCATCACCCTGGCTGTCACTTCCAGAGTCTTCGCGTCACCATGGCCACGCACCCCGACGGCTTCCGGCTCGAGGGACCGCTGGCTGCAGTGCCCAGCACTGGGCGTTGCACTGTGCTCTATGAAGGTCCCGTCCGGGGACTCTGCCCCTTTGCCCCCCGCAACTCCAACACCATGGCGGCCGCCGCACTGGCCGCCCCCAGCCTGGGCTTTGATCGCGTGGTTGGGGTGCTTCTGGCTGATCTCAGGTGAGCGAAGGCATGTGGGGGTTCAGGCTGGGGCCGGGCCAGCCAGGCTGACCACCCTGCTTGCCCCAGCCTCACAGACATGCATGTGGTGGACGTGGAGCTGAGTGGAACCCCGGGCCCCACAGGACGAAGGTTTGCTGTGCACACCCACAGAGAGAATCCTGCAGAGCCAGGCGCTGTCACAGGCTCTGCCACTGTTACCACCTTCTGGCGCAGCCTCCTGGGTGCGGCCCCTCTCCCCAAGCCCTGGGCCCCCCTGCTCTGCCGAGCCTGGGTCTCGGGCTCTGTCTGGTTCTGTCTGCAGTTCTGATTCTGTCTCAGTTGACTGATCTTTATTTCTGTGTCTCCTTCACCTTCTACTCCATGGTTTTGAATCTTGATAGATCTATCTCTGTCCAAAGCTCCTTTCTCTGAGTTTCTGTATCCTCCTCTCGCTGGGAGCCTATATCCTCTCTCACTGTGTGTCCCCGTCCCCCTTCTGGGTCTCGGTCCTTCTCTGTCTTCCTCCACCCCCACCCTGGTCTGTCCCTCCCATCAGGTGTCTGTCTCTCATCTCTCGAACCCAGCCTTTTATTCCCTATATCTCCCCCGCAGGCTGCTGCCAGCTCCCCTCCAGGCCGGGGATCCATCTCTGCTGAGAAGCCTCCTCTTTCCCTGGTGGACATCTTCGTCTCATTTACGTCCCCCCACCACGGCCCTGGCCCCGGTTACCCCCGACCTCCCTCCTGTCTCAGTAAATATTGGAGGCTCTTCTCCCTGCATGGTCTGGTGTCTCTGGTCCCTTGTTGCCCTACTGTGACGTCACGCTGCGACTTCACACCAGGCTTAATGCCACCGTAGACGACGAGCACACACACGCGCGGGAGCAGCACTCCCGGAAGCTATCGCGAGAGCCCACCCACTACATTTCCCAGAATCCTCTGAGCGCCAGGGGGCGTGGCCGCGCGCGAAGGCGTGGGGCGGGGGCCTCTGTAGGGCATATTTCCGGGATTCACCACGGCGACGGAATTGCGGTTCCGCCTTCTCGGGGCGACAGTGGACTTCCGAGCCAAGCTGCCCTCGTGGGGGCCGCCGGAAGACGTAGTTCGGCACGCGGGGGCCGCCGGGAGCTGTGTGCGTCCGGCCTGGCCAGTCAGCGCCGCGCTGCCCGCCCCGCACTCGGAACCCACAGCCGCCGCCCAGGGGGATGCGGGAGCCCCTGGTTTCGGGGAGCAGAGAGGCAGGCGGGGTGAGGGGCGTTGCCAGGCAACGAGCGAGCGCCGCGGTCGGGGTACGGGCCGGGGAAAGGGCTCTGTTCCTTGGTGTCCGGGGAGGGGACCCTGTTGCCGAGTGACAGGAGCAGAGAACCCTGTTGTTTGTGACAGAGGAGGGGAGTCTTCTGTTGCTAGGCGACTAGAGGAGACCCTGTTACCTAGAAACAGGGCAGGAGGATTTCTCTATTGCTAAGTAACCGGAGGAGAGGCTTGTTACCTAGTTGGGGAGAGGGTACTCTGTTGCTAGGTAACCAGAGAGGGAGCCTGTTACCTAGGGACAGGGGAGGGGTTTTGCTAGGTGACCACCATTGGGACCCGTTCACTTAGGGATGTGGCGGGGGTGGTCCTCTGTTACTAGGTGAGTAGAAGAGCCTTTTTCTTAGCAATAGGGGATGGAGGTACCCCGTTGCCAGGAGAGCGCCTGGGGAGCAGGGTCAGGGGCCCAGTGTCCCTCAGGCTGCCCTGAGCCCCCACCTCAATGGCAGTGCCCCCAGGGCCTGCCGGCAGTTTGGGCCTCCAGATTCCAGGCCCAGTACCTTCTTCCGTCGCCCCCAAGCAGGAGCCGAGGGCGAGGGCGGCATGTCCCAGGCCCCAGGAGCACAGCCGAACCCGCCCTCCGTTTATCACGAACGGCAACGCCTGGAGCTGTGTGCCGTCCACGCCCTCAACAACGTCCTGCAGCAGCAGCTCTTTAGCCAGGAGGCTGCCGATGAGATCTGCAAGAGGTGACCGCCACCCATCCTAACCCCTGGAGAAGCGGGGCTCATGGGCAGAGCGACCAACTAGGTCTCACAGCGAGGCAGGGACAGAGCCGCCCCATCACCTGCCTAGGGAACCCTGGGACTGAGAGATGGAGATGTGGCCTCTCACACCTGCCCTTCGCCATGGCCACAGCTCAGGCCTCACCTTCCCTTATCTGGACCCCCATCCCCACATCCCCTCAGGCCTCTCAGCTTCTGGATTTTCTCCACCAGTCCACGCTCTGCAGAGCCCCAGAGCTGACCCTGCCCTCCCCTGCTCACAGCCCTCATGTGGCTCCCCAGGAGCCCTGGGAGAAGTCCCAAGGACTGCAGCCTAATATCCCTGCATGCTCTGGTCCCCATCTTTCTCTTCAGCGTCATATCTCACTGCACCCCCAAACCACAGTCCTCCCCAGTCCCCGAATGAGCCCTGCTACAATGCCTCTAGGCCTTTGCATGGGCTATTCTTTCTGTCTGGAACAGCTTCCTTCTCTTGGCAGCCTGGGATGTTCCTCCTCACTATGCAAGATTTCAAACATCACTTCTTTATTCCTGCTCTGCCTGGTCTCCTCTCCGTCCCCACAGCCCCGGCGCTAGCCTAAGCCCGTCATCTCCTGGATCCTTCCTCCTGTCAGTAACCCACATGATGCTACCCCCAGAGATGACCCGGCCTCCCCACTCTTGCTTAAAGCCCTCCCATGGACCCCCAGCATCCTCAAGCAGAGTCCCAGCCCCTCAGACCGATTATTTTAGAATTTATTCATCTCCCCTGGCATTCACAACAGCAGTCCATCAACTCTTTTCCACCGAGGCCATCCGTGCTGGAGACCCAGAGATGAGTCCAGTAGGAGCCCTGCCCTGAGGGAGGCCAGGCAAACAGATACACAGGAAAATAATACAGACTTTCCCTCTCCAACCCCTCCCCCTGCCCTGCCCACCAGGGGCCCAGAGAAAGAACAAAGGTGCCACTGTTCAGAGAAGGCAGGACCCAAAGAGACAAGTGGTGGCAGGGTGGGCCTCCTGAGCTGGGAGATAGCTGGAGGAGAGGCTGGGAGGCAGGAGACAGGTTGAGGACAGGTGGCTAGGGTGGGACTGAGACTAGAAGGCCAGCAGAGGGGCTGAGACTTTATCCTGGGTGACGGGGCACCAGGGAAAGCTGGGAGCAGGGGAGCTGCAGTGGAAAGAGCCCCTGGGATTGGAGGGGAGGCTGGAGGCCGGATGAGGGTCCAGGTGGGGGAGAACAAGGCCTGAACTGGGAAATGTGGCTCCAGGACAGAGCAGAGACAGTTGGGGACAGGAGGAATCAGGCTTGGGGCTGATGAGCCATGGGGTTGAACAAAGGGAAGAGTCCAAAGGCTGGGTGATTCAAGGACCCTGGGACTCTCCTGCTTTGTGGGGAGGGTGAGACCTTTTCAGGGGCCCCCAACTCAGGCTCTGACCATCCCCCAACCAGGTTGGCCCCAGACTCCCGGCTGAATCCCCATCGCAGCCTCCTGGGCACCGGCAACTATGACGTCAACGTGATCATGGCCGCCCTGCAAGGGCTGGGCCTGGCCACCGTGTGGTGGGACAGAAGGAGGTGGGACCCCAAGCACTGCGTCATGTGTGCTAAGCCTGGCACAGTGGGTGCGGTGTGACAGTATCCATGGGGGACAAAGCAGGAGACGGATGGGCGGACAGGAGGCAAGAAGGAAGGGGTAGACGGGTGGAAGGTTGGCATGGCTGGATGATGGACGGGTGGCAGACTAATGGGTTGGGAGATGGTAGAAAGGTGAGTGAATGACTGGGTAGACAACAGGATGAGCCGATGAGTGGATGATGGGTAGATAGATGGTAATCTGGTGACTAAATGGATGGTAAATGGGTAGTTGGATGTGTTGAGTAGGTGGTGGTTGGCTGATGGGGTGGGTGAGTGGTTGAGTGAATAAAAGATGGATAATTGGTAGGCAGTGGATAGCAAACAGGTGGTTGGATAGTTGGATGGATGGATGGATGGATGGACGGATGGATAGATGGGTAAAGAGTGGATGAGGAGTTGGAGGATGGTGGGTAAGTTGTGGAGTTGGGGGCTGGCTGGCTGGTCAGTCTTGTCAGTAGGTGAATCATGTTTGGGTGGACGACAGATGGGTGGTTGTGGGGAGTGGTCGCTAGATGGCTGGGAGGTTTTGGTGCACGTGTGATTGGGTGAGTGGAAGGAGACAAAGGGCGCGCTGCGTGAGGAGCGTCCTTGGGCAGGCTCGGGGGGCCGCTGCTGCCACGCCAGCCTGGGTCCCACAAGTTCAGTACCCTTGGGCCAGTGGGTAAGCCTGGGCCCCTGACCTTGCTTCTGCCACGCAGGCCCCTGTCCCAGCTGGCCCTGCCCCAGGTGCTGGGACTGATCCTGAACCTGCCGTCACCCATGTCTCTGGGGCTGCTGTCCCTGCCAGTGCGCCGGCGGCACTGGGTGGCCCTCCGCCAGGTGGATGGCATCTACTACAACCTGGACTCCAAGCTGCAGGCGCCCGAGGTCCTGGGGGACGAGGATGGCGTCAGGTGAGGGGGAGGCGACCCTGGGGCTGGGGCCCCGGCGCTAGGCCCCCCTCCCCCAGAGGCAACACCCGGGCTCCCGGGCCTCAGTCTCCTCATTTCCCTGCCCAGGGCTTTCCTGGCGGCCGCACTGGCTCAGGGCCTATGCGAGGTGCTGCTGGTGGTGACCAAGGAGGTAGAGGAAAAGGGCTGCTGGCTGCGGACAGACTGACCCTGCGGAGGAGGGAACCAGGCCACCCGTCCGTCCGGGCGGTCCCTGCGCGTCGCGTCTGGCCCCAGAGCACCGAGGAAGGACTAGGCCCCGCACCTCCTGGACCCCGCGGAGGCCCCAACCCCTTCTCTGCACCCCCCTGCTCCTCAAGGCCGCTGCTGCCTCAATAAATCTGCTCATTTGCTCCCGGCCTGGCCCGCATCTGCCTGGGGGGGCCCTTTCCCTCCGTGGCCCGCGGAGCAGAGAGGCCATTCGTTAGCCAGGCGGGAATTCCGGGGGGTGGGGGGGACCTGGGAGCTCAAATGCTCCACCACCTTCCAGCTTTGCCAGCTTGTGTGAGTCACCCACCTCTCTGGGCCTCAGTTTCCTCGTCGGGGCACAGCAGAAAACAGCACAAATCCCTGCCTTTGTGAGCCAGGGGGAGAGACCAGGAGCAGATGGACGCAATCTAGAGTGTTCAGTGGGATAAGTGCTGAGGAGAAAGCAATTTTCTTGAATCTCAATTCTACTCCATCAGTGGCTCCAAGAGATGGCCACACCGTGATCCTGCCATCTCTTGAAGCTGCCAAAGTGTTCGGTTACATGGCAGAGGGGAACAAAGGTTGCTAATCCGCTGACCTTAAAACAGGGAAATGAGCCTGCATTATCCGGGTGGGCCCCGGGCAATCGTGAGGGTCCTTAAAGGCGGAGGAGGCAGGAGAGGAGAGTCCGAAAGAGACCTGACGAAGGAAGCAGGTCAGAGATGCTACATGGCGCGAAGCTTTGGAGGCGAGAAGGGGCCAGATCGGGGAAATGGAGGCACCCCGAGGGGCAAGACCGGGCCAGGGCCTTAGGAGGAACCAGCCCTGCCCACACCCTGACTCCAGCCCAGTGAGGCTCATCGGACTTCTGACCTCCGCAGGTGTAAGAGAATAAATGTGTGCTATTTTAAGCCACAGAAGCCGGCACAGCGTGGCTGGAATTCATTTAGGGCAGTGGACCTCACCGAGGAGGCGAGGAGGCCACGTGTGAGCCACAACGGGAAGAAGGGCAAGGAGGGAGCTGTGCGGAGCCGTGGAGGAGAGGCATTCCAGGCTGAGGGAACAGCCAGCGCAAAGGCCCTGAGGAGGCTGGTGTGGCCAGAGTGAGGCGGGGCGGGGTGGGGCGGTAACAAAGGAGGAAGACGGTCCCTCAGGGATTTAAGCAGGAGGAAGATGGGCTCCCATCAGGTTCTCATCTGAGCAGGACCCCCTCCTGTTCTGTGTCCTTCCCCAGGGCCTGCCGTCCCTTGCTGTAGCTTCCTTGTCCTGTTGGCCATTCACATGGCTCCCCTGGTCCTATCTCCGGGTCTGGAGGAACCTCCGCAGATGAAGGCAGGCGCTCGCTCTCAGGCTGGGAGGAAGACACAAGGGGACAGGAGGCCCCCCTCCAGTCCCAGTTCAGGGGGGTAGGCTTTAAGGGGGCCCTCCAGGGAGCCAGAGGAAGATGAGGGTACCTGGGGGGACTGGCTCCAGAAGGCTGAGGGGGCCTCTCCAAAGGGGCAGTGAGAGGGAAGCGGGCCGTTCCAGAATGGGAAATAACTGAATGAGATCTGCAATACAAGGGGGGCAGTCGCTACTGGTCACTGACCAGGGGATGAGGGATCAGGGTGGGTCCCCGCCAGGCCTCAGGCCACAGGGCCTCCAAGGGGGCGCTGAGGGCTGGACCTTGTCCAGGACAGTGGGTGGGAGCCACGAGGTGCGCAGCTGGTCAGTCCTGGGCTCAAAAAGCACCCTCGGGGGCGGGTGGTATGGGGACAGCCCAGACGCCGGGAGGCCTGGGAGGAGACTGAGGGTCCAGATGGGAGAGGATGGAGGCCTGAGCTGGACCCTGGGGAGGGAAAGGAGGGACACAGAGAGTCCGAGCAGCTCTGCTCTGGTGGGCTCTGGGGGCAAACTGAGGAGGAATAAAGAAGCACTCAGGCATCTGGCCCTAGGACCCTGGGACAGTGGGACCACCCCCAACAGATGAGGAGTGGTTTGGGATTTGGTGGAGGCACGGAGCTTAGCAGGATGTAAGGGATGTGACAGACCAGATGACATCGGGGGAGGGGGCCCCAGGTCAGGGGCTCCGCAGATGGCTTCAGGGGTCTCGGGCCTGTTTGAGGAGGCATGAGTGTGTGTGAGCCCAGGGAGATAAGCAGGTAGAGTGGGGCTTGGGGAAAAGTGGGGTCCCCTTTTAGGGGTGGGCAAAAACGGGGGACCCAGAGACACAGGGAGGCCACGGGCAGGGAGAGGCAGGTAGGGCCCTCAGAAGACGAGGTGCAGACACAACAGGATGCTTGTAAGGCCAGTGGGTGATGCTGGGACTTGGGCTTGGCAGGTTCGGGTTCCCAAGACTTCTGGAGGTCAAAGGCCAACTTGTAAAGGAAAAAGTCAAACAGCAGGACACCCCAACCGTCAGGTCCCCACACCCCGCCCTGTCCCCTCTATGCCTCTCCAGCTTGCTCGCTCTCCCACACCTGGGTCTCTGACTCCTCTGTCCCTCTCTTTGTGTCCCTCTCTTGGTCTCCCTTTTTGGATGTTTCCGTGTCTCTCTCAGCTTCTGTCTCCCTGGGTCCTCTGGGGCCCCCTCCTGCCCTCTGTGCCTGTCGCCGGTCCCCTGCGGTCCCAGACAGCCTGGCGGGACTCCTGAGTGTTTCTATTCTTGGGCCTGAGTGGCCTCCCCAGGTGCCTTCTCAGCCATGGCCTAATATGGTCTCAGTGAGGAGCCGCAGTGCCAGGGTGGGACCTTTGGGGGGGGGGGTCTGGGCCCTCCCTCCCCTCCTGCTCTCAGCCCCCCCTCCGGCCCTAACCCCTCCTGCTCTGCACTGGTGAGAGCCCAGGCTGCCGGGCCGCAGGCTGACAGTGCGCTTACTCTTCGCCCCTTACCGCGCAGAATGCCCCCTGCACCCTCACTAGCTCCCACCTGCTGGGGCCGCCATGGCCCGCGGGAACCAGGCCTGACTCAGGCTGTCCCTGAGCTCCAGGGAGTGAGGGGCTCCCTGCTGGGGGCGCGCCACACAGACCCGCAGGGGCCTCTGGGCGCAGGAGGGAGGCTGCGCAGGTGCAGGGTGGGGTGACAACTGTCCCGCGCACCCCAGTGCTGACAGCTGAGGCCCGATTTAGCTCTTGCAGCCCAGCGCTGACCAGATAAGGCGGTGAGGGGGGTAGGTCCCACCCCCAAGGCACCCCTTAAATTGCCCAGATGGTCCTGGGGGGTGGCCGCCGCCGATATCAGGTGAGAGGGACCACACTCCTTCCTCGACTTCCCCACCGTCCGCCCAGGGCTGGGCCCTCTCTCTCTCTCTCTTTCTCTCTCTCTGTCCCATCTCCCTGCCTGCCCCCTTCTCTCCGAATCTGTCTGTCTGTCTCCCTCCCCTGCCCCATCCGCTCCTTCCTTCTGTCTCTCTCCATCTGTTCTGTTTCTTCCCATTTCTGTCCCTTTCGCTCTGCATCCCTCCCCTCCTCCCATTTCTAGATCTCTGCCTGCCCTCCCTTGCCTCTCTCCCTCCTCTCTCTCCTGCTCCCTGGTCTTCCTTTGTCTCTTTTTGTCTCCCTTCCTTCTGTCTCTCTCTCTCTCTCTTTCCATCTCTCTCCATCTCTGTCTCTTCCTCCCACCCATGTCTCTCCCTTCTCCTGTCTCTCCGTCCCTCCCCCCACTTCTCCTGGCCTCAGTCTCTCTCTCCCTTTCTCTTTCATGTCTCTGCCTCTCCCCTCACCGTCTCTCAGTCCCTCTGTCTCGCGTCCCTGTCATCGCCCCTTGCCTGCCCCCCCAAGCTCCCCATGGAGGCCACCAGGCCCTCCGCTGCGGTTTCTACTCAATAAAGCTGTTCTGTCCTCACTCTCTCGCTCCCCTGTCTCCTTTCCTTGCTCACTCCTCCGCCTCTGATCCCCGTGGGTGAGGCCCCGTCCTCCCTCCCAGAGCCAGCAAGAAACAGAGCCTGAGAGACAGACCAAGAGACTGGGCAGAGACAGAAAGACGGATGCGGGGGGGGGGGCACCCAGAGACGGTGAAACAGAGACCAGAATAGGGGGCCACAGACTTAGAGAGGGGAGACAGTGGGACGGCAGGACACAGACTCAGAGATGCGCACACAGTGAGATGGGGAGATGCAGAGACACAGAGTGACTCAGAGCCCAGGCAGCGCCCCACCCCCGAGACACAGCAGCCCTTCCCAGTCCCCAGGCCGAGCCAAGCCTGGACAATGCTCCCTTGTCCCAGTCCGGGCTCCAGTTGGGCAGCTGGAGGGTGGGCCGGGGCCCCAGGGGAGGGGCAGCCACCAGGAGGCCTGGCTTTGGCCTCTACCCTCAGAGTCCCCCTTCCCTTCTCCCTCATCCTCCTCCTTCTGACCTCCCAGCCTGCTTTCTGCTTTGCCAGGGAAGGGGACAAGCATTTATGGAGCACCTGCTGTATGCACCTGAAATGCCTCCTTGCCTCCTCTGGCACCCTCTGGTCTCCCCTGCCCCTTCCTCTGTGCCCTCTGCTGTTCTTCCTAAGCTTCTGGCTCCCATTCTTGGAGGAAACAGGCATTTTTTTTAAGTTCCTAGTGTTTGCCAGGCAATTTTCATACACTGCCTCTGCACCTTATACTCTTGCTCTCCTGTCCCTTCCACCCTGATTCCTTGCACTTCTCCCGGATCTGCCTGGTCTCCTGGGAAGAGAATGCACATTTGTGGAGCACCTACTGTGTGCTAGGAAATTTACAAACTGTCTCCTCTCTTACTATACTTTTTTCTCCCCCAATTCCTTTCTTCCCTCTCTCCTGATTTCCTCTCTATTCTGACTTTCTGCTCCCTCGGAGTGGGGGATGGGAGGGAACGGACACACACTGAACACATACTGTGTGCCGGGTAGTTTACACATCTACTTTCCCTTCCTCATACCTTCTTCCTTCCTCTTCTCTCCTCTGTCCCCTCCTTGTCTTTCTGGGCTCTCTGCTGTCTTCCAAGGCAAAGAACAGACATTTACTGAGCACCTATGGTATGAGAACCAATTGCCTGTGCTTTCTCTACTCTCCTCTCACCCTCCCATTTCACTGACCTGTGGTCTCTGCTACCCTCTGCTGATTTCTGCTCTTTGCCAGGGAAGGAAACGGGCATTTATCGAGCACCTATTGTATGCCAGACAATCTCCTTACGCTCTCCTCCCCCTCAATTCTCCCCATTCCTTCATTTCTGCTCCATCTGCTCTTTCTTGGGGAAACAGGCAACTATGGTGCACCTACTGTATGCCAGGCAATTAACATCCCATCTCACCTCCTCTTGCCTCTTTCTCCCTGTCCCTCTCCCTCTGCCAGCTTCTCCCTTCCCTGTGTTCTCTAGGCCCTTTGGGGGAAGAGAACAAGCATTTACAGAGCACCTCCTGTGTGCCCCATGATTTGCCCCTACTGCCTCCTCTGTGTGCGTCCTCTCCTTTGCCAGTTCTTCTCGAGGTTACCTCCACCCTCTGGCCCGCCAGCCTCAACCTCCTCAGCCAACCTTTCTTTCCCGTTTCCTGTGCCTGCACCTTCCTTTCCCCCTTCTCTCTCTCCCTTAGGAAGTCAGTGTGCATTTATTGAGTGCTTCCTATGTACTCCCAGCCTAACCTACACACACTCTCTTTTCTTCATTTCTTCTCCTGGGCCCCTTCTCTCCTCCAGCTTCTCCCCTCTTCTCTGCCCTGTCTGCTCTCTCCTGGGAGAGGAAATAGGCATGTATTAAGCGCCTACTCTGTGCTGCTCCTTATATACACTGTCTGTCATTGTTTGCCTCACAGGCTCTGTTCTTCCTTCTCTCTTCCTCTCTGCTTTCTTCGCTCCTCCTGGCTGCTTTTTCTGTGCTCACTACCAAGGAGGGAAATGGGCATGTTAAGCACCTACTGTGTGCCCACTGCTTTACATATATTGTCTCCTTCCTTCACAGCTTCTCCTATTCATTCTCTCTGCTGGAGCTTCCCCTCCCCGTCTTTCTTGTTTCTCCTGGGGAAAGAACACTTAATAAACACCTACTGTATGCCCAGCAATTTCCCTCAATGACTCTCTCTCCTTAGGCTGTTTTTCCTCCCATTTTTCCTCTAAGGTGGTTTCTTCACCTTCTTTCTGACTTGTCTCCTTTCTCCTGAAGACTGGAATGGGCATTTATTGAGCACCTACTGGGTGCTGCGCTTTTTATAAGCACAGCCTCCCCTCCTCACAATCTCCTTCCCCCTTTCCCTTCCTCTCTGCTGCCTCTTCTGTTCCTTTCTGCTCTCAGTGCTCTCCAACAGAAAAGGGAAGGGGCACTAATTGAGCACCAACTATGTGCTAGGTAATTTACACACACTGACACCTCTCATTAAACCTTCCGTTCTGCCATGCCCCTTCTATTCCACCGGCTTCCTCTCTCTTTTTGTTTCTTCATAGTAGTGGAAGCTCTGAATTTTCCAGGCAGAAGGGATTTAGGGCTACACTGGGAGTCTCTGTCACCACCCCTGGAGAAGCAGCAGATCGTCTCCTCCTCACAGTGATGGTGACAACAGATTTCAGCTCCAATTTTATTTCTTCATTAGGAAAAAAAAAAAAGTGTGGATAATAGCCACTCTCTGGTGTAGGGGAGGGACAAGGGGACTGAGTCAAGACCAAGAAAGAAAGAAAGTACTAGAACAGAACATGGGAGGCAGCAAGTGCCCACTGGAGGAGGCGCTGGTTCTTCTGGCCATTAAGCCATGAGTTACTACCTCTCCCCGCCCTGCTGCCGGCTGCCAGGCTCCCAGCACCTGGAGCAGCAGATAAGGAAACTGAAAGTCAGAAGGGGAAAGGAACTTGCCTGCCAGTCTCCCTTGATCTCTCTCCCTCTCCCTCGCTCTGAGTGTCTGTCCCACCGTAATTCTCTTGTCTGTTCCCTCCCTTTCAGACTTTCTCAGACTCTCTCACTCCCTCTGATTCTCTCAGACTCTCTCTCAGACTTCCTCAGACTCTTTCTCTCTCTCTCAGACCCAGACTTTCTATTTCTCTCTCTCTGTCTCTCTCAGACTTTCTAAACTCTCAGACTCTCTCCCTCCCTCAGACTCTCCCTCTCTCAAACTCTTTCTCACTCTGATTCTCTCCGACTTTCTCTCGACTCTCAGACGCTCTTTCTCTCTCTCAGACTGTCTCAAACTCTCTCTCTCACTGATTTTCTTAGACTCTCTCTCTCAGAATTTTTCTCTCAGACTCTCTCTCTGATTCTCTCAGACTCTCTTAAACTCTCTCTCAGACTCTATTTCTCTCTCACACACTCTCTCAGACTTGCTGAGACTCTCTTTCTCTCAGACTCTCTCTCCCTCTCAGACTTTCTCTCTCAGACTCTCTCTCCCTCTCTCAGACTGACTTTCTCAGACTCTCTCTCAGACTGTCTCACACTCTCCCTCTCAGACTCTCTCTTTCCCTGACTTTCTCAGACTCTTTCTCTCTCACTCTCTCCCTCTCTGATTCTCTCAGACTCTCTCTCTCAGACTCAGACTCTCAATCTCTCTCTGATTCTCTCACTTTCTTTCTCAGACTCTCTCAGACGCTCAGACTTCCTCAGACTCTCTCGCTCTCACTCTATCTCTGACTTTCTCAAACTCTCCTCTGACTCCCTCTCCTCTCTTTCTCAGACTCTTTCTCTGTTTCTGACTTTCTCAGTCTCCCTCTCTCAGACCCTCTCAGACTCTCTCCCTCTCTCAGACTCTCTTGACTTTCTCAGACTCTCCCTCTCAGACTCTTTCCCTCTCTCTGACTTTCTCAGACTCTCTCTTTCTCTCAAACTCTCTCTCCCTCTCTGATTCTCTGACTCTTTCTCTCTCAGACTCAGACTCTCAGTCTCTCTCTCTGATTGTCTCACTTTTTCTCTCAGACTCTCTTAGACGCTCAGACTTCCTCAGACTCTCCCGCTCTCACTCTCAGACTCTCTGTGATTCTCTCATTCTCAGATTCTCTCAGACTTTCTCAGACGCTCTCAGACTCTCTTGCTCTCTCTCTCATATTCTCTCGCTCTCACTCTCTGACTCTCTCAGACTTCCTCAGACTCTCGCTCTCTCACTCTCTCAGAATCTCTCTTTCTCTGACTCTGTCTCTCTCTGACTTCCTCAGACTCTCTCTCAGATTCTCTTATGCTCAGACTCTCTCTCACCCTCTCTTTCTCAGACTTTCAGACTCTCTCAGATTCTCTCTCTCTCTCAGACTCTGTGTCTCACTCAGACTCTCCCTCAGACTCTCTTTCTCAGACTCTCTGACACTTTCTCTCTCACTCTTTTTCACTCTTTCAGACTCTCTCTCTCACTCTGTGACTCTCTCTCAGACTCTCTTTCACTCAGATTCTCTCACACACACACCATCTCTCATTCTCTCTCATACACACACTCTGTCTCAGACTCTCTGACTTTCTCAGACTCGCTCTCAGACTCTCTTTCTCTCAAACTCTGATTCTCTCACTTTCTCTCTCAGACTCTCAGACGCTCTCAGACTTCCTCAGACTCTCTCGCTCTCACTCTCTTAGATTCTCTCTCATTCTCTCAGACTTTCTCAGACTCTCTGATTCTCTCAGACTCTCTCTCAGACGCTCTGACTCTCTCGCTCTCACTCTCTCTCTCAGACTCTCCCTCTCTGATTCTCTCAGACTTCCTCAGACTCGCTCTCTCACTCTCAGACTCTCTTTCTCTGACTCTCTCTCTCAGACTCTCTCTCACTCTCTCTTTCTCAGATTCTGTGTCTCAGTCAGACTCACTCAGACTCAGACTCTCTGACTCTCTCTCTCTCACTTTTTCAGACTCTCACTCAGACTCTCTCACTCTGTGACTCTCTCTCAGACTCTTTCAGATTCCCTCACACACAGTCTCTCTCTCTTTCAGACTCACACACACTCTCTCACTCAGACTGTCCTCAGATTCTCTCTCATTCTCTCAGACTCTCACTCTCAGATTCTCTCTGACTCTCCCTATGACTCTCTCTGTGTCTCTCAGACTCTCTCTTTCTGACTCTTTCACTCAGACTCTCTCTCAGACTCTAGACACTCTCAGTCTCTTTCTCTGACTCTCTCTCAGACTCTGTCTCTCTCAGATTCTCTCTCCCTCAGATTCTCTTTCTCTCTCTCTCTCTGACTCTGACTCTCAGTCTATCTCTCAAACTATGTCTCTCTGTCTCTCAGACTATCTCTCAGACTCTCTCTCCCTCTCTCAGATTCTCTCTCTCAGACTCTGATTCCATGTCTCACTCTTCATCTTTTTCTTTCTCACCTCTGTTCCTCTGTCCCCCACACAGTTTCTATCTCTGCCCCATCTGTGACACACACTTTCCTCCTCACACTAATTTCCCTCACACTTCTGGTTTCTTTTGCTCACACCTTCTTGATTGTGCCTTGCTTCTCCTCCTCTTCCTCTCCTCTCTGTCCTGATCTGCGTCTCTCCCCACACACACCCACACAGGTTTTCTTTATTCCTCTCATCGTGCTCCTCAGAGTTACTCTTTATTTCAGACACAAACCTCTCCCATTTCTCCCCGAAACGATGCTCTTGTCCTTCTTCACCTTCATCTACCCCAACCCCACTGGTCTGGCTTCCCGTCCTGTGGCTCTCACCCTCTCTGGAAGCTTATCTCCTTTCCTCAGGACTTTAGTCCCACCTCACACTCTCCTCCCCCTGCGCTTCACTCAGCCCCCTCATCTACCCTGTCCCTTTGCTCCCCAGGAGATGTCGACGGGGGTGGGGGGGAATGACACCGAGGTGGCATCCCTGAGCCTGGAGCTTCCTGCTCTGTCTAGTTCCCACAGCAGCGCTGACAGGAGGGCCGCTCTGGGGCACCGTGTGGTGGGTCCTCCCCATGTTGGTTTACACTCCGCACCCTCTTCCCTCCCTCTGCTCTCTGTGCCTCTCCTCTTCCTCTACTCCTGTCCCCTTCATCTCCAGCTTCTTTTCCTTGTATTTGGTTCTCACACCAACCCCCTGTTCTTCTGGTTGTAGTCAGGGAGCACATCTTTTCCTTCTGCTTTCCGCTTCCCGTTCCCTTCTCTCCTCTCTGTCCTCTGTCTCTGTCCCTCACACAGACTCAGGGTCCATGGGGTCTCCTATCTCCCCCCGCCCCCCGTCTATCCATACTCTCACTCGGCTTTTCCTGTACCTTCTTTTCATCGATTTTTTTGCTCTTCTTTCCCCCTTCGTCATCTCCCCTACTCGCCTTCACCCCCGGGGTCCTTCCCGCCATTCCGACTCTACCCCACCTCACGCCCTGGCTTCTCCTCTTTCCTGGACAGTGCCCCCCCCCTCCCATTTTCCTTCACCATTTCTCTGCCTTTTCTCGTCCCTGAGCGTCGCCCTCACCCTCTCCTGTCCCTCCGTCTCTTCCTCTCACATCTGCGCCTCCCCCCGCGGGCTGCACCCCTGCGAGGCCCGGGCCCCCTGCTGCCTCCTAGAGCGGGGAGGCCCCTCTGGCACCCACGGGCCGGGCCGGGCGTCCCCGCGGGCTGGTGATACGCGTCTCCTGCCTCCGAAGAAACGGCCCCGTGATTTGTGTTTCACACGTCATGCACCTCCTGTCACGTCCTGCCAGCTCCGGGGACCATCAGCCCACCGGTCTCTGCAGCTCCTCGCGCACCGGGACGGGGCCACTGCCCGCGACCTGGAACGGCGTCACCTCTCGGGAGGCGGCAAACCCTCCCTTCCCTCTTCTCTAGTTCTAGCTCTGTCGTTCCTTCGGTCCCCTTCGTCGCCCGGCTCCTTCCCCACACCGTTGGCTCCGCACCATCTCTGTCTTCCCGGCTGTCGAGCCGTCCTCTCCCTCGGCGGCGGCCGGGCGCTGAGGAGGGAGCGGCGTCTCCGCAGCGGGGTGTGAGCCGAGCGCGCGCGCGCCTCCCGCCCTTCCCTCTACCCTCGCTCTCGGCTTTCCTCGTCTCTGGTCGGCTCCCCGCGGCTCCCCTCCTCAGCGGGCCCCGGCCCCGGCCTCGGCCTCGGGGCGCGCGCGCGCCTTCCTGTGCGCGCGCCTGTGCCTGTCCGCGCGCGCGCGCGCGGTCTGGCCGCGGCCGGGCCCCTCTTCCCGCCAGTGTTTCCTCCCCCTCCTCCCCCGCATCCCTTCTCCTCCTCCTCTCGCTCTCCCGCCGCTCCCCACACTCTGTGTGGCACAGCCACCCCTCACTACACACCTCACTCTTCTCAGCTTGGTCTTCGCGCTCTCTCCTCTCCACCCTTTTTCTTCCACGTCTCTCTCACCTCCTCTCCCCACTCCCGGTTCCTCGAGCCTCCCTCACACCCCTCCTTTCTCGGCCTCTCCCCGTCTCTGCCCTTCTCTTTCCCACCGGCCCGCTCGCTCGCTCTCCACACTCCTGTCTCCCTTTTTCTCCTTTTCTCTATTTCCCGTCTGCTGTTCTCCCTTCCCCCGCTTTCCTTCCTTCTGCCTGCTCTCTCCTGCCTGCCCCGCTCGGCCTTGGCCTTTGCATCCCGGCCGCCAGCAAGCTCTCCGCTCCTTGCTTCCCCTGCTCTCCCTTTCCTTCCCCTCTCCCCGCCTGCCGTCTCGGCCTTCTTACCCCGTCTGTCTCAGCTGCTCCCGGGCTGCTCCTCCAGCTCCGCACCCTCCCCTTCTCCCCCGACCGTCTCCTTCCTCTGCCTTCCATTTTCCGACTCTGTCCCTTCCTCTCTCTCCCTCCTTCTCCTTCCCCCAGCCTCGCTCTCCCCGCCACGGTCTCCTTTCCTCTCCCCTCTCCGCCTCCTTCTCTCAGGGTACCCCCCCAGTCCGTCTTCTCACTCATCTTCCTTTCCCCCTCTCCTCGTTCCATGTTTTCCCCTACACTTTCTCTTCCAGTCTTTCCTCCTTGCTCCCCTCTTGCTCGTCTCCATCCCTTCTCTCTCCCCCCCTTCTCTCTCCTCCTCCTTTCCAATCTCTCTCCCTCTTTCCTTTCTCTCCTCTCTGAATCTGTCACCTCTGCTCTCTCTCCTCCAGGACTTCTCCCCTCCACTGGCCTCCTTTCCTCTGCGCCTTGTCTCCCAGTCTCCCTGTGTCAGGGAGGCCCCTCCATTGTCAGCCAGCCGCATCCTCAGCAGGAGCTCTGAGATCCTCTCCTTTGCCTCCCCCTCCTTCCCTCTCCCTCCCTGAAGTTCAGAGCTGACATCCTCCTAGGGATCTGTGCAGGGTTTGTGGCAAGAGGCTGGACAGCCTGGAGCAGGGCTGCCAAGCCAGAGCCCCCCTTGGGTGGAAGGGCCTCTGTGACACCCATTTTCTCTCTTTTTTGTCTGTCCTGGATGCTGGCCACTGCCTGGAGGAATGAGGCCTGCTCCCAGCCCAGGAAGGAGGATCCAAGGAACTGGCTTAGAGACAGGGAGTGAGTTGCCTAAAGACACTTGCACGTAAGTGCCAGGGTGGGGCTGGCTGGGCCACCCTGCAGTTGGCCAGGAATTGGCTCCTCCACTCTCCTGATCCCTGGACTCCTGTATGAGCTTGGTGAGAAGGGGGCTGCCTCCTTTCTGCCCCGTTCTCCTCCCCAACCTGCCACCATCTTCTCTTCCTCAGGCAGCATGGAGCATGGGAGGATTTCACCTGACTCCCATTTCACAGATGAGAAAATAGGCATCGGTGTTCCTGAAGACCAGCATCTGCTAGGACAGAGGCTTCATGGGAACCCCAACCTTCCCAAGGGCTAAGAGCACCCCCTGCAAGGCACTTCTCTTCAGGGAGAGGGTCCATGTGGGCCTGACCTCCCCAGAGTATCCAGGAGAGCATCCTATGGGTCTGAGAGGCATTCTCAGGCAGGGTGAAATCTTTTATCACCACCTACTGATAAAGAACAGAACTGTAACCCAGCTGTATTAGACACCAGGAATGATGTCAAGCAAAATTCTGTAAAAGTAAAATTTTTACTCCTGGCCAATATGTAAACATCACACCCAGCAAGCTTCTTGGTATGCCAATTTACACCTCCAGATTTCATGTTTGTAAGTCATCCTATGGGTGGATTCTCTTCTGTGTTGCCATGGAAATGCACACATGCCTACTATGGGAAACTAAGGAAAGTGGGATTTGGTTTACAGAGTTTGCTTCGTAGCCTATTTCTAGGAATTGGGCCAAATTGAGTTTTCCTTTGTAATGACACCATTATGCCTTGCTGACTGGGAGGTGGGTGCAGGCAAAGATGAATGACAGCTAAAGAAGCCCCAGGGATTGGTCTCTGATCCTCACCATGGAGTCTCTCTGATGGGTTAAATAAAGGAGCTTATAGAACTCATTCCAAAAGCCACCTGCTATAATGCACAATTCTGGATAGTAGAGTCTTAAAATATACTAAAATCAGCCTTACATATTTTAAAAGATTGCCTATCCTATAACTCTGTGCTAAGTATACCTAAATGACCATATGAAACGCTGGGCTGGGAAAGGGGTTTCCTAAATGCCAGGAAGCAGGTAACATTTTGTAGGGCAAAGAAGGGCATCCAAAGGGCAAGGCAGGAAACTGGGGAGGGAGACAATCCTTTCCCTGAGCATTTACCTTGCAGGTGCTCTCCCACCTTAGACCAGAGGTCAGGAGGCCAGGGTAAGGGTGCAGGAGGGAGAGAGTGGGCACTGAGCTCCATGGGGACAGAGAGGGAGGCATATGGCAGAAAGGTGGATGGGGCCATGGGGGCTTAGAGGGTGCCTGCAGCCTGGCTGGGTGGTATCTGAGGGACTCATTCATTGAGGTTGGGGGGTGCTCGTCAATGAGGCTGAAAAGGAGAAACAGATTGGAAACTAACAGACCTCCAAGGCCAGGCTGAGGGGCTGGGACTTTGTCCTGAGGGCACTATGCAGCCATGGGAGGGCTCAGAGCCGGGGAGGAGTGGGGGGCAGCTCTGGTGTCAGAAATCCACCCCCCTGAGGCCAGGGAAGGAGGCTGGGCTGATGGTCCAGGTGGGGGAGGATGAGGCCAGGGCTGGGGCCAAGGGGGACAGGAGAAGGGGTGAGGCAGGAAGGAACAGCAGAGTACGGCACCTACTCCTGCAGGGGCTCCGACTGGGGGCGGATGGGTGGCAGAGACTCTCCCAGAGGCACAGCCTGGGGAAGGAGCCAAGGGTCTGGAGACCAGGAGGGGTGTCTGAGCGGGAGACGGGTTTGATGGTCAGCAAGAGGGCTCCAGTGTGGATGGGAGGTGGCTGAGGCTGCCCCCAGCAAGTCCCCCTCTGGCAGTGTGTCCTGCAGACACATGTGCATGTATGCGAACTGATGCGGGCGCATGGGGATTCCTGCAGCACTGCTTGCAACAACCTGCAGGTCCCTCCACGGGGACCAACGAAGTCAACTCCGAGCCAGCTACATCACAGAATGAGGATGCACTTTATATCCCAGATGGAAACCTCTCCAACTTAGATAGGGAGAAAAAAACTAGAGCTACAGAGTGCCTGGGTGGCTCAGTTAAGCGTCTGCCTTCAGCGCAGGTCACAATCCCGGGGTCCTGGGATCGAGCCCCGCATCGGGCTCCCTGTTCAGCAGGGAGTCTGCTTCTCCCTCTCCCTCTCCCCGTCCCTCCCCCCATACTTGTGCTCTCTCTCTCAAATAAATAAAATCTTAAAAAAAAAAACTAGAGCTACACATTTTTGTAAAACTATTTACACAGATGTTTGCTTGTTTATGTAGAGAGTATCTCCAGAGCAACAAGCAGGAGACTGGAAACTCAGGCTGCCCCCGGTGAGGGGAACAGGTGCCAGGCTGGGGTGAGCGGAAGGCTCTTTGCTTTGGATCCTATGGTATCTTTTGAGTTCCTTGCTATATCCCTGGATACCTTGGTCAATAATATGAAATAGTAAGTGGGCTCTCCAGGGAGAGGCAAGAATTAGAAAATTTTAATGAGGACAGAGCCCCAAGGAGCCCAAACTAGCTCAGACAGTGACTGGAATATACCACAGATTAACCCTGCTGGCTCCAGAGTGATTCAAAGAGTCTTAGAGGAAAAGAAGGTAATCAGGTAAAGAGCTCAATCTCAATCCATTAAAAAATTACAAAATGGTCCGACAAATGACTGGGGCAGGAATGCACCTGCCAGTGAGACGAAGGGTTAGGAACTCCGAGTCTGAACCTTGTCCAAGAAAGCACGAGGAAACACCATGGGGGCAATTCACGTGGAGCACAGACGGGAAAGCACCCCTGGAACACTGTTTTATGTATTAAAGCCACAAAGAAACGGGTCGAACGATAACCCCCAATGTTGTGTGTAACACAACAACACAGTCGAAGAAAATACTGCGGAACTGCAAATCGGTGGGACTGTTTGGGACTCTCAGGCCACTTGTTGCAGCACAGCGGGGAGTGGCTGGCCCCTGGGAGCGAGGTCTGAGGGAAGAGAAGGGCCAAAGGAAGGGCCACAGCAGGACAGGAATCCAGAGGGACCAGAAAACAGACAGGGTGGCTTGAGGAGTCAGACAAATCACAAAAGGAATTCAAAATCGTTAAGTGCTGCCCTTGAGCAAAGGACAAGAATGGTTCCCAGAAAATCCCAATTGGTGCTACCGGGCTCCACTTCCCTCTTGAGAGAGATACAGAGCCTCACAACACGGAGAGGTTTAAGCCATCTGCTGGCGAGGTCGTGGGGGAAAGGGGACTGGCGCTTGCTCCATGGAGAGCAACTTAGCAACATGGGTCACGTTTACAAACGCCACCTTCCTTTGGCCGCCGCTGGGGTTTCATCTTGGTTACAGCTGCATCTGTGAAAAGGGGTGACATCCGTAGGTGGAGGCCAGGTTGAATGAGCTCCAGGCGCATGTCTCTGGTGGGGCACAAAAGACGAGGCCAGTCCCCCACTAGGAGAAGTCTCCAGAATATACGGGGCAGGAGCAAAGAAGCAAGGGCAAGGCTGTGTAGGAGATTCGCTACTTGTGCGTTACAAAAAGGAGAACAGCGTGTGTCCCTACCTGCCCGCGCTGGTACAGACACGAGGAGGGAAATGAAGCACATGAGAGCAAGCGGGGGAAACAACTGTCCACCACACACCTCTTACGCTGTTTTGACAGCAGAGCCACACGAATGCACCACTTTTTCATAAAAGTGCTTCCAATCTGCCATCGTAATTCCACTTTTGGTCATGCATCCCCAGGAAATAATTCAAACTCACCAAAGAGAGACTGGAGAGCGCTCGCTGTCGTGCTATTTATAACCACATCCAGCAGGAAGCTAAATGTTGAACATTTGGGGAACGGTTTAATAAACTGCCATACAACACTGCGGAGCGTTACACGGCATTTCAGGGACCGTGCCGGCCATTTCTGTGTGCTTCTGAATAATACACAGAGCGGAGCGGCGGAACTCAGTCAAGCCTGTACACCAGAACTTCCCTGGAACCAAATCAACGGGTGCCTTTGGTTGCTGGAAGTCGCACCTTTTCAAAACCCTGATGTATCTCAATATATCGTCGATATTTTTAAATAGACAAAGGGGGGGTGGTGATAAACAGGAAAGGCCAGCAGTCCTCTCCTGGTGGCCTGTCCCAGGGAAGACATTCCAGGCAGGGGAACGGATTCTATTTGCATCATCCGGCCCTCGACTCTACTAAATATTAGTTTGTTTTGTCTTTACTTTAAAAATCATTTCTTCATGCCCCAAAGCCTATGGGAGGCCTGGCATCCTGATGGGGCAGGACGCCTAAACTCCTGCTCAGAGCCATGGGCAGATAAAGGCCGGAGAGGTGTCCCAAGGCAGCGCTGCTGGGAGGAATGGGGCCCAGGGGGCGCCCATGGCCAGCCCACACCTGCTCTGTGCCAGGCCCCTCAAGGGCAGACAGGTGGGAAGTGCGTGGCCCAATCCAGTGTCAGACAAGGTAGAGGGACCCTCTAGCCTAGCCAGGGACAGGCAGGGCAAGAAGACCACGAACAAAGGCACAGAGGCTGGAGAGAACTCGGCATGTTCCCAAACTACGAGGCTCAGGGGAAAGGGGGACAAACACAAGGTCAGAGCTGGACCAGGAACTCGAGCTCCATGCTGTGGGCAAGAGGAAGTCTTTGGGGCCACGGAGGGACCACAGGGGAAGGCAGGGTGCACCAGAATCTGGCCACCCGTCCGCCCAGAGGGAAAGGACTCCTGGGGAGGAGTCCTTCTACCCTCATGGGATGGAGCTGGGAGGAGCTAGCAAATCCTTCTTGGGATGATCAAGGACAGGAGCATTCTGGCAGGAAGGGAGTTGCCTGGACGAAAGAGGACCAGGCACTGATGCCCTGGCCCCTCAGCGGCCACTGCCCCCACCACCACCCCCGCCGCCACCCCCTCCCTGGCCCCCGGCGTCTGGAGCTCCTGACATCATGAGGAACAGGACGACAGGAATGATGTACATCCACTGTGGGCCAGGTGGGAGGATGGGACGATGGACAAACAAACAAAGAGAGAGACAGAAAGAAGAGAAGTGAGTATGAGCCACGTTCCCCCAGGGCGGGAAGGTAGGGGAGCCGGCGTGAGGGGAGGCCACGTGAGGGAAGGGGGCCCAGGTCCCCTACATCACTACAGGTTGGGGAAGGGCTGGTGGGGTGCAGGGAAGGTGGAGGCGGGAGGGGGCTCAGTCCTCACTCAGGCCTCCTGCGGCGGCGGCGTGGGCCCCGGGGCGGCAGGACGCAGGGCTGTGAGCAACACAGCCCCCCCGAGGATGAGGTGCCACTGAGGAGGGAGGGGGCACAGGTCAGGGCCAGGGGTGGCCATGGGGTCCTGTGGCCATTGGGGAGGGCAGATCTGGGGCAGTGGGTTCTTGGCCTCTCTGGACCTCAGTTTCCCCACAGTGCAGCTGTCAGGAGCTACTGGCAAACCAACGGGGCCCCACAGGCACCACACTCAGGGCAGTAGGGCTTGGCATCCTCCCACCCACAGCGGCCTCCGCTGTCTCCTGCCCTTGCCTTGGGTGGACCAGCCTTCTGCCCCAGTGCCCCCAGCACCCCCCCACCAGCCCCAGCCCGGCAGCACAGGCCCGCCCCTCTCCAGCTCCAGCCAGCCTCCCGAGCACCTCCACTCATAGCCCTACCTCCCCTAACCGCCCCTTCTCAAAGCCACCAGCATCCCAGGCCCGGCTGGAGGACCCCAACCGGCCTCTCCTTTCCAAAGCTCCCCGTTCCATTTAAATCTCTGTCTCCTTCCCTTCTTCAGCCTCCCAGTACTGGCCCAGCCCCCTCCCAGTACTGCCCATCCCTCCCCTGACCACCGCCCTCCTCACTGCCCTTCCTCCAGACAGGCCTCTGTTCAAGACCAACACTGCCTGTACTGCACCTGCCCCCAGCCTGAGGCAGGCCTGCGCTGCCACCGGGCCCAGGGGACCCTTCCCCGTCTCACCCCGCCACCTGGCTCTGGGCCGGCCGTTTGCTGAGCCTGGATGCCCTGCGACCGCTGCCGTGAACAGACCCAGGCGGAGGCATGCGCAGGGCCCATAGTCCTCACCCACTCCGCCCAGGCCTTGGGCTCAGCCCAGGTGCCAGGGGACGGGCCCGGAGGCGACAAGCAAGCCCCACGCACAGGAGGCCTGGAGAATGAGGAACAGGCCGAGGGCCACAGGGGAGAGAAGGGCAGAGGGCAACTCAGGAGGGAAGGGAGCAGGGGCAGGCAGAGCTCCACTCACATATTTGGCGAAAAAGGACTTCTGTTCCTGGGGGTTCTTGGCCTTCTGGGCCTGCTCCATCTCCAGGCGCTCAATGAAGGCTGCGGTCTCAGGACTAGGGGTGGGCGGAGAAGGAGAGAGGGTAAGGGGCTGGGGCAGCCAACGAGGACACGGCAAAGCCAGCAGAAGGACGGCTGAGACAGAGACTGGACTGCCCACGCCCCTGCCCTGTACCCGCACCCCGCGCGCCCGCACCCTGCCCACCCTCACCCCGGGGCGGTGGCCGGCGGCTGCAGCTGCACAGAGGTGTTGAACAGTTCCAGGTCCACGTCTTCCACTTCGTGTCCCCTGCAGCCCCCAGGATGCGTCACCACTGACACGCCCACCACGTTGCCAGCCACGTCCACGTGCAGAGTCAGCTGGTCCGAGAGGTGCGACTCCACCAGGGAGCACTGGGGGGGGCAGGGGGATCAGAGCTGCCACCCAGACCTTGCCCACGCCAAGACCCCAAAGTCTCCAACCCCTCTCACAGGGCCCAGAAGGATCTTTCAAAGCCCTTCATGGGTTCCCCCTCCTTCGGGCACAAGTCCAAGTGCAAAAGCCTCCCCATGAGGTCCTGTGATGTCCCATCGAAGGGCCCACCACGTGGACTGTCCCCTTCCAGCCCAGGGGACCCTTGAGGGCAAGGCCAGGTCTGAGTCCTCCCTGTCCATAAATGTTGGGGCACAAATGGTGGAAGCCAGGCCGGGGCAGGTGGGAGGCACAAGGAAGGTCCCCGTCACTGACTCACCGCAGGGACAAAAGAGGAGACATAACCGCCAGCTTCTGGGCCATCAGGGGCCCCAGGGCGCTGAGGGACCCGGACACGGTACAAGCCATTCAGGGCTGCCACATCCTGCAGGGCAGAGGAGGGTGGCAGTGAGAAGGACAATGAGCGGCCCCCGCCAGGCCTGGACTGCCACCGGGCCCAGGGGACCCTTCCCCCGTCTCACCCCACCAGCATCCCCCTAACCCCTAGCCCAGAACTTTTCCCAGTGGGTGGCCCTGCTGGTGAGTGAGGCCAGGAGCCACTGGGTGCTCCACCTGGGGGAGAAGCCACCTTAAGGGCAGTAGAGCCCAGCCCAGGGATGCAGTGAGTCCCAAGGACACTTTCCTCAAACCTGGATCCAGTTGCACCTGGGCCCACCCCATACCTAGACTCCCCAGTCACAGGAGTGACAAATTCTCTTGAGAGGCAGCTGTGACAAAGAACCACATGGGAAGCACACAGCAAGGCTGGCTGGGGTGGACCACCTCCCACAGGGAGGGCGCCCATGGGCACGTGCCTGCCCACGATGAAACCTGCATCCCCAGCCTCCCTGGCAACTACATCTGGCTAAAGGGAGAGAGTGCAAGTAGACTGTAGCAGCTTTGGTGGGCCGTCCCCAAAAGATGGCTTCTCTCTCTGCGCCTCCTTTTTCTCTTCCTCTGGCCTGCTGCATCTCCGTGCACCATCCCTAGGGAGGACCAGGCCAGGCCAGGGAGGAGCCTGGCCTTGAGGAAGCCACGAAGCACACTATGGTAGAAATAACCTTCTTTTGTTTAACTGTGGCCTTTACGGGGATCTCTTTCTCCTCCCCAGCAAATCTCCTCCTAACTGACTGTAAAGCATCTTGGCTGAACCTGGAAGGGTGAGACGAGCTAACGATATGGCATGGCATGCTCCAAGACACAGGTCCCCCCACACCCCAGCCAAGCCCCGGGTCCCCTCCTCACCCGGAGCCGGCCGCGCTCCTCCTCATTGAGCTGTCGCTGCGACAGGGACAAACTGCCGTCCTGCTGGTTCCAGAGCAATGAGCCCCGCTTCCGAAAGTAGGCACTGTCATCTGTGGGGAATCAGGGCTCAGCAGCCACCCCATCACTGAACCCCTTGCAATGACCAGGTTGCTTCCCCCTCCCGAGCCCCCATTTTCCCACTTGCAAAGTGGGGACACCCACCCCCCACCATGTCCTGCCCTCCTATCTCACAGGGCAGCCCACGGCAGATGTCTAGACACCACAGCTCCTAAGCCCTGCCTCTGCCTTGCCAGGTGACCCAGGGACAGTCACCTAATCTCTCTAAGCCTCAGTTCTCTCAACTGCAAAATACAGGGGCTTCCAACCACTGGGCCATGTCAGAACCAGTGGGGCTTTCCTGGCAGAGGCCAGGGTCTGAGTCAGGAGGTCTGTGGAGGGTCCCAGCTTCAGCGTTTCTAACAAGTGCCCCAGAGTTTGGGGGCTTGGACCTCTGGGCCATACTGACCTCTGTGCTCTAGGAATCTGAACACCTGAATCGTAGTTATTTAAGCTGGGCTGTACAGCAGATCCGGGCTCTACCATTCACTGACAGAAGGACCTCGTGTGGTGCCCCTCTGAGCCTCAGTTTCCCCTTCTGGAAAATGGGGCTATCTCTAATACCTACTAAGTTGCATGACTGCAGCAAGGGCAAATGAGTGAATACACGCAGAGCGTCTAGCCCCTACTGCAGGGCACAGGGTGACTAGTCTAAGAAGTCTGCTCTGAGTTTATTACTACTGCACTGCCTTTCTGAAACTAGGATTTGTCTTACAGATAAAGGGAGTATTCAAAGGTAGGGTTCCTTCTCTCTCATGTCCTCCCTGCCCCAACCTCCCCAGAATAATGCAAACACACTGAGGGGCAAAACTTTTAGTAAATGGATGGCATGTCTCACACTGGGTAGCACCCAGACCCAAGTTCTTGACTTCACGGGGCACCAGGAAAGTGCCCAGACAAGGACGTTGCTGGACTCACCGATCTCGAATGAGTGCTCCAGCAGCAGCCCCACGGTGCCACAGCCCTCACCCTCTCGACCTTCTGCTCCCGCCTGCAGGTGAGAGAGAGGTCCCCAGGTGAGGACCATCAGAGCCCTCAGCAGGGCAGGACCCACGGACCCCAGGGCAGACGCAGGCTGAAGGAGGAACCTTACTTTCACATTCATATCCAAACACTGACACTTGTCCACCATGATTCCACCAGGAACCGCCCATTTCATGAAAATTCATGATCTGGACGGTCCCCAGAAAACCAAAGCCTGCAAAGAAGCGTAACTTTGTTTCCAAGGCAACCATCTCCAGTTCCAAGGCAACTGTCTTCACGGCTGGCATCGTAAACATTCGTGGGGTAAAGGATACCTGAGCTTCCTTCCCAACCTAATATACAAGTGGCCTCGTTTTCACCTTAACAGCCACAATAGCGACGCTGCCGCCCGAGTTCCGCCCCTTATCAAGTACATACAAGGCTCCACGCCGGCCATTTCTCCAAATTCAAATTTCTCCTACCTCTGCGTCCTCCAACCACGCCCTGGCACCTACGCAACCCTCACACCTGCGCAACCCGGTGCCCAGATTTTAATCCTCCAACTCAAGATCCCGCCCTCCTTATGCATATTCAGGAGGCAGGACTTTATCCAATAACTCGAGAGCCTCTCTGCCCTTTTCGTTTTAGCCGCCCCTACGTCTGATTCGCCAAGGTTCCACCCGGGCCACACCTCCTCATGCATATTTAACGACTGCGGATCCCTAGCGTTTCAACGTTAACACGATGTTCTTGCCCCAACCTCCTTCGGCGCATCCTCGTTTTTACAGCACCGAAAGCCCAGGGACCAATATCCGATCCAAGCCCCGCCCCCTCATGCATATTCACGCGCTAAAGCCTTCCTAACTATACTCACTTTCACCTCTTCTTCCCTCTTGACCCTGCAATGCCTCATTCCCACCTTACCCAACCTAAACACCCGAGACCCAGGATTTCCGTCAGCCCCACCCCCCGTGCAGAGCCAATGAGTACTCACCCCCCGCAGAGCGGCCCCGGACCGGCAGCCACTGCCCCGGGCCCGGCTGGGAGCTGCTGCCGCCATGAGCAAGAGCAGGAGCAGCCGAGTAGCTACAGCGCCGGCGGCCGCCATTTTAACCCCTTCCCATCAGGCCAGGGGAGGGAGTAAGCCGGGCGCTATGGAGCGGCACGCCCATGCGCCTGCGCCAGTTCTTTGCGCATGCGCACTAGCGCCCCACGGGGTATGACATCAGCCGGGTGGCTACAGTTTCATCGAGGTCTCTGGGCACCGCCCCCTATGATCACGTCACAACAACGGGCGTCTCTTCGGTGACGTTAAAGCGGGTCTGCCGCGTTGTGACGTGATAGAGCCCGCGGCCCCACCCGCCGGTTTTCTCCGCCGGCACCGTCCTCTGCTCTCCCCATGGGGCGGGGCGTTGCGATGATGCGGGGGCACGAGGCTAAGCTGGCCCCCAGTGGAACAGGTGAGGAGGGACCGGGTGGGATGGCAGGCGAGAGGCGGAGCCGGGCCTGGTGGGGTGGCACCAGGTGAGGGATGGGGCCGACGATACGAAGACTGATAGCCCAGATTCCCCTACCCTCAGAGTGGGACTTCCCTGGGCCCTACCAGCTGGGGGCCCCCGGCCCAGTCTCCTGGACTAGACCCCTCGAACTTCGCCTCTCTAGAATGCCCCCTGGTTCCAGCCTATCCCACGGGCCGGCCCGGACGGCTCCAACGCCACCTCCTGAGCGGCGAGTTCGACCAGCTGCGAGACTTCCCCATCTTTGAGAGCAACTTTGTGCAGGTGTGGAGCCCCAGAACCCCCTGATACCGAGCCTGGGCTTGAGCCCTGTCCTGACTTGGGGAACCCCTGCTCTGCCGACTTCTGACCATTCTCCTATAAAGTTCATCTCCTGGGATTCTGGATCAACCCCCACCCCCATGCTTCTAGACCTTTAGCTTCTCTATGAACCCTGGCCTCTGATTTCCTTGGTTCATTTTCCCTGACTTCACACCCGGATAACTCTTGACCTCTGACCCCAGGATATCTGACCCCGGACTTGGTGTTTAATACACTTGGCTCATGACCCTTAATCCCACCAATCCTGCCTTCCATCTGTCTGCCTTCTAACCTCTCACCCCTGGCCCCAGGTGACCCGGTTAGGAGAAGTCGCCAACAAGGTCACCATGGGGGTGGCAGCCTCCAGTCCAGCCCTGGAACTCCCGGACCTGTTGCTGCTGGCCGGCCCTGCCAAGGATAACGGACACCTGCAGCTCTTTGGGTGACTGCCCCCATCCCAGCCTAGACCTCCTCCATCCCCAGCTCTGGGCATCCTGGGCCCCCTCCCTGCAGCACCTCCTCTCATACAGATGACTCCCAGGGCCAGGAGTCTTGGATGGCTGCCAGCCCACTGTGGGCTGCTGTACACCCAGGGGAACAAAGGGAGGGCAATCCATGGGGGCTAGAAATCAGAGATAGATGGACATGAGAGGGACAGTCCTCAGCCTTGCCCTGGCAAGGATCAGAAGAATAAGCATGTATGCAGTACCTGCCGCATACCCAGCACCCTGTAGGCCATGCAGGTAACCTCATCTCCGACGTACTCACATGGTGGGGCCCCTTAGCCCCATCCTTTGAAGAGATAAACCGAGGCTCAGAGAGGGGAGCCAATTACCCAGAGACCCACAGTGGTTCAGGGGTTGGGTTGGGATTGGAATCTCAGGTACCTCATCCTTACTGATCTCATGATTCTTTTTTTTTTTTTAAGATTTTATTTATTATTTGACAGAAAGATAGAGCCAGAGAGCATAAGCAGGGGGAATGGCAGAGGGAGAGGGAGAGGGAGAAGCAGGCTCCCCACTGAGCAAGACTCACATCTCACACACACACACACACACACTCAAAGGGGCCCACAGTTCTTTGTCTGCAGTTCTGAAATCTAAAAAGTTCTTTTGCAACCCACTTGATGGCAGAATCTGATTCTGACCTAACTAAATGAAGGCTACTTACAGCCTTTATGTATTGCCCCTGTAGAAGTTTAGAACATTCCACAAAGCAGTATGCTGACGCCTTACGGTGCACCGGGGCATTTTCTCTTCTACACTGCTCCTTTTCCTTTCAGTGCTAATCTATCCCACCAATTGACCTCACTGCTCACTGAGTCATGACCTTCAGTGGGAGGGAGACTAAGGACAGTGCCAAGGGGTGCTTGGAACCCCCATAATCTCCTTCAACACTGTCCCCCAAATAAACATACCGTCAAGGTAAAAACACTGAGCTTGCTCTGCAAATAAAGCATCAAGACTCACTCAGCCCCTAGTTCCTCACTTCTAACCTGCTTTGCAGCTTGGAGCTAGCCTGGGCCAGTTGGGATAAGCATATTGTGGGTGTTCGCCCTTCCTTTAAAACCAGCTGCAGGTGCATGCTACTTTTCCACTCTGCTTATTCCCTCCTCAGCACTATATCAACATTCACTTCATATCAACATAAGTACAACCACCACATCCTTTTTTGGACATACACGAGCTTGGACCCCAAGCTTGCATCTGGTGCTGTTACCATCCTGCCTGGGTTCAAATCCTGGCTTCACCTCTTCTTCACTGGCTTTAGCCAAGTTCCCTACCTATCTGTGCCTCGGTTTCCCCATCTGGAACATGGGGATAAGAGGAGAGCCCACCTTCTAGGGCTGTCAGGGGATAAACTGAGTAAATGTTTGTGAAGTGCTTAGAACAACCCCTGGCACGGTGTCAGCGCTTTGTAAACATCAACTGTTATTCTGCCATTTGGGGAATGTCATAACAGATGGAGCCACCTATCTAACTGACAATAGTGTTGTGCCTGGTGTCTTGAGATTATAGCCAGTGTGGTAGGCAGAGGGCATCCATGGGTACAGGCGTGAGAGTGTCTGTAAGATCAATTCCTAGAGGTAGTATTGCTGGGCCAGAGGGTGGTATATGGCTGCCCCGTGTTGTGGGTAAGAACGTGGATAAGACTTGGGTTCAAATCCCTGTTGTGTGACCTGGGCCAAATTATCCACCCTCTCAACAAGCATCCATTGAGCACCTGCCATGTGTGAGCTCTGGGTACTCGGGGAACAGCGGCGAACAAAATGGGACCAAAATCTCTGTCTTCAAACAACCCCTCTGGGAAGGCAGACAGAATAAATGACAATTTGTCCAAAGGGGTAAGGTCTGTGGAGACATATCAGATGGGGTAGAGGGAGTGGGGAGGTCTGCAAGGGTGGACATGGTTGCAAGTAAGCCACGGGTTGTAAACAGACCTTCTCCCAGAGAAGGCGCTTCTTGAGAAAGACACAAGATGAAGGGGCCAAGCCACGGGGCTGGCTGGAGGAAGATTTCCCAGCCTGTGCAGTGGTCCTGAGGTTGGAGCTCGCCTGGTAGGTTTATGGAACAGCAACGAGGCCGGTGTTGCCGGGGCTGAGTGAGTGAGTGAGCAGAGAGGTAAACAGAGGAGGCAGATCCTGCAGGGTCTGGTGGTGAAGGTGCTGCGGACTTCGCTTTTACTCGGAGCCGCGGGAGGGACGTGAACTTGGGTGTTGGCCGGCGCCCTCTGGCGGCCGCGTGGGAACAGAGTGGCGAAGGCCGAGGCCGCCGCCTAGGCGGGAAATCACCGTGCCGAGCCAGGGAGCCTCAGAACCTGAGGCTGCCCCTTCCGCCCTCCCAGGCTGTTCCCCTTGCAGTTCGTCCAGCTCTTCGTCCACGACGAAAGCCGCTGGCAACTCAAGGTCAAGTTCCGCACCGGCCGCGCCTTCTACCTGCAGCTGCGGGCCCCGGCCGAGACCCGAGACCGCGAGTTCGGCCAGTGGGTGCGGCTGCTGTACCGCCTGCGCTTCCATTCGGCCGAGGGAGCCGTGCCTTTCACGCAGGAGTACTCGACGGTGGAGGATGGCGAGGACGACGAGGACGACGAGGACGACGAGGACGAAGATCCGATAGAGCGAGAGGAGGTGGGGGAGGGGAGGGGCTGCCAAGGAGGAGGTGGGGCGGGGAGGGGGCGGGGCTGGGGCTGGACTCCGGGGTGGGGGGGTGGGGGGGTGGCGGAGGTGGGGGCGTGGGGGGTGGGGGGGAAGGAAGCCGCCGGGAATTTGGACTACCCTGAGGGAGGGCTGGGGACCTAGACTCCTGAGTATGAGGGAGGGCTGGGGGCCTGGATTCCTGTGTTCAGAGCGCCCGGCACCTAAGAAGGACCGACTCCTGAGTCCTGAAAGGGTATGAAATCTCTGTGTAGACACAGCAAGATCTCAAGGCAGGGTCTGCAGGGCCTTGGGTACACTAGCCAAGGTGGCTATATAGTTCCCTAATTGGGCACCCCTATCCCCCAGCCTCTCTCCCCTTGACCTACTTCGGTGGAGTATGGGGAGGGGACACCTGGGCCTTGAAGGGCTAGGGTGGGTCAGACCAGATGACCCATTCCCTAGAAGGCCTTGGGGAGGGAAGGAGCACCAATCTTTGAAGGTGGGGCATTGAAACCTCTTCCTCTGGAGACACCCCACTCTCCCCACCTTCCAGGTAAGTACAAAGTCACCCCACCCACCCACCCATCCCAAAACTGCCAATACATCTGCAGGTCAAGGCCTCTGAGACACTCTTTCTTATACTCAGCTTCAAGCCATGGAAGCCAGACTTGACCCACAGACCTCTGAACTCTGGGGACTCTGATTCCTCCAATATCCGTAAGGTCACAAAAGGACCAGAGATCAAAGTACCCTACCTCAGGGCCAGAAAGATGAATTATTAAAGTTAATAAAGATCGGCCACTTAAGAACTTAAGAACAACCAGGTCATGAGCACTTTTGTCAACATCACTAATTCAACATTGCCTCAGTATGGTGTTCAGTTCATCGTGTGTGGCTCCCCGGGCCACCATGAGACCTAGTGCCCACCATTCCATCATGGCTACCTCACCAGAGTAGTCTTCCCCATCTGGGCTTTGGTTCCTCTTTAACTCATCGTAGTTGCCACTGAAGCTAGCCTGCCTCCTTCCCGCTCATAGTAGCTAGTCCCAGAGGGCTGCCTCCACAAGGTCGTGGTTCACCTGTGACTTGTAATTGCCATGGCAACATGGAGCGTCCCTAAAGTAGCTATTCCAAGATGGAGGCCTCAACGTGGTCTGTTTCATCAGGGCTGCCTTATCATGGTTGCCATTCCAATTTGCTGTCCCCATCACCCACCCCCAGGTGACTAAGCCCCTGTGGGAAGGAGGAGGCCGAGCTACAAATTCAAGAAGGACAGACAGACACACACAGGTTGTAGACAAGACTATTATCTTCTCAGTAGTAACTCTGGAAAGGGAAACAGTGTTCAGGGAGGTCTAGGTTAGGACCCAGCAGCCAATATCTTGGCAGGTGGAAGACAGTCTTACTGTGGCACTGTGGGGGGAAATGAGAAAAGAGTGGATGAGGTGGGCTGGGCTTCCCAAGTCTCTGTGCCCCAGCCCCAGGCTCCTTTGCCAGCTAGATTCACATGGCTATCAGGGGGAGCACGTTGATCCTTCACATCTCCGTGGGGCAGTCAAACCACTGTCATGGTGTCTGTGATTCCTGTAGCTTTGAACCCCAAACTGGGATGTTCTCATCAGGGATTTCTAAGCAGCTGCTGGTGACAGGCTGTCATTGGAATCCCAAAATAGGGATATTTCTAAGCTGATTCAGTAATTAATAAAGGGGATAGCAAAACATTAGAAATTGAGTCAGCCTGGAAGAGCAGTGTTCAGAATGACAGCCAGTAAGGCTTAGGGGGTGGTCTCGCTTGTTAAGGGTCTACGGCCACTTCTGTCTTCTGGGTGGTCATCAGGGCCGGGGGAGTCACAACAGGGGAGGGACACTGGAAGCCCATATTAGCATCAGTCACATCTGAGGGAATTGGGTAGCAGCCTCTCCAGTGAGCCTTGACTGGCAGTTTGATGGGCTGCAGCAGAGGAGGTGAGGAAAAGCATTCCAGGTAGAGGGAACAACATGTGCAAAGTCCCAGGGACAAGAGAAAGCACGGCCAGTTTGTCCAACTGCCAACAGCTTGGTGTGGCTGGAACAGTGTTGAGGAAAATGGCCCCCCAGAGCAGGGCATGTGGGAGAAGGTTCAGGACCATGGACACCAGGCAGAGGGGCTTCAGGGCTGCTGGGGAGCCTGGGGAAGGCCACAGGCAAGGGAAGGGCAAGTCAGCGCTGGATAGAGAGCCCCCTAGGGCCCTGTGGGGGGGTGGGATGGAGGGAGACATGGGAGGCAGGGAGGCCAGGGAGGAGGCCAGGCAAGAATTCCAGAGGAAATGGTGATCAGGGCTGGGGCTGAAGGGTAGAGAGGAGGGACAGAGCTTGGGGAGGAGAGGCATTTTTCTGGGCGCCCGCCCATCTCCCCACATAGGCCAGGCCCACCAGAGCCTTGGTGATCATCTGCCAGCTCTTCTCGATCTCATTCACTTCTTATCTGTCCTTCAACTCCTTTTGGAAAACTTCCTCAGACGACTGCCCCAGCTGGATCAGGTGCTCCCCCAGCCCCACCCCTACAATGCCCTGTGCACATGTCACCCTGCATCGTTCTTGTTGGGGTCTGAATCCGGCTTCCTCATTACACGCCTAGGGGTCCCGGGCTGACTCAGCTCTGCGCTCTGGGTAGCTGTGTGAGAGCAGGAGTGAGGGGCAGCCAGGTGCTCACCTCGGACCTCCAGCTTGCACTCGGCCAGTGCCTCCCCCAGCTCATTGACAGCCCTACAGGAGTAAGTCCCCGCGTCAAAGGGGGATGGGCGGCGGATGTTGAGCGTCAGGACTCCCTGGTAGTTGGTCATCAGGAATCTGGGATCTTCGCGGATTTCCATGTGGTTCTTCATCCAGACCACCTTCGGCTGTTGAGCAGAGTGGGAGAAGAGGCCAGCTTAGGGAAGTTTCCTGGATGATGGTAAAGTGGGCTTTGGAAGGCAGATCTGGATTCAATTCTTGGCTGTGCTCCCCCCTAATTTTGACTGGGTGACCCTGAACTCGTCATTTCTCCTCTCTGACCCTCAGTCTCCTCTTTGTGAGAGGAAGAGCTCACTCTCTTTTTTGGCCCACAGAACCCTACGTGATTTGGCCCCATTACTCTTCCGCCCTCACCCCATCCTGTCGCTCCCTCCCTCTGCTCCATCCATACGGGCCTCCTCACTCTTCCTCAAACAGACCCGACAGGCTCCCACCTCAGGACCTTGGCTGTTCCCTCTTCCAATACTGCTCTTCCCTCCTCTTTTCCCCTAATCAGGACCGGCTTATCTTTCAGATCTCTGTTCACAAGTCATTTCGGGCCGCTAGGCTGCAGCAGGAATGCCCACTGTATGTTCCCAACTACCCTCCGAGCTCTGACCTGCATCCCACCCTTCATGGTTTTATAGTCATTTGCATGACTTCGGATTCACGTTGGTCTCCCCCAACATCCAGGAACTTCCTGTCCAATTCACCAGCACACACAGCCTCTGAAAATGTGTGTTGAAAGAATAAACAGACTGCGAGAGTGAGTGATGTAAATAAGCAAACGGAGTGAATAAATGCGCCGAGTAAATGAATGGATTGGTAGGTGAGTAAATGAGCGGAATGAATAAATGAGTACATTAGTGAATAAAGTGAGTAGATGGAGATGGAGGAGGTGAACTAATGAATCCGCGGTGTGCCTACGGGGGTGAAGCTGAGAACTTGGAGTTAGACCGGAAGTCGGCAAACTTCATCTGTAAAGGGCCAGGTAGTCAGTATTTCAGGCTGTGCAGGCTCTGTGGTCTCTGCGGCCTCAGGCAGTACTGAAGTGTGCAGAGCCGCGTCCCAATAATGTGTATTTAGAGAAACTGGTGGCAAGCAGATTTGGCCCGCGAGCCCTCGTTTGCCAGCCCTGGTCCCGGTGAGCCACTGGAGCTCAAGGCTGCAAGTGTCCACATTCCCAACAGCGGTCGGGAAACTGGACGGAGCAGAAGATGCGGGGAGCCCCGGAGGTTCAGACATCCTCCCAACCCCCGCCAAAGTTTTCTGTTTCCGAGGGAAGCCAGAGTGTAATGATCTGAGGCTCGGGCTCTGATCGAAGGGGCGAGAGACAGGAAGTGGGTTAAAAGTGAGTAAATCCCATGAACAGAAGAGAGAGAAGTCGGGGGGGAAAGAGGTGGTGTGGCTGCATCTGGGTGAAGATTTCCCTCTAGGGTCACGTGCACACGTGCACGCACACACACGGCACCTTTGGGTGGCCTCGGACCGCACAGTTGAGAGCTGCAGTGTAACCAGCCACGACCACCCGGTCTGGTAGAGGCGTAAGGAACTTGGGAGGTGTTCGGAAGTCATGCTCCTTGTACTCACGCGGCCTGAAGGTGATACCTGGCGAAAGCAAGATGCACCTGTCAGGTGACCAATCTGGACTGGCCCCTGATTGCCTCTCCTCTGTCACCAGGTGCCATCAGCTTTGAGTCTGGGGGTGGGGGGAGGAGTCAAGGTAGAACCCCAGCAGAGAGAGGAGACCGGACCCCAGGGAGTGGGGTGGCACTACCTGTCTTGAGGATCCGGGCTGTGTTCTTGGAGACGCCAGGTGAGTCACTGATCCCACAGATGTTCTTGCTGAAAACGCGGAAATAGTATTCGTTGCCCACGATGAGGTCAGGCACGGTACAGGAAGTATGCCGGTTGTGTTCGTAGACAGTGAACCACTCCTGGGGGGGCGGGGGGGGAGGCAGGGAGGGGCCGGGAGAGTCGGACACAGGGACACAGACACAAGAAGGACCAGGGCATGAGCAAAGCACACCAAAGTATGAGTCCACTAAGACAACCTGCCGTTCACAGGAGCACTGTTCACAATGGCCCAAAAGGTGGGAACACCCCAAGCAGATCAATGGAGAAGTAAAACGTGGTACATCCAAACCACGGACCATCACTCAGCCACGGAAAGGAATGAGCACTGATCCACACTGCAATGTGGGTGGACCCAGAAAACTTTATGCTGAGTGAAGGAAGCCAGGCACAAGAGGCCACATACTGGATGATCCCATTTATATGAAATGTCCAGAGTAGGTAAATCCATAAAAAGAGGAAGCAGATTAGTGGTCCTGGGGTTGGGGTGGGGGTGAATGCTTAATGGGTACGAGGTTTCCTTTCGGGGAGATGAAAATGTCTTGGAACTAGATGTGCTGGTGACACAACAGTGGGAATGGACTAAAAGCTTTAAAAACATTAATGCTTAATTTTATGTGAATTTTACCTTAGTTAAAAAAAAGAAAGAAAAGAAAACGCATCATGCACCGTATTTCAGCCAAAAAGCTTCCCTCCCAGCCCCAGCCCATGCTCCCAATCTCTCCAAGCCTCGGTTTCCCTTTCCCGGCTGTGAACCGGAAACAATGGCGTCTACTCTGACCATCTGGCCCACCCCACCCCGGGCCCTTCTGGGGTCTCACCATGGTTTTCTTGTCGGCTTTCTGGACAAGATACCCTGTGATCTCACTGTTCCCATTATCTCCGGGAGGCTGCCACTGCACCAGCGCGTTAGTGCCCCACACCTCCTTCACCATCACGTTCTCTGCTGGTCCTGCCTTTTCTGGAATGGGGGCGGGGGTTGTCAGACGTCCGCCCGTCGCCTCCTCTCCCCATCTCTGCCCCCCTCACCTGGTCCCCGGATTCTGATATCGCTTAGGCTTTTCCCCACTCCCACTTCCTCGCCTTTTGGCGCCATCCCCGCCTCGCACCCTCTTTTCCATCCCAGTCTCTTCACTTCCCGGTTCCTGGGCCGCAGTGCCTCCCCCCTGCCCCAGCCGGCCGCGCACCCACGACCCGGATGCGGATGGTGGCAGTGTCCTTCATGTTCTCGATCTGCACGGTCAGCTCGTATTCCCCTGAGTCCGAGCGCGCCGCCTGGCGCACGAAGAACACGGTGTCGAAGTCGCTGGTGCGCAGGTGCACGCGGTTGGGGTCCACCGGCGCCCCGCCCCTCGTCCACACCACCTGGGGCCGGGGCTTTCCCTGGGCGGGGGCGGAGGGACGAGGAGCAGAGAGGTCAGCCCGGGTCTCGCCCTGGCCCTGACCCTCTGAGCCCGACCCCAGCTCGGCGCACCTGGAAGGGGATGACGAGGTTGAGGTGTTCCCCCACTTTGCGGACGTAAGTCTGGCGGAGGTGACGCGGGAGCCGGATCTTGGGTTGCTCTGAGGGCACAGACATAGGAACCGGGACTCAGTGCTGGGCTGGGGGGCGCTCGAGGGAGGGACAGAGAGACAGTGGCAATGACGTTCTCGCGGGTGGCCCTAATGATGGCATGGCAAGGGCATGTGACAGCAACTTGGTCTTTAGGACAGCGGGCTCAGAGTCACTTACGCACGATCTCCCGGATGGTGACCGCCTGGAACAGGGAGACGGGCTTGCTGCGCCCCGCGATGTTGACCGCCACCACCCGAAACAAGATTTTTGCTCCGGTGGGGAGATTCTTGACGGTGAAGCCACAGCGCTCTATGGGCTCCGTGTTAGCAGGGACCCAGTCCTCGGCTACAAAAGAGAAGCAACGCTGGGAACTTTTCTAGGAGCCCCTCAGAGGGTTGTCCCTTCCCGTGCCTTGGGACCACCGCAATGGACAGCAGCAGCTGACATTTATTAAGCACTTATTATGACCAGGTTGGAAGGGTGGCACACGTGTTAGTTAGTTCATTAATTTCTGCCTCTGTCCTATGTTATCCCCCATTTTAGAGATGGGGAAATCAAGGTTCAGAGGAGTAGGGAATCGGGGGTGGTGGTTAGAGACAGCTTCTGGATTTCCTGCCTCCTTGGTTTCCATCTTGGGTTTATTGCCATAGGTTGGTGAACCAATGTGGGTCAGACCAACAACCACCGGGGTGAACTCTAACAAGAGTGAAATATCACAGTGGCCTGGCACCGACTGGGGAGGGATGGGCAAGGGCAAGGGCAAGAATGGGGTAAAGAGCACTGGAAAGAGAAAGAGGGAAGAAGCTGACGAGAGTCCAACCATCCACCATTTACATGCATTACCAAATGCAGTCATCACTGTACCCTGTCAAGGAGGCAACTGTCTTCGCCCATTTTTAGATGAAGAAACTGTTAGAAAGTGTAGGGGCAGGATGGGAACCCACGTCTGTCTGACTTTAAGGCCTGGGATACGGTGTTGAGATGATCACACCTGTCTTCCCAATGAGATGACCATGTTGCAGGTATCCCCATAGCCATGGCACTGGGTCTGGCATGGAGTCCAGTGCTCAATACATGTTTGTTCGGTGGAGGATAGAGAGTTGGATGTGTGGAAATATGGATGGATGGATGGATGGATGGATGGATGGATGGATACACAGAAAGATGGAGAGACAGCAGACAGATGGTTAGATGTTTATATAGGGAAATGGATGAATGGAAAGAAGGAAAGGAGGGTGGAAGGGAGGGAGGGAAGAGAGAAGAAAGATGGTAGTGAAGAGAGAAATATACGGATGGAAAACATGTTACAGGATAGATGGATAGTTGGTTGAACCAAAAGATTTTCTGATGGATTACAGATGGTTGGATGGATGACCAATGGTGGGCAAATGGATGGGAAGAAAGCAGGAAGGAGGGAGGGAAGGAAGGAAGGAAGGAAGGAAGGAAGGAAGGAAGGAAGGAAGGAAGGAAGGAAGGAAGGAAAGACAGATGGGTGGGTGGATGGATGGACGGATGGATGAGAGAAAGAAGGAATATAGGTGGTAGATAAATACAGGGATGATGGATGGATGGATGGATGAAAAGCTATTATTGTATGGAAGATGTGTACAGAGGAAGGAGGATGGGAGGGAGAGAGGGAGGGAGAGAGGACAAGCTGGTCAATGGGGGCCTAGCTTGAGCCACCCCATTCAGGGATTCATGCAAGTAAAATATAGACACAGAACCAGGGCAGCCCACCCCATCAGAGAGCTCTCCTGCACTGCCCTGTTTGCAGTCCCATGGATTATACCCCCAACCAGGGCTCTGTGTGAGCCACCGCGCCCCCACCCCAGGCCTGATGGGGCCACTCACAGCCCTCCAGGCAGTACTCCACCAGGTACCCATCGATGCCGCCTGCCCCAATCCTATTTGGGGGCCTCCACTTGAGAGTGGTGGTGGTGTCTGTCACGTCTTCCACCGTCAGGTGCAAGGGTTCACTCGTGGGCGCTGTAAGAATCCAGGGAAAGGGGAAGTGGAGGTAAATGAGGGGTTGGCGGTCACAGGGAGGGGCAGGGATCAGAGCTGGAGTCACCGACCAGGAAAGGGAGAAATATGGTGGGCCAGAGGTCAGTGAGCCAGGACGTGTCATCATGAGTCATTAAAACAAGATACGTCAAGGGACAGTGAGGTCTCCAGGAGCAGGGAAAAGTGTTAGTCTGGTAGGTCAGAGGCCCATGAGGTATTTGGGCAACAGCACAGAGTCTAGGATCATAGAGATTGGTGACTAATGTGCTGGGTCAGTAAGAGGTCAGGAGGTTGGTTAGGGCTGGAGGGTCAAAGGCCAGGTGTAGGGTCAGAGATCAGCAACAGGCAGGGCAGGGGTCGGAGGTGGACAGGGGTTTGGGGAGGGTGCAGAGGAGCATCACCAATAGGCATGAAGGGCTTGGTCTTCATGCTGGGCTGGGAAATGCCGATGGCATTGACAGCAAAGACCCGCATCTCATAGAGGATGCCCTCAATCATCTTGGTGGACTCATAGGTCGTCTCCGTAAAGACCTCAAAGTTCAGCTTCATCCAGCGCTGAGAGCCCTTCTTCTTCCGTTCCAGGAGGTAACCTGGCGCCCCCCACCCGCCACAACAGAGAGAAATGAGTGCTCATGGGGAGGTTATAGGGTCACAAGTCAGTTGGAGCAGTGAGAAGCCATCACAAGTTCACATGACCCAGAGAGGTCTGAGGCCATGAATCTTGGGTTGGTCTCAGGATCATGGAGTAGTCAGCAGTCACCAATCATGGGGTTGGGGATCAGGAACGGTCATGAGTCATGAATCAGGAGTCAGGGATCACAGAAAACCCTAGGCTGTTGACCAAAGTGAAGATGCCCAGGTTGTTGGGAAGCAAAGAATGAGAGGGAAGACCAAAGGAATTGCAAGATATCAAAGATGGAAAACAGATCTCAGAGGGAGATCACCAAGGATGCTAAGAACTCTTAGAGGCCAAGGGATCGTTGGGGTGGCGGGGAGATGGGGGAGTAAGAGAGGTCAGAGGTCATGGGGATTCTGGCACACGAGCACTCACCAGTGACTGGCTGCCCCCCATCATACTTGGGTGGCTCCCAGACAAGAATGGCCCAATCCTCTCCAACAGAGGTGACACGCACAGCCTCCGGGGGGTCTGGGACATCTGTGGGAGGCAAGATGGTCAGGGGGTCCCTCAGGTCCTCAGGGAACCATCCCTCGCTCTCCCTCAGCTCCCTCTGCTTACCCACAACCCTCACAAAGATGGAAGCCACATCCTCGCCCACGGGGTTGGTGACCTTGATGGTGTAGCGGCCCTCGTCCGCTCGATCGGCACCCTCGATCAAGAAGCTGCTGGTGTCTGTCTGATTCTCGATGCGGATCCTGCCTTCGGTGGCCGTGAACACCTGGACACAGCCACAGGATGGCCTTGCTCCATCTCTCCCCAAGCCCAGACCTGCCTCCGCCCTCCACTGCTCAAAATTCTCCAGCAGCTCCCCATCACCACACAACACAAGGCCTTGAACCTAGCGCAAGAGGACCCGTTGGATCTATATCCAGCCTCACCATTCTTCCCTGCTGCCCTCCTTGTCCTCCAAACACCACCCTTAATTAAAATCCCCCAAGATTTGGCATGCAATGCCCTCACCCGCTCCTCTATTTGTTCTACTCTTACTCATCCTTTAGGACTCACCTAGAAGTGGCCTTTTCTGGAAAGCCATCTTGGAAGCCCCCAGCTGAAAGTGATGGCCCTACCCCCTGAAGTCTCATAGTTTTCAGTACCCCCTTTTATCTCAGCCCTGGTCACCCTGGACTGTGACTGCTTGGGCACGCTCTACCTCCCTCCAACAGTGAAGGCTCCTCATGTTGGTATCCTCAGTGCTATACACCGAGCCCTGCACAGAGGAAGCCTCAGGGGGTGTGTTTGCTGACTGAAGGAATGAATGAAGATTGAGTCAAGTCTATCCATTTTACAGACTAGGACTCTGAAGACCAGAGAAGGGAAGAAAAATTGAACTGTCCAGGGCCTGGAACATATAAGATAAAAATATTTGTTGGATGGATGGATGGATGGGTAACTGGACTGTTTGATGGATAAATGGACAGATGGATTAATTACTGGATGAGAAGATGGCCGGATGAATTAAGTAATCACTAAGTTTATGAATGGAAAGATGGGTGGATGGTTGAGTTGTGGATAGCTGGATTGGGTGGCTGACTGACTGATTAATGGATTAATGGATGGATGGATGGATGGATGGAGCACCCACCATGTGGCAGGCCCAGTACCATGTGATAGATAAATATAATCTCCAGTCTTCAAAACAACCCTATGAAGAAGGATCATCATTCTCATTTTACAGACAATGAAACTGAAGCTCAGAGAGGGGAAGCCACTTGCCTAAAGTTGCCCAGCAGAGCTGAGAGAGAGAAGTCAGGGCACAGGGGGGAGCCCCACCATACCTCATCTCCCTTCAGCCAGGTGGCAACAGGACGAGGCTCCCCGGTGATGGACACATCAAGCCTCAACTTGTTTCCAGCCACAACCACAATCGAATTCTCTGAGGTCTTCCCTGAGCAGTCCAGGTGGATCTTTGGTGGTTCTAGTGGCAGAGAAGAGATACTGGGGAACTTGGTAGTGGGCAGCTGGGTCATCCCAATCCCCACCAAGGCAAGCTGGGTTCCCCAAGAGCTGGGCTCCAACAGCCATAAAAACCCTGGAGTCCTGCCCCCAGCCCCTCTTCCCTCAGACCCAGGAATCCAGACCCTCAGCCCCCTCCTCCCTCAGACCCAGGAGTCCAGACCCTCAGCTTACTACAGCAGCCCCTGGTCCTTACCTTGCTTGGGTACATACTCCACCTTGATTTCTGGAGGACAGAGAAGACAGCTCTGTTAGCTCTAAATCCAGTGGGCCGCTTATCCCACCCTACCGCCGCAGAGGCTACAGGGAAGGTCTGGCATCACCTAGCAAGGGACCTAGGGGGCTGGGGATGGGTCCAGGCCCATGAGTGCCCTTCCTCCCAGGTGGACACACTTCAGAATATACAGTGCTCTCTCCCTCCATCTTCTCATCTGACACCTCCCATGAGATCAACAGACGCCTGCTGTCACCCCTAATACACATTAGGGAAACCTAATCCTGAAGGAGGGCATCTGGGCCCTGGGGTCTGGAAGGTGGGTGCTTTGGCTCCTGGGGAACACAGAGGGGCATCCTCACCCAGGAAGTTGAGCTTGGCCGAGAGGGACAGGGCATAGCCATCGGGCACGAATGTGTAGTCTCCCTCATCCTCAGGGCGGACGTCATCAATCACCAGCTTGTGGAACCTAAGGGGTTGGGGGAGACAAGGCAGGGGTCAGGTGGGTCACCCTGAGGATCACCATGGAGAAACACCTTTTTTTTTTTTTTAAGTTTATTCATTTAAGTAATCTCTACCATCTCAATCTGGGCTCAAAGTCATAACCCAGAGATCGAGAGTCGCATACCTTTCCAAATGAGCCAGACAGCTGCCCGGAGAAACACCCTCTTCAATGCAATCTACGTCCCCATGCCCACCATTCTTTTTTTTTTTTTTTAATTTGAGAGAGAGAGCACAAGCGGGGGTAGGGGCAGAGGGAGAGGGAGAAGCAGGCTCCCCACTGAGTGTGGAGTCCGAGGCGGGGCTCGATCCCAGGACCCCGAGATCATGACCTGAGCCAAAGGCAGATGCCTTCTTCCACAATGAGCCACCCAGGTGCCACCCCCCCCATGACCACCATTTTTATTCTGGGTTTTGAAACACTATCATCTGGGTTCAAATCTCAGCTTTGCCACTTATTAACTGTGTGACCTTGGGCAAGTTACCTAAGCTCCCCGTGCATTCAATTTCTTCATCTATAAAATAGATATCATGATAACAATCTACACCAGGGTTGTTGTAAAGCAAGTAAAAATCTCCCTGGCACATAATAAATGCCCTATAAGCGTTAGGATTCATTCTCACAATTATCGACACCACCGGCAGGCAGGGTTCCTTACACAGAACCCGGAGAAAGCCTACATTCTGCCAAGAGCTATGGTCAGGAAATGCAATCACCACCGTGTTGGGGCACACGTGTGTTCGGGCACGCTGTTCTCGCATCACGGTGGCTCTCCATATCCCACAGATTACCAGGTGCTTCTCTTACATTTCCCTGTGCTACCTGTTGAATTCCAGTCCCTTGTTTCTCCAGCTAGATGTCTCCCCCACTTTGTAGGAGACTGTTTGCAAATACGGCCACAGGTTCTCCCCTCCCTGTATCCATGCCCCTTGTGATAAGACCTTGCAGCCTGTGGCTTCCTTCGCCCAAGAGACTACGGCAGAGGTGACACGGAGACCATTCCCAGCCCAGGCCACAGAGGCCTTGTTTTCTTCTGCTCTCTCTCGGGATGTCTGCTTCTGCCCCGTGCATATGCCCGGATAAGATGTCACATGGACCAGAGCGGAGGCAGCCCAGGTGTCCTGGCCGAGGTCCTGACGGAGCCCCAGAAGACCAGCAGAGCAGACCTTCAGCTGACCACAGAGGCCTGAGAAAGGCCATCCTAGATCAGCCAGCCCCCAACCAACCCGCAGACTCATGATTAAATACATCCTTTTCCCCTTAAACCACTAAGTATAGGGATGGTTGTTCCATCAGTATAGCTAACTGATACACACGCCCCCCCCCCCGCCCCACCCCCAGCCACCTCCACAGTCTATTCCGCACCTCCCCACGTGGGAGATGGTGATCCTCTTGCTGGGCCGCACCTCGATCCCATTCTTGTACCACTTGCCTGTCACCTTCTCATCAGACACCTCGCACTTAAACACGGCCTGTTCCGAGGCCTTCACTGTCAGATCCGCAATGTCCTGCAGGACCTCCAGCTGTTTCTCTGGACAGGGAGAGAAGGATATGGGGCCATCACAACTCCAGTCAGCCCACAAATATTTGCAAGCACCTATTCTGTGCCGAGCACTGTTCCAGGCACTGGGGATATAGCTATGAACAACCCAGAAACATCCACTGGCCTTGTGGAGCTCATATTCTAGTGCGGAGACAGTCGGTGAACAGGGAAACACATAAGTGTATAAGAGGGAGTGATGGGGCCCGAAGACAGGGAAGAGTCCATGCGAGAATGCAGAAGAGTCCCCCAGGTAGCGGAAACAGCATGTGCAGAGGCCCTGTGGAGCAGAGCAGGCTTGGTGTGGGAAACAGTGAGGAGACCAGCGTGCAATGATCGAGGCAGATGTAGTAGGAGATGAGATGGGCAGGGGAAGACGGGGCCAGATCACAGACCTTGGGGACCCCACAGCAGACTCCAGCGAGGCAGGAATCACTAGAGAGTGTTGCGAAGATGGCTGGGATCTGACTTACTTTTTTTTTTTTTAACAAAATGATGCATTTACATGGTTTAAAAATAAAGGAAATGGGGGTGCCTGGGTGGCTCAGTTGGTTAGGCGTCTGCCTTCCGCTCAAGACATGGTTCCGGCATCCTGGGCTCGAGCCCTGCCAGCCTCTGTACTCAGCGGGGGTCTGCTTCTCCCTTTCCCACTCCCCCTGCTTGTGCTCTCTCTCTCTCAAATAAATAAATAAAATCTTTTTTAAAAAATAAAGGAAATGGATTTAGATGTAGAGGGGATATCTCCCACTTACCCACCTCCAATCCTCCCTTCTCCAAGGGCACTATCCATTTAGTCTATCACTATGAAAGCAAACAGGTATATATGTTTTCTCTCCTCCCTCCCTCCCTTCCTCTCCTCCCCTCCTTGCAAATTGTAACATATTTGCTTTTTCACCTAACAATACAGTATATTGGAAATCCTTCCGTATCAGTACATTTCAAACTGTCCTTTTTTTATGGCTACATACGGACATACCATAATTGATTTGGCTCATAAATACCTTAGTTTGGGGTTTGTTTTTTATATTTAAGGAATTATAGACTCACAAGCGTTTGCAAAAGCAGTGCATGGAGTCCCCTGTGGCCTTCAGCCAGCTTCCCCTGGTAGAGAGGGTGACATCTTACGTAACAGGAAAGTGACCTGGGCCCTAGAGAGCAGGGTGTGCTCAGTTTCCACCATCTGACTTACATTTTACAAGGATCACTCTGGCCGGTGTGTGTGAGTTGGGGAGGGGGGCGGCCATGAAAACAGGGCACCCAGTGACCACTGCTGTCGTTCAGGCATGAGGGGTGGAGGCCTGGGGCAAGTGAGGGCAACGGAGGTGGGGAAGAGTGGTCAGATCCTGGATATCCTCTGAGCGGGATGTTGCCAGGACTCTCTGGTAAACTGAATGCAGGGTGGGAGGCCAAGAGAGGAGTCAGGGACAGCTGCAAGATTTGGGGCCTGAGCAATTTTTTTTAAGGTTTTATTTATTAATTTATCTGAGAAAGAGAGCCAGAGAGGGAGAAGCAGAGGGAGAGGGACAAGCAGACTCCATGCTCAGCACAGAGCCTGACACGGGGCTCAATCCCAGGACCCCGAGATCATGACCTGAGCTGAAACCAAGAGTTGGACGTTAACCAACTGAGCCACCCAGGCACCCCTGAGCAATTTTTTTAAGTTTATTTATTTAATAAACTCTACCCCCAACTTGGGGCTCGAACCCACGACCCTCAGATCAAGTCACACGTTCTTCCAGCTGAGCCAGCCAGGCACCCCAGGGCCTGAGCAATTTTGAGCTGTGAGGAGAAGCATGACCTAGTGTGACCCCTGCCCCACCTGGAGGCCCCGTACCTTCCACAATGAGCTCGGCCTCACACTGGCCTCCATTGGTCAAGACCTGGTAGTGACCCCTATCCTCCAGGGTCACGTCCGAGTAGATGAGAATGTGACGCTTCCCATCCTTTTTGAAGCGGTATTGAGCCTTGAAGGAATCCTCCCGTGTCATTTCCACACCATCTTTCATCCTAGGTGAAGGGCACATGAAGGGGAGAAGTGAGAGACACGCATAGCCCTGGGTCTGGATATCAGAGGGTGAGGGCCAGAGAGATAGTCCTGAGCAGAGGTCAGGGCTCAGAAGGGTCCCAGGAGGGAGGAGAGATTCAGGTTGGCAGAAGCATCTTGAATAGATGGGTCACAGGAAGTCACAGGCCACAGGGAGATGCTGCAAGGTCCCGGCTGGAGGTCAAGGGACACAAAAAGGTCACTGGGAGATGTCAGGGCATGGAGGGAGTCCTGGGGTCCCAGAGAGATGTCACATATTGTGGCCTCTCTAAATGGTACTTCCCTGCCTGAGAAACTCCTCCCTTCCCACTTCCTTTCTACCTCCTCATCATTCAAATCTCAGCTCCATTGCCATTTCCTCCAGGAAGTCTTCCCTGACCTCCTGAGTCCCTTCTTCCTATTAAAAAGTGGTTATAGCTTCAGTTAGTGCTCCTCTGAAACACCTGCCAAAATAGAACTTTTGTATTTATTCATGTGATGACGTGACTAACACATGTCTATGTCTCCTACACATACACCCCAGAAGTTTACCAGATTATAAACTATAAGAGGGTGGGTGACATGTTGATATATTTTCTTCCCATTATATCTCCAATACATTGAAGAGTGCCATCATATAATAGGTACTCAATAAATATCTGTTGGATGGGTGAATAGATGTGGGGATGGATGAATGGATAAGGAGATGGGTGGGTGAGTGGGTGAGTGGATGGATGGATGGATGGATGGATGGATGGATGGATGGATGGATAGATGGATGAATGGTTGATTGGACAGATGAACCAATGGGATAGATGGGTGGATGGATGGGGTGATGGATGGGTTGATGAATACATGGATGGATACATGAGTGGACGCACCAAAGGATGGATGGTTAGTTGAATGGATGAGTAAATGAATCTGAAATAGCAGGGATCAGGAAAAGGACCTGGAAGAAGATGAGATGGGTAGAGGTCAGAAGTTCTAGAAAGAGGTCATGGGTGAAGGTCAGGATTTTTAGAGAAAGGCTGGGGTCTCCTGGTGACTACTGGGTAAATTTCCAGAATCTCTAAGAGGGCTCATAAACACCAGAGCTGAGGCAAAGAAGCTGTGGGCACCTGTATGGAGCTCAGGGATCAAAAGTCACTTACCACATGACCTGGGCACCATCTTCTGACACCTCCACTGACATTTCTACCCGGTCACCCACAAACACCTGCTGGTCCTCAAGGGGTTTGACAATCAGGACTGGAGGTTCTGTGAGACATGGAGGGACAGGAGATCAGTAGTTTCAGGACCCACTCCAGAGCCCCACTCCCCAAATCTCAGCCTCACCTTTGACAAAGACCTCGGTGAAACACTTCTCATCTTTGACAGCAACCTCATAAGCAGCATCGTCCGCCAATGTGCACTTGTTGATGGTGAGAATTCGCTTCTTACCAACATTCTCAAACACGTGCCTGGTGCAAAAATCTTATCTCAGCCTAGAGCCTGGAGGAGATCCCAGCCCTGGGGTAGATCTGCCCACCAGTTCTCAGGGAAGTCACTCCCTTTCAGAGCCAAATTGTGTGGGAGGAGACAGATGGTCTAATTTCTAGTATTTAAGTAACCACAGCGGAAATCCTAACTGCCCCCCCATATCCATCCTTCCCTTCCATTTAGCAGTAGCGCATAGGTACCCACCTAGAGGACAACATTTCCCAGCCTCCTTTGCTGCTGGGATGGTGCACCACTGAACTTGGGCCTATGGAATGTGAGTGGATTCAACATGCATAACTGCTAGGTCATTTTCACCTTTGAGTTGCTTGCTCTGGACTTCTCTCCTTCCCCCTTCCTGTCTGCCAGTCACAGATGTACCCATGACCCAGCTTCAATCTTGCAGATGAGGACAATGCCACAAGAAATGGTGCAGCCAAAAATGTGGAACCTGGGTCCCCAAACAATCTCTAGGAAGAGAGCCAACCTACCAGCCTCAATCAGTTAGAAATACATTTCTCTCTCACTTAAAGTAATGTAACCTAGGGACTCTGTTACAGCAACTTAACCTGTACCTTAACTAACTTAACTTTTTATTTTATCCAACATGCTCCTGATGAGAAACTTAGAAGACACAGCCAGGGTGCCTGGCTAGCTAAGTAGGAAGAGCATGCTGACGTTTGATCTTGGAGATCCTGAGTTAAGAGTCCCACATTGCATGTAGAGATTACTTAAATAAATAAATAACTTTAAAAAAACACACACACACAACCAAGAAAAAAATAATAAAGCTAGAACCCATCCAAGAGATAACTGTTGCAAACATTTTGGCCTCTGTCTTTCCAATCTTTTTACCTATACATACGTAGATTAACATTTTGTGAAGCAGAAATGGGAACCATGCTTCTTCCTGTTTGCTAATCTTTTTTTTTTTTTAAAGATTTATTTATTTATTTATTTGAGAGAGAGAGAATGAGAGACAGAGAGCATGAGAGGGAGGAGGGTCAGAGGGAGAAGCAGACTCCCTGCCGAGCAGGGAGCCCGATG
>NC_138384.1:46488231-46507418 GCF_054177405.1 Leptonychotes weddellii | reverse complement strand
GGGACTCGATCCCGGGACTCCAGGATCATGACCTGAGCCGAAGGCAGTCGCTTAACCAACTGAGCCACCCAGGCGCCCCCTGTCTGCTAATCTTGACCAGCTTCCCATATTATGTATTTTAGGATCTCTTTTTTAGTGACTACACATTAAAGATTCCTTTAGTAAGGAATCATACATTTTGGTTGTTTTCCATTTTTGCTAAAATAGCAAATGCTTTAGTGAACATCCTTACAGCTAAATATGCACAACCATGATAACTCTCTTAGGATAAATCCCTCAGAAGTGCCCTTTCAGAGATTTAGCAAGTACCATTCCTGCCAGCAGCATTTGTGTACCCATTTTCCTATGTCGTCCCCAGCACTGGGTTTTATCATTTTGGAAAGTCTTTGCCCATTTGGAGAGCAGAAATACTATTATTTATTTGCATTATTATTATTGTTTTGCTGTTATTTGTAAGGTTGAATGCATATTCCACAGCATATTGGCCATTTGGATTTCTTCTCAACCAAATTCCTATTTTCATTACCTTTGTCAATTTTTTAAAAGATTATTTATTTATTTATTTATTTATTTATTTTTAAAGATTTTATTTATTTATTAGAGAGAGAGAGCATGAGCAGGAGGAGGGGCAGAGGGAGAGGGAGAAGCAGACTTCCCGCTGAGCACGGAGCCCAACTCAGGGCTCGATCCCAGGACCCTGGGCCAAAGACAGACGCTTAACCAACTGAGCCACCCAGGTGCCCCTAAAGATTTTTTTAAGAGTAACCTCTACACCCAATTTGGGGCTTGAACTCATGACCCCGACATCAAGAGTCACAAGCTTTGCCGACTGAGCCAGCCAGGCGCTGCTCCATTGTCAATTTTTTTTATTGAGGTATTTGCACTTTTCATATGGATGAGGGAGCGCTCTTTCTGCGTTAAGAGTGGTCAGCCTTATACCTGGGCCCTCTCTGGTACTCAGATCCCCCCCGCCCCCAGCCGAGGGACTGTCCCTCAACACGTACTTGCTACTTGGTTTGATCTCCTGGCCGTTCTTGTACCACTTAAGGGGAAGGTCTGGGTCACTGATTTCCACCACCAACTTGATCTTGTTGCCCCTGTCCACTTGGTAGGCTGGATCCAGCTTCTTCGTGAAGGCTGGAGATTGAGGGATGCAGGGGGCATGGAGCTGAGATGTTCTCACTGCCCTGACCGCCCCCAGAGCTGCCACGTCTCCCTTCCCAGACCATGGGCTCTCCAAGGTCAATGTCAGGAAGCCTCCCATGACAACAGGGCTCTATTACTCCTTAGGTTGGGACCTTCAAGAGATAGGTCCAGGATGCAAACATCCAATATCCATGATGATGGGATCCCCCAGCAGGGCCCACCTCCCCTCAGAACCGTGCTGACCTGCACTCTTCTTGACCTCGACCTTGGCCTTCTTGAGCCGCTTCAGCATGCCCCGGAGGTCAGTGATGCCATACTGGAAGGCGATCTTCTCATACTCGCTCTTCTTTGCCCCTTTCAGGAGCTCCCAAATTTCAGGGGGGATGCCTAGGTCATCATCATCTTTCTTCTTTTTCTTCTCCTCCTCAACCACCTCCCTGAGGGCAGGAAGAGCGGGCAGGGGCCGTGGGGGGGGGGGCGAGGGGCGGTGGAGGGGCAGTTAGGATTAGAAGGTGAAGTGCTCCCTCCACCGTCACCCACTTGCTGTGCCGCTTTCTCTTTCTGGGCCTGGTGCCCCTTTCCTCTCTGCCTGGGCCATGGCCTCAGCCTCCTCCCTGACCTCCTAGCCTCCACCCTGCCTCTTCCCCTCCAGCCTATTCCCCACATGGCCCCAGGAGGGTATTCCTAACTTCCACATCAGATGCCACCCTTTCCTTGTTCAAAATTCTTCCATGGGTCCCCCACTGCCATCAGGAGGAAGCCCCAGCAGTTCAGCTGATAGTCATGACCCCACCCACCATGTTATCACCACCCCCACAACCACCCAAGCATGTTACTTGCCTTTCCTGAATCCTCCAGGCCCCTCCTGCCTCCCAGCCTTTGCACAAAATGTTTCCCTGCCCAGATGACCTCTCCCTACTTTCCCTTCCTGTTGGACTCCTCTTCAGAACTAGTGCCAAAGCTCCCTCCTCTGTGAGTCACTCCTGGTCTTCCCAGGCAATGAGTTGCCTTCCCTCTGGGTTCTCACAAGGCCCCTGGGGGACCCTCTCTCTGATAACACTAAACAGTCTTGGTCTCTTTCTATGTCCTGCTGGACCAGACCCATCTCCCCAAACCAATCCATGACTCAATGTCAGGATTGATCTCAGCCCATGGCCTGGCAGATAGGAGGCTTCAGAAGATGTTTGCTGAGTGAGAAAGTAAGTAGATCTCTAGAAAGAAGAAAGGAAGGAAAGGAAGGGAACAAAGAAAGGAGAGATGAGTGGGGAAACAGGGGACATATTAATATTTGGTATGATGTACAGAGCATTGGGTTGGAAATTAATACAGACATGGGTCAAGGCTTGATGGATGGCTAAGGTGATGGATGTGTGGGTCCATGGATGGGTGGGTAGGTGGAGGATGGGTGGCATGGAGATAGGTGAATGGGTAGATGGAGGATAACTGGGTGAGTGGATGGACTGATGAGTTGGTGGCAAATGGTTGGGTAGGCAATTGATTGGATATGTTGAGGGGAGATGGCCGGGCAGGTGGTTGTCTGGGTAAAGACAAAGAGATGAATCTATCAGCAATGGGATTGTTGTAGATTTGGTTATGGGGATAGATGAATGAGTAGAGGAATGGATGGGTAGACCAGCAGATAATGAATAACCAAGAGAACGGACCAGCCTTATGTTGAACACTATAAAACTGCCAATATCCAATCATTTTTACCTAAAGAACAGCAATTTCATATAGATCAATCAAAGAGAGAGCTATCTGGTTGGATGGGTGTGTCACTAAAGAGGTGAAGAGTTGATCAAGGAATGCCTGGCTCAGTAGGCACGTGGGATAATGGATTCAGTTGGGAGAGAGATGCAGGTGCAGACAGATACACAGGTGGGAAGAAAGATGGATGATAGACAAGATGGGTGATGGAAAGGTGGATAGATGGTGCCTCCATAGGCAGGAAATGGGATTATGGGGTGGGTGGGTGACGGATGAATAGATGGGTTCCTGAATGGGTGGCTGAGTGTAATGGCAGACGAGTGGAGGGACAGGTGGGAAGATGGCAGGTAGATGAATGGATATGTGGACAGATGAATGGGCAAATGGGCAGGTAGGTGAATGGTTAGATTAGTCAATGGATACATAGGTAGCTGGTTGGATGGATGGATGAGATTGGTGAGTGGATGGGTGGACGCCCCCCCGCCCCCCAGAATGGATAGATGGGTATTTGGCTGGGTGAACAGGGGGGTGTGCAAGTGAATCAGAGCCTAAGTGAACAGGAAAAATGGCTGTGAGGTTGATGGATTGAAGGGTCGGTAGGTAGGTAAACTGGCCGGCAGATGGTTGAGTGGGTGCGGTTGTAGGTAAAGGTGTAGGTAAATGGTGGCTAGGTGGATGGACAGATGGCCAGGTGGGTGGGGAATGGGTAGACACAGGAGGTTGTAGAGGGGGAAACGGGGAGTCCAGAGCTGGCAGTGGAGCCTCGCCCACCATCCTTCTCCTCTTTGAGTCCCATCTCCCCTCTCTAGGCCAGGTGGGGTAGGCTTACCTCTTCTTCAACAGGCCACTGAAATCCAGCTCACCCGCATCTTCTGACTTCCCTTCACCCCTGTGGCCATTGAGAGGGTGTGTGAACCCCACAGAGGTCCTGTGCCCTCAGGACCTCAGTGTCTCCCCACTCCTCCCTTCTCCCACAGCTCCCCCTCCCAGGGGAGACACTCCCATAGTCCTTGGCACCAGCAGACACCAGCAGCCCCCTCCACCTCTTCCCAGGCTCCAGGATCACTTACGAACGCTTGAAGCTTTCTAGACCCTGCCCAAAGGCATCCTGACGGGGCACTGAGGAGAGGAGATGATGGGACAGAAGGTGAGCTGGAGGCAAGGCCTGATCTAAGACCAAGAGTGCCCCTCCAGGCCTGCACAAGCTCCACCCAGGCCCCCTGTCTTGGATCAGCACACCCTGTCACTTGGACGTGGATACCTGTTGCCCTCGCTGCCACACCACTCCCAAGTAGCCTGTCCGCCTCACACTTGGGCCAGCATGCTCTTCTGCCCAGGCATGGGCAACCGCCTTCCCTGTGTCCTCCATATTTAAGCCCCACACATCCCGGGCTGTAGACCCCAGAGCCTGTACACCTTCAGGGGTCCACACATATTCCCCCAAATCTGCAATAGCCTCCCACTAAGCTTGTGCACCCTCACCCTAAACCTGGACACCCTCGCTTCCCAAGCCTTTATGGCTACCTTCTCAAGCCTGTGCACCGTGACCCTGGGATCTACTTAACTCACCTTCTCAGCCTTCAAGTGGGCACCAAAAACTCTGCTCCCTCTCACCCCCAAGTCCACACCTACTCATGGTCTAAGCCCATGGACTATTTTCCCAATTTTGAATGCCTTGACCCCTGCATCTACTCCCTCCTCCCCAATCTCACCCCCCACATCTGTATGCTCTCCTACACCAGACTGAAACATCTGCCCCAGCCCTGCCCCCCCACAACCCTTTGCTCCCCACCCCCCACCCCCTCCAGCGCACCCTCCACATCGATGTTGAAGGCACAGCTGTCGCAGAAGTCCTTGGCTTTGACCTCAAGGCGGTAACTCCCGTGGTCCCCCAGGACCACCTTCCCAATGTGCAGCTCCACGGTGTACACCTGGGGGCCGGGGCCAGGGGTGTGGGTGCAGGTGACTGCTCCCCAGCACCACCCCACACCCCCCAGAGCCCACCTCACATCTCCCTCTCTGGGTCCTCACCCTGATTCCACTGGAGGAGCCAGCTGTCTCTTCCCATGCCTGGACAACCCTTACCCCTGGGGGGCCCCCATCCCTGACCCCTGAGACCTTTCTGGGAATGCACACACCGGTCAAGTGCACCCTGCCCTAACCCAAACATTCTCCCAGCCTGTCCCCACAATCTCCACCAAGCAGCCCTGCACAGCCTCTCTCCCTAGAGGTCCTGTTTTCCATCTACAGGGGCTCCAGGCCTCAGGCAACAGGCCTTCTGAGAATTGGGGGCTGCACAACCTCCATCCCCAGCCCACATGCCCTTAGTGTCCCCACGGGGTCCTCACATTGCTGGCCGAGTCGTGGGACTCCTTGAAAGAGAATCGGGCCCCGCTCTTGCTGCCCAGCTCCAGCCACTTCCCCTTGAACCACTTGACGGTGGGTTTCCCTGGGAGCTCCTTCCCGTTCACCTTGGCCAAGATCACCGCGTCTTTTCCTGGATGGGGGGTGGGGGATGGGAGGGAGTGGCCAGACAAGAACCATGAGACTCTACAGAGAGGACAGTGAGCTTCTCCTCCCTCAGACCCAGGAGCCCTGGTCCCCAGCCCCCTCCTCCATCTGACCCGGGAGTCCAGACCCCCAGCCCCTCCTCCCTCAGGCCCAGGAGTCCTGGTCCCCAACCCCTCCTCCCTCATCCCCCCTCACCATTCTCCACCGACACAGAGTCTGGCTTCTTCAGGAAAATGCCAGTGGGCTCCTCAGCAGTGGGGGACTGGTCCTCAGGTGGGGCTTCTGCTCAGGAGACAGGATTAGGGGATCTGAGGCAGGCTGGGGAAGGGGCAGCAGGCCACTTAAGGAGTGGGGCTTAGAGCCTGTGAGGGTCCCTCTGCTCAAATGCCAAAGCATGGAGCAAAGTGGCTTCTCCTGACTTGGGAAATACCATGTGTCACCCAGGTGGCTGCATGACCTTGGCCAGTCTCCCCCACCCCTTTGGGCCTCAGTTTCCCCATTTGTGAACTGGAGGGAGGTGGACTGGATGGTTTGAATGCGGCTTTGGGGTAGGAGAGGTGTGGAGATAGATTGTGGCATTCAGAGCTGGGCAGAACTCGGAGATGAATCAGCCAGTTGCCGGGGGCTTGAGGGCCAGGCTGAGGGGCTGGGCTCTAACCTGGAGGCACTGGGGAGCCATGGAGGATTGTGAGCAGGGGAAGGATGGATTAGCTCTGGAGGTAGGACTAAAGGAGAGAAAGCAGGGTGGGTGCAGAGAGGCAAGGGGAGCCTGGAGGATGAAGAGCCAGGTTCTGCAGATCCCACAGGAACACTGTCTCACCTTTGGGGGCCTCTACAGGAGCCTCCTCAGGGGGGGCTTCCTTGGGAGCTGGTTTGGCAGCCTCTTTGCCTTTGGGGGCCTTTTTGGCTACTGCGAGGTAAAAGATGTTCTCAGTTGAGCAAGTGCTCAGTGCTCTCCTCTTCCAAAACCCAGGAGTCCAGGCCCGCCCCCTCCTCCCTCAGATCCAGAAGTCCTGCCCCTTCATGTGTAAATTTATCTGTAATCCTGAGAGTCTGAGCTATTGGGTTTCCCCTTGCCCCAGGCAAGTCATGTCCCATCCACTCAGGCCACCAGGCCCTGACCTTTTGGGTCCTGGGGGTATAATTAGCTCTTTCCCTGGGCTGGAAACCGGACACCTTGTGCTGACCATAGCATCTTTCACCTGCCCTGCCTACTGGCTCCTGGCCCACCAGCACCCCAGCTGCAGTGAGGGCCTGGACCCCCACTCCACAGCCTGGTTGGCCTGATGCCAGCAGTCTGGACACCCCAGGAGGAGGGTCCCTCCCAAGGACTTGCATCTCTTCTGTTCAATTCTTCAGAGGGAGAAAGCAGCACCCCCATGTAAACAAATGCCCCCTGTCCCATTCAAAGAAGAGCATCAAACTGCACATAAAGGGTCACATAAAGGGCCCCTATATGGAGAGGGCCCCCTAATTCCTTCGTGGGGAAGCCCAGATTCCTATAGAATTCCTTATACAGACAAGAGCTCTCCTCACCACAGAGACAGGACCCCCTAATCTCTATACACACAAGGACTCCACTCCCCTACAGAGAAAGGACTCAGTCCTCACTCAGAGAAGCGTCCCGCTCCCTATGAAGAGGACTCCATCCCCAAAGGTAGAGGACCCCAATCACCATGCAAAGACTCCCTGGTCTACGTACACAGCACTCCCATCCCTATGGAGAAAAAGGACTCAAATTCAGAGAATCTTCATCTGCACCCAGAGATGGGCCCCCCCAAATCCCTACAGAGAAAGGAACACCCTCACTGCACAAGGAAGGAGACCCACCCACCCAACACAGATATGGGACCCCCCCACCCCACACAAGGAAGGGAACCCCTCCCCACACAGAGAACACATCCCATTCTCCCAAACCTACAGAGGAGCCCTTAGCCCCCATTCAGAAAAGGGGAGCGCCTCTCCCCCCAGGGAGGGCAGTCCTGAAAGCCACCTGGTTCTGCCTCAGGCATGGCAGCAGACCTCCTCTCGCTCCTCGCTCCTCGCTCCTCGGAGGCAGCTTGTCCCTCAGGGCCCTAGGGAGGACAGGTGGGCCCCCAGAGGGAGCCCTTTAAGGAGTCCAGAGACTCCCAGGAGGCTGTGGGAGGCATCACACTTGCCTCCCCGCCCTCCCTGGCTGCCCCACATTCCCGGGGCGACTTCTGAAGGGTGAGAAATAACATCTGGACCAGGAGAGATGGCTGAATGCCAGGTCCCTGGGGAGAAGTGGCCTGGGGTTCAGACACCCGGGTCCCAGGAAGGGCGTGCTGGAGGCGAGGACTCCCGCTGAGGGAGGAGGGCCTGGACTTCTGGGTCTGGGGCTCAGATTCTTGGGTCCAGGAAAATGGAGAAGGATGAGGGCCTGGACTCCTAACTCCTAGGAGGCAGGAGAGGAAGGGGCTGGGGTCTAAAATGGGTGAGGGCTCCGAGCCAGAACTCTGCCGTAGGGGCAAAAGGGGAAGACGGTCTAGAAAGCCATTCTTAGTATCTGCAAGTCAGGAGTTTTCGGGAAACCGGAGCTGCGAGGGAGGGTCTGGTTTCCCAGCGTAGGCAGGACGGCTGCGGGGGTGGGGGGAGGTCTCTGTGCCAGCAGGAGGGGCACTGAGGCTCGGGGACTCTCGAGTCCCGCCCCTGGGCGAGAGCACATCCGAAGGCCTGCGGCCCCTGCCACCTGGAACCCCGGATTGGCCGCTGCCCCTCCTGGGACCGAGCCGGCCGGCTCCCCGCGACGGTTCCCGGAGCGGGCGCGGCGGGCACCGGGCGCGGGGGAGGGAGCGAGTGCCCCCAGAGGGGCGGGTGGGGAGACCGGGAAGGCCCTGGAGGGCTGCCCGGACGTTGGCGCCCTTCCCAGCAGGGGGACCTGTGGCTTTCAGAATGGGGGTGGTGGTGGCTGGACGCCGGATGGGGGGAGGTGAAGGAGGCCAGAAGGGGGGGATTGAGGGAAGAGAGGGGTCTTTGAGGGGCAGTAGGTGTTATGGGGAGGAAGGCGAGGTGAGTGTGAGAGGGAGAAGGGTGTGGGGGCTTGGGGTTAAGGAGGAGGACGGGAGAGGAAGCAACTGTGGCTGAGGGAGCAGGTTTGAGTGAAGACAAGTCCCTCCCGATTTTCTTCCTGTCCATCTGCCCCCTCAACCCGCTTTTCCAAAACCCCCTGCGAGCCGGAAACTGCCCCGCCTCCCGGGAGCGTCGAGCCAACCCGGCGGCAGCCTCTCGGTGACGTCACAGGTTGCCAGGCAGACTGCCACACCGTTCCCGCAGGCCCAGTTCTGAGGTGTAGCGGCGGGAGCCAGAGGGCTGCGCTGCCACCAGGAGCCTCCCGCCCGGCCTGCCTGCCCGAGTGCTGTATCCAGGGAGAGGGGGGAAGACGTACAGAGAAGGAGGACAGAAATGCAGAAGGGGGGACAGAGACCTTGACGGAAAGGGAAGCAGGGAGACGGTGGGGAAGAGAGGGAGGGCGCCTGGCTGGCTCAGCCTGGAAGAACAGGCGACTCCTGATCTCGGGGTTGAGAGCTGGAACCCCATGTTAGGTGTAGAGATTGCTTAAAAATCAAAAATCTTGGGGCGCCTGGGTGGCTCAGTCATTAAGCGTCTGCCTTCGGCTCAGGTCATGATCCCAGGGTCCTGCGATCGAGCCCCACATCGGGCTCCCTGCTCAGCAGGAAGCCTGCTTCTCCCTCTCCCACTCCCTTTGCTTGTGTTCCTCTCTCACTGTGTCTCTCTCTGTCAATAAATAAATAAAATCTTTTCCAAAAAATAATAAAAAATAAAAAATCTTTATAAAAAAGAGAGAGAGAAATTGAACCGAACCAGCAATGCCTGCGTCTGAAGCCCTTTACCGCGGCCTTCAAAGCTCAAAGGTGAGGCTCTTAGGCCTCTTCCATCTCCTGTCTTGTGGTGCGCGTCGCAGCCGCGCAGTGTCTCTGAAGGTCAGCAGGCCTGGGCCGACAGACAGCATTGCCGTCCCTAACAAAGGGTCCTAGGAAGTCTGTCTACCTTGATTTGTTTTGTTTTGTTTTGTTTTATTTTGTTTTATTTTATTTTATTCCACACTTGGGGTGATGAAGATAGTTTTTGCAAAAGGTACCTCATTTGCAAGAGGAGGCCCTGGGGACATTTTGTCCCTGGCACTCTCTTCCCACCCTGCCCCCATTCCAGGGTGAGGGTGTGTGTGCTGTCCTTTGGAGGGCAGGTCCCAGCCTGGGCTCTGCTACCAGCAGCAAGGACCTCTTCCCTCTCTGGGTCCTTGAAGCTCCTTCCTTGTCCTCCTCCTCCTGGACGTCAATGAATGGGTGGTGGGCTAGATTTCCAGAAGATGTATCAAAGGCTCAGCAGGGCTGCAAGGGACTTTTTCTATCTTCCTCCTCCTCCTCCTCTCCCCTTTCACAGAAGGGACAAACTGAGGCCCGGAAGCAGCAAGTCTTTCACCCTAGATCCCCCAGCCACGAAGACTCAAGGACCTGGGATTCTGGCATCTTAGCCCACAGTCTGTGACACCCCCACAGGGTTCGACTCAGAGCTCCCACGGTGAACCCAAGCTTCACCTCCGTGGGTTCATACCAGGGTCGAAACGCAAATGGTTGGGGGCCAACAGGCGACCAAGAGAAGCCACTGGGGTCTGACAGCCAGGGGCAGCGGGGACTGGGACAGATTGGAGAACAGGTGCCCTGTTAGGAGTGGCTGCCCCCCTCCTCCAGCCTCTCTGCACCGCAGAGCTGCCCACCTTTGCTGGATTGTGCAAAGTTTGAAAGGAATATGCAAAATCTCCCTCACTGTTGCAGTGAACTAAAGAAGGACCCACCACCAGGGATCTGATTTGTCCCAAAGGGATCTGGAGGGGTGGGGGTACCAATGTGAGACCTCTGGTTAGAGATGACATGGGAGGGCTGCCAAGATCACCCAGAAATCAGTTGACTGGCCAGAACGATCCCTAGCTTGGCCCTACAGAGGGCACCGCAGGAAAGGGAGGGTCCCTGTGAGAATTCAGGTCTGCTGATGGGGTCCCCAAAGGGGCCTAGCGGATAGGGGATCCCAGGGAGGCCCCAGATGTGATTGGAAGGATCCCAGACAGACAAGGGTATCCCAGAGGCGGCCTGGACAAGACAGGGTTCACTGAGGTCCCCCCTTAGACCTGACAAGGGTGTTTTTAGACATGGCCAAAGGATCCCAGAGGCACCCTAGATGTGAGTGGAGAATTCCAGACACACACAAAAAAGTGATAGCGCAGTGGTTCCAGAGAATTGGGGATCTCAAGATGACAAACGTATTTGGGGGAACAGGACAAGAGAGTCACAGATGGGCACAGAGATCTGAGATGTGATAAAGGGTTTCCAGAAGGCCCCATACATAAGTAGGAGATCTCAGATCTGACAGGAGAGTGTCAGACATGAGAAGGGGATCCCAGAGAGACCGTGGCTGGACAGGGCTTAGGGTCGCCATCAGCAACCCCCTCCCTGTGTGATGATCTGTGGGCTCACCCTTCCCAGATGAGATTAAGGAATCAGACACACAAGGGAGCTCAGAGAGGTCCCAGGCTTGGTTGGACGATCTCAGACACCACAAGGGGATCCCAGAGAAGCTCCTGGGATTCTGGAAGCACGGTCCTGCCCACCCCCTCCACACAGACATATAGTATAGTCCTCTATGGGTCCTGTGACCCAAGACATGAGGATCCTGGGGATCCTGAACATGACAAGGAAATCCCAGAGGGGCCCCAGACACGATTGGGGTGGGGGGGTGTCCCAGAGGGGCCCTGAGCAGGGCTTAGGGATTAAGGCAGCCCCCGCCTCCCCGCAGTGTGGGGAATCCACGGGTCCTATGACCTAGGGTGTGGGGACGCCAACGTGCCGCAGCCGTGGAGCCCCGGAGAGCCCGCACGGGGCTCAGGCCCGGCGGGCGGCGGGCAGCAGTGCACTGTCAAACTGGTAGGTGAGCTTGCGCTTGACCTTGCGGATCTCGCCGGTCTTGGCGTAGTTGCGCAGGGCGCGCGCCAGCTTCTGGTAGGTCATGCGCTTGCGGTTGCCCTTCTGCTGGCCCCAGCGGCGCGCCAGGAGCTCCTTGTGCTTGGACGAGAACTGGAAGACGCCGGCGCCCGGTTCCACCCACCACACGCAGTCGCGCATGTCTCCGCGCGTCAGCAGCCCCAGCAGGAACTGGTACAAGCGCAGCTTCTTGCGGGCCCCTGCGGTGGGGGGGGACGCGTTAGGGGGAGGGAGCCTTTGGGCGCCGCCCCCACACCCACCCCGCTTCGGCCCCCGCCCCCGGGCCCCCAGCAAGCCTCAGTCTCCCGGCCGAGAGCATTGGGGCGAGGGAGGTGGCTCCGACTTGTGCGACCACCACCCCCATCGGAGGCCAGCCGCTCTCCTCCCTGAAGCTGTTCCCCCGGAGCTCCCATCCCCCTGCTTTGCTTTATCTTGGGTTTGCGCGTCTCTCCTCTGCCCTGTCGGTGGCCAGCACATAGTAACACGCATCTGCCCTGCGTATGGATGAGAGGATCTGTGAAATGGGCTGCCAGGGCTCCTCAAAGGCTTATAACAGGGCGCTGAGTGGTGGTGACGAGATCTGGAGTGGGTTTGAACCCGCCTAGCCATTTCTCAGCCCCAGAGGGACTGGGATCCTGGAAGGTTCGGGGGTCTGACTCTTGGGCTCCTACAAGGAGCAAAGGCCCCCGGAAGCCGGAGAGGGGGCTGTTCATAGCAGGGCATTGGCTACAAGAACCCCCCCCCCGCCCCCCGTCTGCCATTTCCCAGCACTGAGTGACCTTGAGGTGGCGACTTAACCTCTCTGAGCTGGCCTCTCCTCAGCTATAAATGAGGCTGTGTGTGTGTGTGTGCGCGCGTGTTACTTTTACAAACCTTACAAACTAAGTGAAGCACTTAGTGCTAGGCATTTGCAGTTATGAGCTCATTTCATCTTCATCAGAATACCAGGAGATGGGGCTGCTGCCGCCCATTTTACAGATGGGAAACCGAGAGCCAGGTAGGGAAAGTAACTCATGATCCTAACCGCCCAGGAGTTGAGCATACTACATGTGAGGGGCATGGGTGGAAACAGGGGTTCCATGGACTGGTGTTGATGTGGTGATTATGTCCCGCACTGTTGTTTCAATAACGGTGGAGACCTCTGGTTGCCCACTCTGGGCTAAGCACTGCTCTCATTTACCTATATCATCCCACTTAATCCCCCCCCACACCAGTAATAGACACTTACTGTCATCCCCATTATAGATCGGAAACTCAGGCAAAGAGAGGTAGTCATTTGCCCCAGGTCACACAGGGAACCGCCCTCAGCACTGGAGTATACAGTAGGTGCTTGAGAAGCCGGGGTTCCTTTAGCCCCCGCATCTCCATTTGGAGCCCCACCCTACCCCACTAGCTCCTACGTACCTGCCTCAGATCCCCTCCCCTCGGGGCCAGCCATGAGGGCCTCATCCGACTCGCTGTCTGAAACTTCCAGGGTGGGGCTGTCCAGCAGGAGATCCTCCTCCTCCGACAGCACAGGGCTGGGGTATGGGGCATACGCCGGGGGGCCCATGGTCTGCAAAAGGTCAGGATCACCTGCAGTCCAAGGACCCCCTTCCCTCCCTCCCTCTGCGCTCTTCCCTCAGCTTCCTCCTCCTGGGTCCCCACTGTGGCCCTCCCCACTCTCTTGACAGCCTGCACTCTGGCCTCGGTTTAGATCTCCGTGGCATGGCCAAGGGACGCCCAGGCCCCCTCCCTGAAAGCCTGCCCAACACAGATCATGGCCTTCTGGGCTGCCCCTTGCCTAACATCCATGCCTGTGTTGGCTGGTCCATGCAATGGAGTGAAGACGGTCCCTAACCTCAGAGGTTTACAAAGGCTTTCACAAGCTGCCTGGCATCTAGTAAATCTCGATCAAATGATGGGCATGTTAATCGTGTCCCTTCCCCTCACCTGGCTGGTGAAGTCCTCCGTGGGGTATGCTGGGAAGCTGGGCCCCGGGGCTTCTAGGCTGGGGGCCGGGTCGAGGTTCCCCACGGGGCTGTAGGTTGAGGGTCCGTAACAGAGCTGGACACTCTGGGGGTGGCTGAAGGTAGCCACAGCTGGGTTGAAGGCTTCATAGGAGGCGGCTGGGACAGCTGGACTGAGGTCCCAGCCCCACAGGGAGTCTGGGGGAGGGTGGGAGGGCGCTGAGTCAGAAGTCAGGTCCGGCCTCAGCCCCTCCCACTCGAAGCCCCCAGCACAGAGAGGCCATTGTGGGCCTTGCAAATCTCTGGCCCCAGAATTTGCATGGGCAAGAGGGTGGGTAGGAGAGGAAAGGGGAGGAGGTCTGGAGACCTGGGCTAACCTTATCCTGCTGAACTAGGTGACATCCTCCCCTGGGACTCAGCTCCCCCATCTGTGAAATGGGCCCGAGGTCCAGGTCAGGAGGATGGCTAGGGCAGGGCCACTCACCAGAAGCCCCCTCTGAGTCGGGGTAGCTGGGATGTTTGCAGCTGTCCAGGTCATAAAAGACGCCATCTGGGTACTGATGGGGTGGGGGAGGAAGAGGGGTCATCCCAGGCTTCGGGGAGCCCCCACCCCATCTGGGCCAGCAGGAGGATTCTGACAGGGACAGGGGAGAAGAGGGGAGGGCTGGGAGAAGGAAAGAAAGAGACACAGAGACCAGGCACCAGAGACAGGGGCCAAGAGATAGATATACAGAGATACAGAAAGCAGGGGCACACACAACACAGCAGGAGCACACCCCCACACCCCCACAACACAGCAAGAACACACACACAGAGAATGAAAGACACAGGCGGAGATGCGCAGAAACCCCGAGACCCAGGCTCTCAGAGAGGGACATGGCAGCCAGCACCTGCTAAGACCATGGGCTCCCGGAAGGCGTGGGGAAAGTGTGGACCAATTCCCCCAGGCTCGCCTGTCCCAGGGGTGGAAGTGTTTCTACAGAGGCAAAGAAAATCTCAATGCTTCTTTATTCACCTCTGTATCGCTTTGATCTACCCCAAGAGTCGTGTGTTGCTTTAGCAATTATAGTAAAGACCAAAGCTAGACATCCAGACGTCCCAGCAGCCTCACTCCCAGGTATTCCCCCAAGGGACTGAAAACATACGTCCACAAAGTAGCTTTGTTCGAGAACAGCTTTTCTAATATCCCCAAGCGAGAAATAGCCCGTGGATGGGAGAATGGATAAACTGGTGGTGTTGGGGTGTGGATGGGTGGGGGGGGGGGGTCCTACAGCAGAGTACTATACAGCAAGGGAAAAGAACCAAGGCTGGAGCATCTGGCTGGCTGTCAGTGGAGCATGCAACTCTTGATCTTGGATCATGAGTTCGAGCCTCACGTTGGGGAGAGAGCTTACTTAAAAACAACAACAACAACAAAACAATGCCCGATACACACTGAACGTTGATGAAGGAAGCCAGACCCAAAGGGGGACATCCTGCATGATGCACTTCAGATCAAGGTCAAAACCAGGCAAAACTAATCCGTGTTGGAAAAGATCCCAGGGGGGAGGGGTGATTGTTGATTGGGAATCTTCCAGAGGGAAGGAAATGTTCTATGTGTTGGTCTGGTTTGCTGTTACACAGATGTGTGCGTAATGTGAAATGTCACCGGGCTGCACACAAGATCTGCCACTTTGCCAACTTGTAGGTTATACCTCCATTTAAAAAAAAAAAAAAAAGCAGAAAACTTGTCAGGTTGAGGGCAGGTGGGACATGCTGGTGGCGGGGCGTCCACGAGTGAGTGAGGTTTTAGTTCTTGGATGGGGTTGTAGGTTATGGGTGGTGAGTAGAGTATCCCGCGTGTCTGAACTATTAGACTAGCTTTCGAAAATACAGTTTAGCAAAGAAGAGAAGGAAAGAAGGAATAAACAGGTTCGCTGAATGTGGGGCGGGCGGAGGAAGAGACACAAAGCCAAAGACACAAGGACCCCCACCCTCCCCATGCCAGGAAGTGGACCCAGAGCCTGAGAGCTGAAGAGACGGTGGAGAAAGGTCCATGAAGGGGATGGGGCAGGTGAGGAGGAGGGTGCTGGTGGGAGATACGGAGGGGGAGTCAGAAAGACAAAGTGACAGGAAGGAGTGGAAGGGGAAACTGAGGCAGGGGGTCAAGGTGGGCCATGTGGGTCCCCCCCCACCCTCCTTGGCCCCCAGGGCCCCGACTCACCAGACAGCTGAAGTGTGGCCCATCGAGCCTGGAGGGGGAGAGACACAGGGGCATGTCAGGGTGCCTTCAGCCACCTGAGTCTCAGAGTGGTTGGGAGCCGATGGGGCGGGGGGAGGCGGCTGCAGCTGTGACCACCGCAGCTCTTCTGCTGTATGTCCTTGTGCGAGACCAGCCCCACCACACTCGAGCGGGGACAGGAAGTGGGGGTGGGGGGGAACAGGCAAATGTCCCCCCTCCCCTGGGATTTGCATAGAGAGAGGCTAGTTGGGGGGCAGGGAAAGTGAGGGAGAGAAAGTCCCTGGAGAGGCGGTGTGGGCGCCAGTGGGCCGGTGGGGGCAGGGAGGGGGCCTCCGTCAGCGAGTGGGTTAAATGGGTCCACCTTGGACCAGAGGAGAGATGGAGAGCCGCTGGGCAGGGATGGGAAGGAGATGGGAGAGGAGGGAAGGGAGGAAAGTGTGGAGAGAGACATTCGCTGAGGCAGGAAGTGGTTGAGTCCCAGAGATAGGCAGATGGGGCCAGGGGAGAGACAGGGAGACAGCAGGAGAGAGCAGACAGACAGACAAAGAACTGGAAAGAGACGGGGACAGAGACAGAGAGGGAGCAGGAAGCAGAGAACAGAGCCCCAGAAACAAAAATGATATGGCGAGCAGCAGAGTGGGCAACAAGTGAGCAAGCCAGAGGTTTGGTGAGGCCCAGTGGGAGACTGGGGGGACAGACAGGCCTGGAGGGCCGCCTGGAAGAGGCCGTCAGCAGGAGGGGAGACAGGCAAGCATCCCAAGGAGAGATTTTCGAGGTCTGAGAGAGACAGGGATAGGATGGAGGAAGGAAGCCGAGGTAGGAGAGGTAAAGAGAGATCTAGAAGGGGCAAAAGGCAGTGTGGACCCTCTCCCTCCCACCCCCCTGCCCCCTGAGTGGGGCAGACCACCACCCCTGAGGGAGGCCTAGCAGAGGGGCTTAAGTGCAGGGGGACGCCTTCCTTTAGGGAACCCCCACTTACTGTGCAGCCTCCAGGGCGAGCATGGTGGCGCTGGGCTGGGTTTGCTGCCTGCTTCAGCCACCACCCCTATTTATACCTTGGCCCAGCCCCCTGGGGGGGGGCAGGGGTGCCGGCTGGCCTGCACAGAGCACAGCCCTCCTCGAAAATCCCCTCGGGGAGGGTCAGGGGAGGGGGCTGGATTGCACAACCCCTTGGTCACGTGGTGGAGAGGGCAGGCCCAGGGGCCATCTCGATTTGGGGATCCCCACGGTTGGGGTGGGAATGGGGGGCTGACCCTGAGGGGTGGAGATGGGAGAGGAACTGGATTCAGGGGGACCCTAAGGAAGTAGGGAAGCCAAGGGGTCCTGTGGTCAGTGAAGTGGGGGTCAGTAAACGGTGTGGGCTCGACCCAGGCCCAGGAACCAGAGGGGGAGTGGGTTGCTGGGGATGGGGGGCACATGATATCAAGGGGCAGATTCAAGCACCGACGGGGTCAGAAGGCAAGGCGGGGCTGCCGGGACTCTCAGGAGTGGACGTGGCCTGGGGGGGGAGTGTCTCTGAGGAAAACCCAGGCCCAGAGCCTGTGAGGACCCCAAGGTGGAAACATCGTGGGTGTATGACATGGGAAGGGGGGCGTCCCCTGGGTTGTGCCGGGGAGTGGGAGCTTCTGTGCGAGGGGCTGCCCCAGGCCTGGAGGAAACAGGTCAGCACCTGGAGGGCGGGGCGGTCCAGGCAGAGGAGGATGTGTGGTTAGACATTCACTCAGGGCCTTGAGGGAGGGTCACAGGGGGACACTGAGGCAGGCATGACTTTCATGGGGCTGGCAGCAGTGCTGGGAGCCCGGGGGTCTTGGAGGGAAGGTGAGGAAGTCAGCGGGGGTTTCCTGGGGGTCAGGGGACCCCAGTGAGTGGAGATGACCCACCTGGGCCAGGGTTCATGACAGTGGACCCCACCCACCAAAGACCACAAGGCGCCAGGAAACAAAAGGCCTGAACTTTATTAATTCTCTGCCAACACTGCCCCCTCGCCCCCCAGCCCTGGTGAGAAGCCTGCCCCGGTCAGAGGTCACCAGGCCTCAGGGCCGGGAGGGCCAAAACGCCTCAGAAGCTGCTCCTGGTCTTCCAAGTCCTTCCGAACCTTCTTGCGCATGTAGAAGATGGGGCAGTCCCGGCTGTGGGCGGGGTGGGGGTCAGGGTCAGGCCTGGGGCGCTGCCCGGCCCGCTGATGGGGCCGGGGCCGTTCCCAGGACTTTGGCCCCCGCCTGCTGCCCACCCAACCCCCCTCCAGGGGCAGGCTGTTTGCTCAGCGGGCATGGGGGGAGCTGTAACAGCGGGTACCCGCGGAGGCGCTGGGCTCCACCAGCCGTATATCACCTGTCACCTGGCGTGGGAACCAGCCCCGCCCACCTGTTCCCTGGGGAAAGCCTGGCCCGGCCTGGGGGAGGGGGCCAGGGCGGAGGTGCGCGTGCGTGTGTGTGTGTGCGCGCGCGTGTGTGTGTGCGTGTGTAAGAGCAGAAGAGAGAGAACCGCGGTCATTTCCTGGGCAGCTGCTGGCCCCCGGAGCGAGCCCTCCCCGCAGCAAGGCCGGGACACCCAGAAAGTCAGCCAGCGCGCCCCCCCAGGGCCTTCAGGTCAGGGCTCCGGTGCCCAGGCCCGGGAGCTGGGAGGGCGGGCGGCAGGCGGGCCCCCGCGTACCTGGTGCAGATGACATCCTCATGCAGGCTGCCCTGACAGCGCTGGCACTGGGTCCAGAGGCGCGAGAAGCGCTCCTCCAGAGCGTTCAGGTGGGACACCTGGGGGCGAGAGGGCTGAAGGTGGCCCCGCCCCCCCCCGCGCCCTCCCCTCGCCGCCCCCCCGCACCCCTCCCCCGCCCCTCACCTCCTTCTGATACAGCTCGGACTCCCGAGGCTGGCAGAACTTGCACACGGCTCCTGGCAGAGGGGGCGGGGCGGCACAGGGGAGCTGGGGCCCAGCCAGGGCCCGGGCCGCCCTATCCCTGCCCCTTCCCCACCCGCTGCCCATCCCGGCTTCTGAAAGTCCCCGGAGACAAGAGAACAAGGGAGCAAGTGTGTGGGAGAAAACTCCCCGGGGAACTCCCTGGGCGGGGGGCCCAGGACCCTCGAGGGGGTGCCTGGAAACGGGAGCCCCCACCCAGGGGCCAGGGCCCATCCGGGTGGCACGGCCAGCTCGTAAGGGCGGGGGCCGGGAACCTCAGCGATGGAGGAGCCGGGTGGAGGGTGGGGGCCGGGGGCCCGGGGCTCACCCTGGTGACCGAGGACCGTGCGGCAGCCGACGCAGCAGCTGTGGCGTTTGGCAAAGGCCAGGAGGCCGCCCACCTTGCCCGTGAGCACGGTCTTGCAGCGCGTGTGGTCACCCCCTGCAGGTGAGAGCAGGCAGTGGGCCTGGGGCCGTCCGTGCCCCCCGGCGCCCCCCGCCCCGCGCCGGGCAGTCCCCCGGAGTACTCAGCAGCACGGCCTCAGCGCGGCCCTCGCCCAGGATGGGCTCGAAGATGCGCAGGAGCGGCTTGGCAAGCTGCTGCTCCAAGTAGTACTGCGTGTCGATGGGCAGGCTGTGCTCCAGCACAAACAGGGGGTCCTGCAGACACAGCGGCCGGGAGCGGTCACGCCGGGCGTCAGCAGCAGGCTGCGCGGCGAAGGGCGCTGGGAGCCGCTGGCATGGGGC
>NC_138384.1:46471897-46488131 GCF_054177405.1 Leptonychotes weddellii | reverse complement strand
TATGGGTTGGAGAGCAAGGACCAAGGAGAGAGACACACAGAAACAGAGACGGTGAGAGCCAGTGTGCACAGTGAGGCTGGGGCCTCTGTAGGGGGAGTGAAGGAGGGGTCAGAATAATGGGGGGGGCCTCCAGAGGGCACAGGAGGCCTGGGAGAGAGGCGGCATGGAGCCAACTCCCAGGGGTGTGTTGGGGGCGGTTCTCGGGGCCCCGTGGGGCCCACAGAGGGAAACACCCCCCCCCCCGCCAGGCTTGGAAAGCAGAAGTGAGAGCTGAGGGGAGCTGGGCGGGGCTGGCAGTCCAGGTGGGCCTGACCTCGGACTTCATGTAGGCAGCCACGCCCTTGGCAGCACCGATGATCACGTAGGGTACACGGTCGCCCAAGCTGGGCGCGCTCCCGGGGTCCCGCTTCCTCATCCTGTGGGGAGACCGGGGCGGCCGGGCGGGTGAGGGCAGGTGGGACAGCGGGGCGGGCGGGGGGCGTAGGAAGCGGCGCCCAGCTGGCAGGAGAGGGGCTCTTTCTGGGCGGCCCCGCACCCCCCACCGCGCCGGGCGGACCTCTCGGCCAGCTCCACATGGGCCTGCTTGCCAGCGTAGTCCGCGGCCGCGCGGGTCAGCTCCTTGGTGATGACCAGCTGGGAGATGTCAATGCGGTTACACAGCAAGTCGGAGATGACGTCCTGCGCGTGGGCCACAGCACCCGCGGGATCTCTGCAGGGACCGGGGTGGGGGTGGTGGGGAGGATGTGTGTGTGTCGCCAGCGGCTGCCGCGGGCCGGGCTGGTACCTCCACCACCCCCGAGCCTGGGGGGCCAGGATGTGCTCTGGGGGCTGAGGCCCAAGGCGGGGAGGGACGGGGCCAGGCCACAGGCTGCAAGGTGGCAGAGGCGGGGCCCAGACCCACAGCTGTCCAACCCCACACTCTTTCCACCGTTCCCCCACTGAGGACGAGCTGGGCCTGACACCTGTGTCCCCAGGGGAGGAGGAGGCTGGGGGCCCGGACCCCTGGGTCTGAGGGAGAGGGGCTGCGGGTAGGGTCCCACCCACCTGTCAATGAGCAGGCGGCGCAGGGACGCAGTGACGAGGTTGGCCACGAGGGGGCAGTTGTCCCGGCGCACGGCCTCCAGGCCCTTGCAGTCCATGCGGTCATGAGCGTCCGGCCGGGAGGAGAAGAGCAGGCCGGCGTACCGCTTCTTGCTGATGAGCAGGTAGGGAAAGTAGACCTGGAGGGGGACCCATGGCTGAGACCCTCGAGACTTCCAGAGGCCTGAGACTTCCCTCAGAAACAGGACACACAGGGCTGGTCTGTGCAATGCGGGATTGGGACACTGGGGGGCATGGACCCTAAGACCCCAGCGCCTGAGCCCAGGGACACCCTCAGCATTCCAGGGGCCTCAGATGTGAAATAGAGACTGGGATAAACCTAGAGATAGGTCCTAAAGCACAAGATCCAGACATGGGGGTGTAGTCTGGAGAGCCCCAAATCTGGGTCTGGAACAGACCTGAGGCAGACAGGGGTAGAAGGAGCTGAGACTTAGGCCCAGGAGTGAGCCCTGAGGTAGGGGCTTCTCAAAATTGGGAAGCTCCAAATTTGTGAGCAGCTATACCCAAGACCTGACCCCAAGTCTGAACCTTGGGAATAACATGCAGTGTGAGTCCCCAGACCCTAGCCTGATTCCTGCTGGGCGCCAAGGAGCACTGGCCAATGGTGCCCCGATCCAAGATTCGCCCCATCAGGGTCCCCAGCGCCCGAGGCAGCCCCCACCCCCAAAACCAGAGATGCTGTAAGACTGACAAGGTTTTCAAAAAATAGACATTGTCCTGTATAGCAAAGCCCAAGGCTTTAGAGGTTTTCAAACTCAGGAGAATCCAGCCAGCAAAATACCTCAAAACTGGGGCATGTGAACATAAAGAATGGGATACCCAGAGTACCCAGATCTGGGCACCCCAAAATGGAGAGACCCTGAGCTACACTGGGGTTCTCCAGATGCTGATATACCAGGGGAACCTCACGTGAACGCATTCTTAAACTTCGCAGGCACCAAGAATCCGAGATCCTCTGAAACCTGCAAGGCCCGTACCTGCCCACTCCAAGCCCTGAGGGAGATTCCGACTTACCTTTTCAAACTCGAGCCGGATCGGCGGGGGAAAGTGGCCTGACACCCAGTCTGCGGCCTCCCGCCCCAGAGCCATCGCCTCGGCCACAGAGGAGACACCAAATCGGCACATGACTGAGTCAGTGTCACCATACACCACCTGGGGAGGGGTGTGTGTGATGGGGAGGCAGGGGGAGAAGGGGGCCAACCCCCTGCACTCCCCCAACCAGCCCTGGGCCCATCCCTGGACAGCAGGTGGGGTGGCCTCTGACCTTGGCGTGGGCGCCATAGCCATTCTCCACCGTGTACTTGGACTCCACCAGCTGCTTTGTTTTCTCAATCATCTGGCGCCCGAACCCAGTGACACTCTGTCAGGGAGAGAACCAGGCAGTGAGGGCCCAGGAGCCATCTACAGTGAACACAGGCTCAGGGTGCCATCCGCAACCTCCTGGGGGCTCGGACGAGTGACTCCACCCCTCTGAGCCTTGATTTCCGAATCTACAAAATGGGGCTACTAAGCTGCTCCTTAGGTCTGTTGGAAAGAACTGGCTCCCTGGCCCAGAGCTCTGGGCACAGAAGAGGAATGAGTGCAAAAAAAGGCATGTTGGCAAGGCCGAGGCCAGAAGAGGCCATCAGCACCCCGTTTCCCTCCACAGAGATGCCCTGCATGTGGTGACCGTGCAGGCAGCTCTCCATGGTGCGGGACCACTGGCACTCCTGGCCCCCTCCCTGAAAGCCAGCAGTGATACCCCCACATCCTTGGGCAGCCGGAAATGACCTTACATGCTGCTAAATGCCCCCCAGGGTCGAGAGTTGTGCTAGCCTCATGGAGAAACTTTCCAACAGTCTTACTTTACAGGAAACTGAAGCTGGGGCAGTGGGGGGCCTGGGGGCACACACCAAGGAGAAATGGGTGTGACTCTTCTGTTTCGGTTTGTTTGGACCTAGTCAGAAGACCTCTGTCTTTTAACTAGAGCATTTAGGCGACTTACATTTAGTGTAATTTTTGATCATATCTGGGCTTAAATCTACCACTTTACTATCTGCCTTCTGTTTGTTTCACCTGTTCTGTGTCCCTTTTTCTTTCCTTCATCTTTTCCTGGAATGATTCTGTGGTTTTGGTTTTGGTTTTTTATTCCATCTCCCTGCCCCTATAAGCCTGAGAGACAGCAATAAGAAAGGAGCTAAGAAACAGACATGAGAGAGGGACAGAGGGAAGGGTGAAGAAGGAAAAGACAGATAAGATGAGGAAGCAGTAGCCCTGATGAGGGAGCTCCAGGGGAAAGAAAGCCAAACCCTCCTGGCCTGGCCTCTGCTCAGGGGCTGGAGTCTGACAGCCAAACACCCACCTCTTTCCACCAAGGAGGCTGGGGACACCCCAAGGAACTATGAAAGGCCAATGAGAGGAGTTTGGGTGGGATGCACTATAGGATGAACCTTGCCCAAAGAGAGGCCTGGCTTTTACAGGGAACCTCTAGGCCCTTGGAACATCCTAAGAGAGTGTCTTTGTTCACCTAGGACCTTGGACTATCCTAACAACATGACTCACAGTGAGGCCTTGGGCCACACGATATCAACCTGACCTCTGTTTTTTTTTTTAAAGATTTTATTTATTCATTTGAGACACAGAGAGAGAGAGAGAGAGAGCATGAGCAGGGGGAGACGCAGAGGGGGAGGGAGAAGCAGGCTCCCTGCTGAGCCAGGAGCCCGATATGGGACTCGATCCCAGGACCCTGGGATCATGACCCGAGCCAAAGGCAGACGCTTAACCATCTGAGCCACCCAGGTGCCCCCTGACCTCTGTCTGTAAGGGCCGGAGACCAAGTAATGAAGGTCAGTCGCACAGATGCTCCGTGCCTACGTGACTGACCCCAATAAAAACCCGGGACACAGAGGCTCCAGTGAGCTCCCCTAGTGGGAAACACTCCGTACACGTCGTCACACATCAGTGCTGGGAGGAATGAGCACTGTCTGCATGACTCCACTGGGAGAGACAATTAGAAGCTCTGTGCCTTTGCCCTTGGCTGATTTTAATCCCTATCCTTTAACTGTATTAGGTCATAATCACGAGTGTGATGGCTTTTCTGAGTTCCTCCAGTCCTTCTAGTGGATCACAGGAGGGGAGGGTGATCTCGGGGGCCCTGGGACTAAAGGTGGGTGGGTGTGTACACAGGCCTCTCCCACCAAAAAGTCCAGTCACCGGCAATTCTTCCAAGTCTTCCACCTAGAGCCACATGAGGACTGACATAGTGCCAGATACAGAGGGAGCTTCCCATGGCTGGGAGCAACCAAGTTTGGAATGTGCCGAGACCCAAAGCCCAGGGAAAGGAGCTGGACAGGAAGACCTTTCTAAGGCCACGAGCCGAGGCACTGATCCCAGCTTGGCAGAACCTCAGACCCAGATCCTCTGTGATCTGACCGTGGATCTGTTTTCCTGTCCGAGCAGCAGAGCTGCCTCTGGTAAACAGGCCCGGGACGCTGCTACAGGGCAGGGAGGGAGGCAGCGGGCTCTCAGAGCAGAGCACGGACCAAGCGCCTTCCAAGCATCTTCACACCTGGGGTGGGAAGAAGCACCTTCACACCCGCTCCTTCAGTGACGGAGCACCCCCAGCAAATCCAGCATCAGAGCCCAGCGGTGCTACTGGTTGGCCCCCAGCACTGCCCCAGCCCCCATGAACAGAGACACAGCCCTGTTCTCCCAACAGGCGGGAGGGAACCTGCCCTCTGCATCCCCACCCCGACCAGGGGAGGAGGTGGGTGGGGTCTGTCAGATCGACTATGACAAACGGAATGAATGAGCAATGAACAAAACCTCCGCTCACCCCACCACTCCCCCTCCCTCCCCTGCTTCATCTGCCTGCCGAGCCCTTGGCGCCAACTGCCTTCCTACACGCATTTACTGCTGTCACCGTCCGTGTGCCCCCAAGGCTGCGTGCTGCAGGAGGGCAGGAACCCTCGTCCGTTTTGCCACCTGCTGGACCCACAGAGGATGTTCAGCAAGTTGGGGCAACGTGACCTCTACCACACGGAGAGCTGGTTCTCCTAGGGAGGGGCTGTCTGCTCCCCCCTGCCTACTGTGGAAACCGAGCACTCACCTGAGAGATCTCCAGGCACGGCAGCTTGCCCACCTGGGCACCAGTGAAGCCATAGACAGAGTTGGCGCTCACTTTCAGTGCCAGCTGCCGCCCGTCCAAGACCTGCCGACGCAGGGGGTCTGTCTCCTTGGCCAGCTCAGCCTTGGCCCTGGAAGGACAGGAAGCCAAGGCTACGGACACAGTGCCCCAGATCTCAGGGAGAGATGAGCGGCCAGGGCCTGGGCACCGGTTAGGGTGCCTTTCTAGAAATGAGTGCCGTGTACTGGTGTGCAGGCTGTGCACTGCACAGAGGCGCCTAGCAGAGGGGGCAAATGGGAGCAGTCTGGAGGGGCGTCTTGTTCTAAGTCACACAGGGCCGCAGTTAAGTGTGGCATAGCAATCCTGGAGTGACCCACAAGGGGCAGGGACTGACGAGGAGCCTCAGCAAGTTTGAGCAGGGGTGGGTGTGATGCTCAAGAACCCACCTCTTCCGGGCGCTGAGCAGGTTCTCCAGGATCTGGGGCAGCAGCCCTTTCCGCACTGATGTCTTCACAAACTCATCCCCTGTGGGTGTCTTGATGAACTGATCCTCGGTCAGCCTGGGTCAGAGGATGGGGGTGGGGGGGGAGGGCGTGAACCTGGCTTCCCCATCTCTTCCTCCTCCAGACCCTTCAGGCTCTCCCCACCTCTCGAGTCTCCCCTCTCCTCCCCTCCCCACTATTTCTGGGCCCCTGGCCCTGCCCAGACTAGAGCTAGCCCCCAGGCAGTCCTGGGGTACCCAGGATGAAGAGGGGGCCGTACCCTAGTTTCTGGGCAGCCCCGGGCCGCAGGAGCGTGGTGTAGCACAAATTGTGGGCCATCATGATGGACGGGTACAGAGAGGAGAAGTCCAGGGTGGCAATGGGCACATCGTAGTACCTGGGAGGGTGCAGAGGAATCAGGCCCGGGAATCCCGAGCCACCCTGCCCCCGCCGGCCACGGGGCCTCACCCTTTGAGGGGCTCGATGACTGTGGCTCCCGTGTAGTCCTCGCCGCCCTCCGTCTTTACCACGGGCATCAGCAGTCCCTCGCGCATGGCCTGGGAGGGCAGAAGTCGGTAAGTGGAGGCAGGAATGGGCAGGGCAGACCGGAAGAGGGAGGAGGAGGAGCAGGGAAGGGCATCCGGGTGTCACGGCCCAGGAGCCACAACGAGGGACCAGGGGCCAGGAGGGGGACTTGCTGGGGGTGTTGTCCCCGGGCCCACCCTCAGCTCCGCCCACTGACCTGCCGCAGCAGCTGGGACACGACCTTGACCTGCTGGCCACGGCTGAGCAGGTAGCCGAGGGGCACGCCAGTGACCCGCGCCATCTCCATGGCGTTCACCAGCACCATGAGCCGCTCCAGCAGCCGCAGGGGCAGGAAGGCGTCCTTGAGGCAGTACACGGCCAGCCGGCGGCGCGTCTGGTCATTCCCGTTCTGGGAACACGCACGGCTGGCGTCAGGGTCAGGCAGAGGGCGAGGGTCTGGGTGCGGAGCGGGCAGTGGGGAGGTCAGGGAGTTGGCAGGGTCCGAGGGAGGAGGGCGCCGTCTGAAGGGCGAGTGTGGACTAGAGGGGCGGGCAGGAGAGCGGAATAAAGGTCGCAGCGCCAGAGGTCATGTGAGTGGGCAGGAATGGGGAGTCACACCTGCAGGGTGAGGTCGCCAATCAAAAGCAAGAGGTCAAGGTCAAAGTCAGGAGAAGAGCTGGGAGGCTGAAGCCCCCGGTCAGGAAGGCGGGAGGCTGAGGTCAGAGCAGGTGGAAGGAGGGGTCAGAGGTCACAGGCGGCAGCCAGGCACCTGCAGGTCGGTGATGATGCTGTGCTGCACGTCCTCCTTCTGCTCGCCCAGGAAGTGGAAGCTCACGGCGTTGAGCGTGTAGGAGCGGAGCTTGTACTCCCGCAGCAGCACCTGCGGCAGGGGGCGCAGGGTGGGCCCGGGGCCCCGGCGGCAGTCCTGTGAGGCGGGCACCCGCCCGGCCCGGCCCGCATACCTGCAGCATGTCCATCTGCACGCGGCCCACCATGCTGACCACCTTGCTGTCCCGGCGGCCCGTCTGCTTGGACTGGAAGGACGAGTCCCGGATGTTGGAGCGGAGGCCAGACACGCGGCCCAGGAAGGGGAATGTATGCACCTGGAGGCAAAGCCCGCGGGCAGGGCGGAGCTGCGGTGGGGAGCAGCCAGATCTGGGGACCCGCCCCCCCCAGGGCCACGACGCCACCCGGGATGCCGCGCTCTTCCTGCAGGGAGCCCAGGGCTGGGTGGCCGGAAGCAGGGGCAGTTCTGATGCAGAAAAAGCCTCTGGGGCCGGGGAGGCGTGGCCTGGAGGTGAGAGACAGGAGGCCAGGACGGGGAGAGTCAGAGGCCTGATGGCCACGGGGCTGAGAGGCTAAGGATGGAGCCCAGTGGCTGGGGAGCCGCCTCAGATGGGCAGCTGGAGGAGCAGAGCTGGGGACGATCTGAACTCGGTGGGAAGGTGGTGTGTGCGTGGGCTGGGGGGCCTGGGGGAGAGCTGGGTGGGAGCACAGCAGAGGGCAGCAGGGACAGCTAGGTCTGAGGTCAGGAGAGAGTGGTACCAGGAGGGAAGGCGGGAGGGCCAGGGTAGAGAGGAGAGGCCTGAGCCGATGGAATAGCAGGTCAGGGGACAGAGGGGAGAGGAGCAGTGCCCCGTGTAAAAATGCCTGACGGACAGGGATGGACTTCTTCCTGGCGCTGTTGGGGGCCATAAACGTGACTTTTTTTTTTTTAATAGCATTCAATTTTATTTAAGTAGGTTCCATGCCCACGACCCTGAGATCAAGAGCCGCATGCTCTAGTGACTGAGCCAGCCAGGCTCCCCAAACGTGATTTTTATTTTTCATTACAAAACAGGCCGAACATAAGGAAGAGGAACGAATAATATAATATAACCCCCACTGTGAGCGGAATTGTCTCCTCGCCCCCACCAAATATGTTGAAGGCCTAACTTGCCAACGCTTCAGAATGTAAACTCATTCAGAAATAGGGTCTTTACAGGTGATCGAGCTAAGACGAGGTCACCAGCGTGGGCCCTGATCCCCTACAACCGCATCCTTAGAAAAAGGGGGGAAAAAAGAAAAAGGGGAGATTTGAGCAGAGACACTCATAGAAGGAAGACAGGCTGAAGAATTAGGGAGATGGCCTTCCACACCCCAGGAATGTCTGAGACAACCAGAAGCTAGGAGAGGCCTCAGAAGGAACCAGTCCTGGGAGGCTCTGATCTTGGGCTTGAGATGACACAAGTCCGCAGTCCTGGGTTCTGGCAGCCCTAGCAAGCGAACGCACCCCACACAGTCACCCCCAGATTCAACAAGCCTCAAGGCATTGCCACACACTTCGAGGAACCCCCCCTTTCCCTTATTTTTTTACTGACGTATTTTAAAGTCCAGAAGATAAGATGCTATACCTGTGCACGCTTCAGTCTGCCCCTCAGACACACAAGCCTTTCCTTACTTAACCATAAGTGCCCTCCTTGCCTCGGCAAAAACCACGATAACCTTCTGGACTTTGAGCAGGGCAGGGATGGGGCCAGGGCTGTTTTCAGCAATGTCCCTGGAGCCACTGGGGGGCGGTGGGCTGCAGGTCCATAGCAAGACAGACCACCGCGGGGGACAGAGCCACAAGGGAGAAGGCAGCGAGGAGGAGCAGGGCGGCCGCCCACCCCTTGAGCCCCCAGTGGGGCTTCTGAAGGCAAGCCTCCCCCACCTGCCTGCCCTACCTTGAGAGTCTGGGCCCGGGAGATGAGGTACGGAAGGTCAAAGTTCTGAATGTTGTAGCCGGTGATCACATCAGGGTCCATGGTGCGAATGAAGGTTGACCATGCCTGGGGGTGGGAGCACACCAGGTCACCCTGGTTTGTCATCCTGATTGTCCCCCTGGCGTGGGTCCTCCCCACTCCTGGAACATTCCAGAAGCCCCCCAGAGCAACCCTAGAGCCCTTCTGCCCATTGTAGAAAGACTGAGCAGGTGCTCCTGAAAATAACACGGAGCTCAGAGGGGAAATGTTCACCCCTGCAAAGCAAAGGGATCTGAACCCGTGGACTGGGTGTCTCAGCGTCCAGAGGCCTTGAGCCTGGGATGTGGAGGCTGGGTGGGGGGTTCTGAGGAAATGAGGGGAAATGAAACAAGGGCCACCTGGAGCAGTTCCTCCTCCCGCTCGTAGCTCTGCACTTTGGCGCCCAGGATAGGGGCGCAGGGCCGTAGGGTGAGCGCCAGGCGCAGGAAGGGCTCCGGCTCACCCCAGCGCAGGCCCAGTGAGCAGATCTGGATCACAGGGTCCCGCTCGGGTTCAGGGAAGATGCCTGCACAGGGAAGAAGGGGGATGGATGCAGGGGACCAGACTCCTCCTTCTCCTTCATGACACATCAGGGCGGCTGCACCTCCAAATCTCCCCAGCCTGTCTACTCCTCTCTACCCCCACTGCCTGCAGACCCCGCACAACCCACCCTGGTTCCCTTATGCCATCATCTTCTGGCCCTCTCGCTGTCCCTCACAGACTGGGATGGCCCTGCCCCAGGGCCTTTGTGCTTGCTATTCTCTGCAGAGGGGTGTGTGTGTGTGTGTGTGTGTGTGTGTGTGTGTGTTGGGGGAGGCTGCCCATCCCTCTTCACTAGGCTTGCCTCATCACCCCGGAGGCCTTCCCTGCCCACCTGTCTGAGCTGCCCTGTCACTGTCCACCACCATCCTCCTTCGATGGAGAATCTTACGACGACCTATCCATTTGCATGTTCACTCCCTTCTTCCCGAGAGTGAGCTCAAGAAGTATGGGGACTGCTGGGGCAAGATCAGCATGTCACCAATATCTAAAGGGAGCGCAGGAGGAGCTCCTGGCCCCGGAGACAGACCTTTGCGGCCAGCACACTCGATGTCAAAGCTGAGCACGCGCAGGGGTGCGATTCGCTGCCACTGCCCTTCTGGCGGGTGACTGACCACGTCAGGCCACAGCACGTCCGCCTCCAGCTGACACAGCGTGGCCTGGAGGGATGGGGCCTGTCAGTGGCTGCGGGGTCCCGGCTCTGTGCTCCCCCCCTTCGCCCCTGGGGAGCCCCGTACCTTCCCCTCCAGCCTCAGGACGTATTTCTCTGCTGGGAGTTCCAACCAGTTGCAGCCGACGATGTCTGTGTCCACCATGAACCTGGAGGGAGACGAGGATCAGTAGGTGGAAGCTGGCCGGGGGTGGTGGGGGGGGAGGCTGAAGAGAGGCAGGGGCTGTACCGGATCTCAAAATCGACGTTGGCCTCATAGGGCGCGAAGCTGGGGGTGCCCAGGCCTGCCACACGGATGCCCTGCTCCAGGAGGCGGCGGGCGGGGGCCATGAGGCGCGGCAGTGCCAGGGTGATGCGCAGAAACGGGGAAGGGCCGTGCCCTTGGTACCCGAACATGCCTGTGGACAGATGAGGCTGGCAACCGGCCCGGGGGGACCCCTACCCGCCTGGCCCCCGGGGCGGCACTCACTCTCCCGGGAGCACAGCTCCATAGACAGCACCGCCGGCCCCGTGAGCTCCTTCCCTCCGCGCTGGTCCCTGCTGATGGCCGCATTCAGCTCCCGCTGCAGGTCACCCAGGTGCTCGGGCCCAAAACCTGGTGTGGGCGAGCTGGTCAGAAGCACGGGGGGCGGGGGCGGCGGGGGCGAGAGCAGGTCTCGAGGGTCAGGGCCACTCACCAGGGGGCGCTGGGGTATAGAAGTAGGGCGCAAAGCCGTGGATGTGGCAGCAGACGGACACGCCCTCGTCGGTAACTCCGAAGGCACGGAGCACGGGCACGGGGCCGCGCGACGGCTGGGGTGCTCCAGGCAGGGGCTGTGCTGGGCCTGGGGGGTCACGGGATAACGCAGGGGCGACCCCTTCAGGCTCCTTAAAGGCTTGCCTCCCCAGGCTCCTCCTGGGCTGGGAACACAGCCCCCTAGTTCCTGCAGTTTGGCGGGCATCTGCCTGCTGTTCACTCCGCCTTGACCACCTCCCCGCTGGCCTCCGTTTCCATCTTTGTCCCCCTAGAGTCCATTTGCCACTGTAGGGCTAGAGGGAGCCCCCTGCCTTTTTTTGCAAAAAAATATTTTCTTTTAGAAAATAACACCGACTTTGCGTGTCCAGTGTTATGAGCTTTAACACACATAGACTCGTGTGACCACCACCAAAATCGGGGCGCAAGACAGGTCTGTCACTCCAAACAGCTCCCGAGACGTGCTTTTGTCACTACACCCCCTCCCACCACAAGCCCGGGCACTGGTGGTCCGTCCGCTCTCGGCCATTTACTTCTGTCCTTTTGAGACTGTCCATAGAAATGGAACTACACGGTCTGCTGGCTCCCGTCTGAGGATCCCTAGGGGAAATATCTAGGGGGCGGGACTGCCTGGTCCTATGAAAAGAGTAGATTTAAGTCTTGTATCTCAATAAAGCTGGGGGGCGTGGTGGGAAGGGTAGGCTGAACTCTAAGAAACTTCCAGGCTGTTTCCCAGAGGGGCTGCCACCCACCGCGTTCCCGCCGGGAGGGCGCGAGCAAGCGTTCCAGTTGCCCTGCATCCTCATCAGCACCTGGTGCCCTCGGCGCGCATGCGCGTTAGCTCTTCTGCTAGGAGCGTGTCTCACCGTGGCTGCCGTGTGCATCGTCCCGACAGCCAGTGACACGGTGCGTCACCTCCAGGGCTGATTTGCCACTATGCATCCTCGAGTGAACTGTTCAAGTGTTCTGCCCCCTCCCAGACTGGACTGTTTTCTGACTACTGAGATCTGAACGTTCTTCACATATTCGTGGTACTGGTTTTGTGTCAGATACGTGGACTGTGAACGTTTCCTGCCTGCCTGTAGCTTGTCTCTTCACTCTCTTAGAGGGCAGCCTTCTAACCTGCGAGTCGGCATGGGTCTCTCCAGCCAAAGGCTTTCCAGCCCGTGCAGAATGGAGCCCCCAGGTCCTCGCCTGGGCAGACAGGGTCACACGGGCCGCCCCTACCCGCGTCTTCGCCCCCTGCTCCCGCCGCCCTGGGCTCCTGGCTGTTCCTTGAACATTCCAGAACTCTCCCTCAAGACCCTCGGTCCGGAATCCCTCTTCCAGACCGCCCCATGGCTCCTTGGTGCCTCCCCAGAGAGGCCTCCTCAGACCTCCGAGATGCGCAGTCTGGCAGCTCTGCCCTACCTTAGGTCCTTCCATAACCCTCATCGCCACCTGAGGTTCCATTTCCTTTTTTATTTTGCCTATCCTTTCAGAAGGTGAGCCTCGAAGGGCAGGGACCTGGTCTGACTGAAACAGGGCCCAGCTCAATGCAGATGCTGTGTTTCTGACACTGGATGGACAGATGGACGGATGGACGTCAAACCACACGCGTGTCCCCTCAGCAAGGAGCCAGCTCTTACCTTCAGGCCTCAATTGGGAGACACTCCCCACCTCCAAAAAGCCCTGCGGGACACCGTGCCCCCTTCCCCTCTTGCTGCCCCTCTGGGCACCCACAGCCCTGGCCACCTGCGTGGGCACTGTGTCCATCTCCTCCCTCAAAGCCCAGGGCCCCTCCTCCCCCCCACCAGGCCTCTGTCCACCAAGCTCACCCACGTAATGGTCGATCTCCAACTGCTGGAAGATGAGGGGCTCCGTCCGGGGGTCCAGGGGGGGCGGGGTGGGCCGCAGCCAGCGGGCATCTATGGCCGTTGGGGAGAACTGCCCTGGGTTGGGGGGAAGGGGAGACAAGCAGGCTACATGGAGTCGTGGTCCACCCAGCCCAGCCCATGACCTCTCAGGTGGCATCTGATGTGCGAAAGGAAAGTCAGGTGGACGTGGTGCTCTGGATCCGGCAGGTAACTCAGGAGAGATTCGGGGGTCAAGGTCAGAGCAGGAGCTGCAGGCAACAAAGGTGGCATACTGGCACAGGGTCAAAGGTCAGCACTCTGTGGGGGCTCAGTGTGGGCCAGAGGCCAGAGGTTACAGGTGAGCTCTGTGGCTGACGTGGTTCCCAGGCAGGATGGGTGTGGGGGTGCAGGGGGTTCAGGCCTCACCGTCCACTGCTCCGTCCAGGCCCGGCTGCAGCAGCTCCTCCTCCTGTTCCTGCAGCCTGTGTTCTGCCTCCATCTCCTCCATCAGCGCTAGCTCCTCCTCGAACTGGGATGGCTGACATGGCTCATCCTCATCCCAGAGGCCCCCACGGGCGCGCTTCGGGGGCACCCCAGGCCCTGGGCCTGGCCGCCGCTTGCCATCCATCCCGCTGGGCTAGTCAGGGCTGGGGGAGGGTTCCTGTCTTCTTCCTGGCCCCCCATGCACCCACCATGACCATGAGCCTTTTAATTCCCAGGAGTCGCACGACTCTCTACCCACAGGCTCACAGGGTGCTGGCACAGTTGCCATGCCAAATAATTATTGGTTACTATAATTACAGCCCACTCCCCACCTCAGTTTAACCCTTTCCTCACACACTCAAACCTTCCACATCCCTTTACCTGGCTGCTTGCCCTCCACCCATCACAGACTTGGTCCTTAGCCCATCCCTTTCTTTCCCATAAACCTCTGTCTCTGATGCCGTCGCCCACCTGTCTCCCCACCTGCCCAGGCCTGAACCACAAATCTGATCTGGTCCCTTCCCAGCCCAAAACACTTCAGAGGCTTCCCATCTCCCTTCAAAACAAAACAAAAAAAGAAGCCCTTTCTCTTTTGAAATCATTTCAAATTTGCAGAACTGCATACCCTTCACCCAGATTCCCCGAGTATCAATTTGTTGCCACACTGGTTTCATCAGCCCCTGTATGTAACATGCACACGTCATTACGTTATTTTCCCAAGCCATTTGAGCTAGTTGCCTGTCAGATAGATACCATGCCCCTTGACCTCTGCATACTTTAGCATGTATTGCTGAAGGACAAGGACATTCTCTCTCTCTTCCTTTTTTTAAGTACGTTCCATACCCAACGTGGGGCTTGAACTCACAACCCTGAGATCAAGAGTCACGTGCTCTACCAACTGAGACAGCCAGGCACCCCAAGGACATGCTCTCTTTTTAAAAATTTTATTTATTTGAGAGAAAGAAAGAGAGAGAGTGCGTGCACGAGCAGGGGGAGAGGCAGAGGGAGAGGGACGAGCAGACTCCCCGCTGAGTGGGGAGCCCGATGCAGGGCTTGATCCCAGGACCACAAGATCATGACCTGAGCTGAAGGTAGACGCTTAACTGACTGAGCCACCAAGGCACCCCCTACTCAGGACATTCTTTTTTTTTTTTAAAGATTTTATTTATTTATTTGACAGAGAGAGACACAGCGAGAGAGGGAACACAGGCAGGGGGAGTGGGAGAGGGAGAAGCAGGCTTCCCGCCGAGCAGGGAGCCCGATGCGGGGCTCGATCCCAGGACTCTGGGATCATGACCTGAGCCGAAGGCAGATGCTTAATGACTGAGCCACCCAGGCGCCCCCAGGACATTCTTTTAAACAAGCACAGTGTGATCAAATCCAGGACATTTAACAACGACTCGGTAACGACATAAACAAAGAGTCCATTTTCCAAAAAATGCCCTTTATAGTACTCTTCCCCATCCAGGATCCAAGGTAGCAAACACAACAAAAAACCAAAAGGAGGCTGCAATTTACACATTTATATGTTTTGTTGTTGTTGTTGTATTTTTATAAATGTGACTTTTTAAGTTTATTTAAGTAATCTCTATGCCCAACGTGGGGCTCGAACGCACGACCCTGAGATCAAGAGTTGCGTGCTCTTCTGACTAAGCCTGTCAGGTGCCCCTGTTTATATGTTTTCTTAATTGCAACATATAAAAAATTATTTTGCGGCATGTTTTGACAAGATATGTTGCCACGAAAGTACATAACCTCTGATAGGTTTGACAAAAGGCCGTATTCAAATTAAGCCCATTCAGGTTGGTAACTTCACTCTGGTTCAGTAAGAGAATATTCTAAGAAAATACATTCTCAACTGTTTAAGGGTAAATAGCCATGATACATGCAAGCTATTTGGTCGTGATCCCGGAGTCCTGGGAGTCCTGGAATCAAGCCCTGCATCGGGCTCCCCGTTTGGCGGGAAGCCTGCTTCACCCTCTCCCACTCCCCCTGCTTGTGTTCCCTCTCTCGCTGTCGCTGTCAAAAAATAAAATAAAATCTTAAAAAAAAAAAAGTCTGCCTTCAGCTCAGGTCATGATCTCAGGGTCCTGGGATTGAGCCCCGCGTCGGCCTCCTTGCTCAACGGGGGAGTCTGCTTCTCCCTCTCCCTCTGCCCCCAACCCCGTTCATGCTCTTTCTCTCAAATAAATAAATAAAATCTTTAACTTACCTACAACTGTCCACTTGAGAATATGTGCATTTCACTGTATGTAAATTCCACCTCAATGAAAACGTGAAAGCTGGAAGGCCACAATTCTGCATCTAGGGTTTATGCTAGAGATATACTATCAAATATGAAAATCTGCATTTACGAGGTTATTTCCGGCAGCATTGTTTGCGATCACAAAAGACTGGAAACCACCTAAATGTCCTCCCCTGGGGGGCTGTTTAAATAAATTACATTAACTCCGGTCCATGGAATATTATGCAGCTGTATAAAGGAATGAGGAAGCGCTCTATGTACTGATGTGGAGGGCTCTCAAAGACCCATAGTTAGAGAAAGCGAGGTGTAGAATGTTGTACTTACTTACACTGTTATCTTCTTGTATTAAAAAAAAAAGTCTAGGGCGCCTGGGTGGCTCAGATGGTTAAGCGACTGCCTTCGGCTCAGGTCATGATCCTGGAGTCCCGGGATCGAGTCCCGCATCGGGCTGCCTGCAGGGAGTCTGCTTCTCCCTCTGACCCTCCCCCATCTCATGCTCTCTCTATTTCATTCTCTCTCTCAAATAAATAAATAAATAAATAAAAAGAATGTTCCAACCAGGGCGCCTGGGTGGCTCAGATGGTTAAGCGTCTGCCTTCGGCTCAGGTCATGATCCCGGGGTCCTGGGACCGAGTCCCGCATCGGGCTCCCGGCTCAGCGGGGAGCCTGCTTCTCCCTCTGACCCCCTCCCCTCCCATGCTGTTTCTCTCTCACTCGCTCTCTAAAAAATAAATAAAATCTAAAAAAAAAAAA
>NC_138384.1:46458771-46471397 GCF_054177405.1 Leptonychotes weddellii | reverse complement strand
GTGTCTACAGGTGGCTTATCTCACAGGAAGGAAAAAGCCTGGAGGCCTCTGCTCTAGCCTCGCAAGCAGCCAGAGACACACAGAGTTCTGAGCTGCAGGTAGGGACCTGGAGGGTGTGGTGGGAGGGACAGTCAGGCAAGGTAGCATGAGAAGGAAAGAGGCCCCTGTGTGTCCTCTCAGTTGCCCAGGCACAGGAGAGCAGCTGGGGAAACATGTGATCTCTCCCTTTCTGGACCCTCCATTGGCAAAGAGACAACAATGCTGGGTGCACACCCCGTCCCCGCCCCAGCGAAGACGCTGGTTTCTGGGACGCTCCCTCCCTCGGTGTTCTCATCCCATCTCTCCCAATCCCACCGCTTTCACTGCCACCTCTATGCTCACCAGGCTTCCCTTCCTGATTCTGGCCCAGACCGCTCCCCAGGGCCCCAGCCTGACAGAGGCAGCTGCTCACCATGAGGATGTCTGCTTAGGCAACCTGCACTCCAAAGCCAAGCCCCTCATCTCCCTGCAAACCTGCTCCTTGCACCTCCCAGTCTCCCCCAGTTCAGCAAAAGGCAGCTCCCATCAGGTCACCAACCTTGGAGTCACTCCAGCTTCTCTCTTCCCCTTAGACCACATGCTTGTTCCACCAGCAAATCTCATAGGCTCTCCGAGACCTGAGTCTCACCACTTCCCAGCGCCTGCACGGATCCCAGCCTGGTCCCTCTGGCTAAGATTTTCTGCAACTTTCTTTTGTGCATTGCTTTTGGTCTGTCTCCCCCTGCTGGAAGACAAGCCACGAGCCCAGAGCAGGCAGGGATCTGGTCGGTTTTATCACCGGAGAGTTCCAGAGTCTGGTACACAGTAGGTGCTTAAGAACCATCTGTTGAATGAATGAAGGGCCTCCCCCCAGGGTGTCCCTCATTCCACCCTGCCCCCATCAGTGTATTCTTCACACAGCAGCCAGAGGGATCCTGTACGAATAGGTCAGATGATCCCATCCCTCCTCTGCTCAGAACCTGCCCCTGGGTCCCATCTCCTGCAGAGCTGAAGCAATGTCTGCAGGGTGGCCCACAGAACCCTGTGCAATCTCCCCCTTCCTTTTTAGACACTATCTCCTGCCCTCTCCCTCTTGTTCATTTGGCTCCAGCCACTTGTTTCCTCTCTGTTCCTTAAGCATTCCAGGCGTGGTCCTACCTCAGGACCTTTGCACAGACTGTTCCCTCTGCTCTACCAAATACTCTTCCCCAGATGTTCCCATGGTCTCCTCCCTCTCCTCCTTCAGGTTTTTGCTCAAATGTTACCTTCTCAGTGAGGCCTGTTTATTTTTTTTTTAAGACTTTTAAATAATCTCTACACCCAACGTGGGGCTCGAATTCACAACCCTGAGATCAAGAGTTGCATGCTCCACTGACTGAGCCAGTCAGGTGCCCCCAGTGAGTCCTGTTTAAAAGGACAATCTCCAGTGCCCCATGCTGATACTCTCCAACCCCTTTCTCTGCTTCCTTTTTCCAGATGGCACTTATCGCTGTGGGATGCACTGTATCAGTTCTTAGCGTTCTCAAAGCATGGTCCCGGACCTGCAGCTTGAGCTTCAGGTAGAAACTTGTTGGAATGCTCAGGGTCAGACCCCACAGAATCAAACCCTCTGGGGGTGCGGTCTCGTAATCTGGGGTAACAAGCCCTGCAGGGATTCCAAGGCCACTCGATTCTGAGAACCACTGCTTATTTATCTTGTTCACTGTCTGTCCCACAATGTGAATGAAAAACTGTGTGACCAAGATTTTGTCTTGTTTCCTGCTATGTCTCGTGCACCCTGAAGAGGGCCTGGGGCAGAGGATGTGCTCTATATATTAACATCTACCGAATGAAGAATGAAGGAACTCACAGAATCTTCACAAAAACTTCCAAGGTAAGCAAAAGTTACCCTCCAACACAATGACTAGAACCAAGGCCCAGAGGTGAAGCTACCTGCCAAGGTGGCACAGCTAGCTTGGAGGGTTCAAAGAGAGGCAGGTTCGCTCCAGAGCCCCACTGTTAACCAGCATCGCAGACTGCCAGCCTCCACGGGTGAACTGCTCTCTGTCCAACAGGGGACACAGATTGGAGATGGATTCCTCTGCTTGCTCACCCCCCGTATCCTGGCTCACACACAAAAGTAACTATTCGCTCTTGCCCTCCAGGAAACTACACACTTTCCATGCTTTGGCCTTGTCCCTCCCGTGGGCCTCCCTGACTCCTGCTACCCTTGGGGCAGGCCAGGGACCATCTGGGCCTGTGTCTGACTCCCTCACCAGACAGAACCCCTTCAGGACAGGGCAGGGTCTGCCGCTTCTCTGGGTCCTCGACGTTGCCCAGGACGGGGCCTGGCTTTGGGAAGTGTTTGCTGGATGAGATCGCCCCTTTTTCCAGCGACTTAACTCCTCTGCATCCACAGAGACTCAGCTCCAGTTAAACTCTTCCAGGACACGCGGCAGCCCCTGGGGGCACCCACTGCACCCGGAACTGCTTCAGAATGTGAGCTCCTCAAAAACAGGGGTCAAGGTCTCGCTCAAGTTGGGGTCCCAGCATCACTCAGCACAGTGCCTGCAACACAAGCCACTTCGAGTTGTGTCAGTTTAGACTCCTCTCAAGTATCACCAACTCTACAAGTCTTCCCTGAGCCCCTTCCGCTTCTCTCGCCTCCCCAAGACTAGTGCTGCCTCGTATTGGTTCGTAGCACTCTGGATTGAGATCTCCTGTCCTCCCCTCAACCAAATTGAATTATCATCGGCTTCCCAGTGCCCAGCAAAGGGGCTGCCATAAGAGCAGCTGACTGAAAGAAGGACTGAAGAGAAGAAAGAGCACTGCATGAGAAGGACACAGCGTTGCAAAGGCCGTCAGTGAGTAAGGAACCTCTCGAGGGGACAGGAGGCTTGGGTGGTGACATACAGCAAGGAGGGGGAGAGACAGGTAACCACAGGTTCCTGGCACGAGTGGGGCTATGAAGCTGAGAAGTTGACATCACTCTGCCCACTCACTGCCACCTCAGAGTGGCACCCCAAACCCGTTCCGCCTCAGCCTTCTCCATCCAACCTGTTGCTCAAACCACATATCCCAGCCATCTGAGCTCTTCTTCCTTACACCCTGCTGGCTCAAACTCCAAAGACAACCTGAGACTGACAGCACTGCAGTCTGAGCCACCTACTATCCCCTCTTGCCTCCTAACTGGCCTTCCTCTTTCCACTCTTGTTCCCACTACAATCCCATCTTCACTCAGCAGCCTGTGAATTTTTCAAAACGCAGGCGGGTCCTGTTGCTCTGATGCTCAAAACCTTTCATGGCTCCCTGGGGAAGCTAGAATAAAAGACAAACCCCACACCAACCTCTACAAGGATAGGGTTCCCAACATGTCTTCCAACGTCACCTGTTTTCTTGGCTCCAGCTACAAACACACCAAACTTCTTCCTGCCTCAGGGCCTTTGCACTTGATGGTCTCTCTGTTCAGGCCTTTCTTTACATGGCCAACTTCTCTGTCAAATGTCACTTCCCCAGAGGGGCGATTTTTCATCACTCCAGCTAAAGAGGCTGTCTACCCTGTTTTATCTCACTTCGTATAATATATCAAACACCGAAAGTACTGCTTTATCATTACTTATCACTTGTCTACGGTCTGTCTTCTCCCCAAGCAAGGACTTTCTCTGACTTGTTCGGGCTGTAGCCTTTGCTTCTAGAACAGTGCCTGGCACAGAGTACTCAATATTTAGTGAATAAAGGATGACACCATGCCCCCATGTGCACCAATTCAGTCCTCCAATGCGTCCGGGATCCCGTCGCCCCAAAGACCCTCCAGGGTGCATCCCCCAGCTCGCCCCGGGGGCCAGGCGCCCAGCACAAGCGCCCCCCGCACGTCGAGGGCCCCCCCAGACCCAGTCAACTTCCCGCGCGACCTGGCGCACGCTCCCACGACCACCGGCCCTTGCCCGCGTACCGCGCGCCCCAGAGCCAAAGGGATCCCTCCCGCCTCCTCGCCCCTCGTCCCCCTTCCTCAGGCCTCCATGCCCAGCTCCTCTATCCTCCTTCCCTGTCGGGCCGAATCCCTGCAATCGCCCTACTCCCCTTACTCACCCGCTTCAAACAGCGTTTCCCGCCACAGCCTACGCCGCCGTGAACCCTGACTCCGGCGCGCGCAGGCTCAGAGCCACAGGGCGCGGGGCTGGGCCACGCCCCTCCCGCCCAAGTAGGGCGAGACCACGCCCCACAGGGGCTCGGGGCCGCGCCCCTCCGTCGACTGGGGATAGGCCACGCCCCATCTTTCCAAATTGGCAGGTGGCCTCTTTCCATTTCCTATAAATTCTCGCCAAACCCCGCCCCGTCTTGAGGGAGTGCAACTCCTCCCAAACCACGCCCCCTCCTTACGATACCTTCGCGGATTTCCACAATCTGCGCGCGCAACTGCGCGGCCCGCCACCTGTCCTTCCGGCCCCGCCTCACCCCCGCCGGCGCGGCGCGCGACTCCTCTGCTTGCCCACGTGCTTTCTGCCGGAGGCTACGTCGGGAGGACTTCCTGGCTGCTGTCCTGCTGGCCACCCGACATCTTCCCTCCCCGTGGAGGGGAGGTCTGGTCAGCCTCCTGTCTCACGGCCTCAGTTTCCCCGTCCGTGAACTAGACTCCGCGCAGGGTGGCTACACCTGGGGGCGCCAGGCGGACTGCTTGGAATGGGACGACGGCTTGTAACTAGTCACTTCCGTCACCTTCCCCCCCCCCAACTCGCTCTAAAACACACCTTTCAGTACCCAGCCCATCCCTCCAAGCAACACCCCCTTCACCCTTAGCCAGGGCTGTGCATCCTGCTCACAGCGGTGACCGCTCAGGGCCTGGCCCAGGCGAAGGAGGAACTAAGAGAATTCCACAGCCCGACCTGACTCTGAATTCACCTGAGCCGCTCACTTTCCAGACTTGGCATATGCCCTTCCCTCAATTTGGGGGCCTAGCCCCCTCGTCTTGCTTTAGATCCCAGATGGGTCATGATATCCTGTGTGAGGACTTCCCTGCCTTCTACCTCTAGGTCCCACACAGCAGCGTGCTGCCCTCCATTAAAGCCCCTATTCTCTCACCTTCTAGCTGGCCCCTACCATCCCCGCACTGCCAGCCCTGACTGGCAGCCACCTCTGAGGATTTTTATCTTGTTCTCCCATGTGTCCAGTGCCTAAAATTATGTTTGCCACATAATAAGTGCCCCATATATATTTGTTGGATGAATAACATCTGCATCCCCACAAGGGCCAGCACAGTTCCTAGCCCACAAGTGGCTTCAGCAAATATTTTTTGCCTAGTGAAAGCCCTGGTCCCTTCATCCACTGAAATTCCCTTTGTCCTTCAATAGGCTCCAACTCACCTTGTACATGGAGAGGACACCAAGGCTGTCAGCCTCTCCTGCAATTCCCCCCCCCACCCCCTTGCAGAGCCCAGTCATATCACCCTGAACCTTCCACCAGCCTAGTAAAGGTTTCGGGAGGCTGGTGTCAATAAAGACCCTAACAGCCCATCCCCTGTATATATCCTAGACTCACTCTGGCTCAGGGCAGATTTCTAGTCGTACTTTATTTTCCTGTTTTTGTCTTTTTTTAGTTTTTATTAAATAAAAGGAACAGAGAGAGGGGGCCTGTGGTTTCTCAGTCTGTAGGGGAGAGCCACAGGCCCCCCAATCCCTCTGTTCAAGGTGCATTGCGCAGTGAGCTTGAGGTGTAAGCTGGGTGGGGAGGGCAGCTGGTAGTGCTAGGAGAGTCAGAGGTTGGGATCTATGACCCATCCAGCCCTCCCAGGAAGACTCAGTGGGCAGGGAGGGAGCCTCCTGGACCCTAACTGGGCTCATCTGAGGGCTGAGGGCTGGTGGGGCCAGGGCTTGTGCTCTAAGCCACAAGGTGGGACCCCAGGCCTGGCCCCTTCCCACTCCAGGAGGAGGAAGGGGTGACAATGTCCATTCGTTGGAGGGTGCAGGGCTGTGGGGCAGAGTGGCCAGGCCCCTCACTCGTGGACGTCCCAGATCTCAGACAGCAGAGGCGGCAACTTCTTGTCTTGGAGCCGCAGGGCAAAGACCTGCTCCGAGTGCACAGAGCTCAGCGTGCGCAGGCTCACAAGCTTCATCAGCATTCGAGGGAAGCGCAGCTGGTCCTGCAGGGGGACAGGAGGAAGGTGGGCGCTGGCCAGGCTCCTGCCCTGTGAGGCTCTGGTCAGCCCACCTGGACCATGAGGAGGGCCTCCCTCCCTGGGCTGAGCCAGGACAGCAGTGTGGGGAGTGGCCGGGCAGAGTGTGGGGCCCTCCCACCCCTATGCCTGCACCAGGCCTGGCTCCTTGGTCGGGGACAGAGGCCTGAGGACAGACTCTATGGAGAGGACACCAACCAGAGTTCAGAGTGCCGCCAGGGGAGCCGGGCTCAGATGAGGAAGCAAGACCTCAGCCCCAGGCTGACTCCATGTGGGTGTGGACTTCCTGTGTCCGCCAAGGCCTCAGGAGGGGCTGGGCTCTGGGTAGCTCCAGGAGCCGCCTACCTGTGGCCTCTTGATGCGCGTGTAGGAGAGCAGAGCCTCCACGTAGGGCTGCTGCAGGGCCTCGACGCGGCTCGGCTCCTGCACGTTGGGCCGGTCAGCTGAGAAGATGTTGATGGCGATGAGGAGGGCATACTCGGCGTCGTCCAGGCCCAGCCGCCGCATGGCCCGTGAGAACTCGAAGATGGGGTTGATGAACTCCACCTGCAGGCCTGTGGGGGCAGGAGGCCTGGCCTGATAAGCTCCCCCAGCCCCAAACTGGCCCCACGCCCGGGTCCTGACGCTGCTTAGTCAGCAGGGTGAAGAAAACAGCGGTAATTCTAATGTTCTTGTCACATCTGTTCACTTGTGTCCCCACTTAGACGAGCGCCCGGCACATGGTAAGTGTGCCCTAGCCCTTGCCTGAATCAAGGAATGTGTAACGAGAGTGAACATTTATTCAGTATTTCCTACTACCCCATCCTACCTTCCCTGTACCTCCCCTAAGGAAAAGGAAGGATTTTTAAAGCTAGGTCACACTGCATCACCCTGAAGTGGCTTCCATGGCTTAGAGTAAAGCCTAACCTTATTCCCAAGAGTGGTTCATTAATTCAGTCATCAAACTTCATCAAGCACCTACTACGTGCCAGGCCCCGGGGTAGAGCTGTTTCCAAGACAAAGCCTCCCCTCCTGTGGAACTTGCATTTGGGGGTTGAGAGGACAGACGATAGGCAAACACGTAAGTAAACCATTCAGCCTGTCAGAGGAATGGGTGCTGCTGGATCAAGGTTAACTCAAAGAGGGGTAACAGGGGCATCGAGAACCAAATCAACATCTCAGACAAGGTGGCCATTGCCAGGTGACGCTGTAGGAAGGCCTCACTGTAGGGGGACCTTTGAGGGACAACCCAAAGGAGGAGAAGCGACGAGTCACGAGGATGTGTGAGTGCTCCAGGGGGGTACCACCTGTCTGTTCTGCCCGGAACTGGGCAGCTTTCTGAGCCTCAAGACTTTCAATGTTGAAACTATGAAGCTCCCACGTGAACCAGGATGAGCTGGTCACCCATGTTGGCCGAGGGACCAGCAACTACAAATGCCCTGAAGTGGGAGCACAGCTGGTGGGTTCAAACAAAAGGAAGGAAGGAAGCCAATGTGGCAGAAGGAGGGTGAGCAATGGGAGAAGAGTGCAGAGAGGTCCCTGCAGGGCCTGTGGGCCATGGCAAGGACTCTGGCTTGTCAGGAGCCATGCAGGGTACTGAGCAGAGGAGGGACATGAGCTGACTTGGTATGAACAGGACCCTTCTGACTGCTGTGTGAACAGACACATTTGGAGAACCCAGTGAGGGCACCCGGCAATGTTCCCGGGAGGGATGCTGGACAGTGGCAGAGCATGGAGGGAAGTGGTAGGACCCCAACTTTCTCTCCAGCCCCATCTCCCTGTGCTCCAGATGCCTGGGCCTCCCTGTAATTCCAGCTCTTCCCTCACCTCAGGGCCTCTGTACATGCTGAGCCCCCTGCCAGAAACATTCTCCCCGCCCAGTGCTCCCCTATCAAGCTCATACTCAAAGCAGGTTGAGATGGTCAGGGATTAGAGGAAGAGAAGAAGACGGGGTTAGGAACACACATGTGGGAGTACAGACAAGTGCCCCAGGAAAAAATGATGGGAGAGAGCAGGACTTACAGAGAAAACTGAGACTGAAGAAACACAGCCTTTTTGTACTGGTGGGCAATGCTATTCCCCAATTCCCTTTTCCTAATCGTTGACATACCTCACTGCCTCAGGCCTCAGTTCAACTGCACTTCCTCCAGAAGCCCACTGCCTAGGTCACATCCCCAAGTAAGTGCCCTTGGAGGGTAGGGACCAGGACTGCCCTGTACAGTTGGGTAGGCTGCATACTTCACAATGGACTGAGATCCAGCCTCCTTGCAGTGACACCAGGTTTTGGGAGGAAGGAGTGTCTTCTCTTAATTCGTATTAAAATGTCCTGTGTGAGAGCAGAAACCCCTCTGCCTCGTCCTGCACTGCATCCCACTGCGGAGACGCGGCAGATACCCTTATCTCAACACGAGGCTGGCTCACCCGGCTTTGGAAACAAAGGAATGGAGGATCTGACAAGAATGAGGTGGCCTGAGGTCTCCTACCAGTAGGGGCCCAGCAGGGGCACCAGCCCTGCCCCCTCCCAGCCCACTCTGCCGTACCTGCGCGGTGGAAGTCATCCTTGCTATAGGTGAAGTCCTTCAGGAAAGTGATGCACTCCGTCTCGTGGTTGTAGCGTCTGGCCGTCTCTAGCAGCATGATCTGGGGGCAGCAGGGAGAGGAGTAGGCAGGGGCAGGGGCTCCAGGAGTCCCTATGACCCTTTAGCCACCGGTCTCTCCTCTCTTGGCCTGTGGGGGGAACCTAATCTTGCCAGGATCATCCCTCGCCCCTCAGCCCCTGCCCGTTCCTTCAGCCACCCCAGCCTGCAGTCAGCGTGTCAGACACTCCAAGCTCTCTCTCCTGCGGGTTTAGTGCCCACGGCACCCTCCACTTAGGCTTCCCTCCCCAGCTGGTTTCGAGGCACGAGGACACGCACTGTCTGTTTCGTTCACTGCCACACACCCAGCACTTGGAATGGAGCCCGGTATATGCTATGAACTCAATGCCGACTTGTTACGGTGGCTTTGGTTTAAATGTCAACTCTCCCGAACAGCCTTCCCAGCACCACGTTCTTTAAAGTGCGGTGTTCCAGCCCAATCCTCAATTTTTCTTGGCCTCAGGCCATTTCCTTTTTCTCCTTGGCTCATGGGGGGCTCGTATGACCTGTTTAGCATTTTCACATCCCCCTGTAGGGTATCTTCCCCACAAGGGCAACAACTGGAGGAATGTGGCTCATCACCATGCTCCCGACAGCTGTCCTGAGGCTTAACCCTGGGCTTCCTCGTGGGCAGGAAGGAAGGGCCAGGCCGCCCATTACCTCAATGGTAGACGCCTTCAGGAGGGCGATCTGGTCCTCGCGGCCCAGCTGCAGGAAGCCAGGCACCTGTTTGGCGAAATCCACAATCTCCTGGACTGAGATGATGGCTAACTCCGTGAAGTGGGCGAAACGCTGCTGGCGGGCATCGCGGGACTGGGGGTCTGCACCCAGGGGCCAAGGCTGGGGACACAGGGGCCAAGGTCACTCTCCGGCCTCCTCCCTTGAGCCCAAGGCTGTGGGGACACCTGGAGGCAAAGAGCGCGCCCTGGGAGACCCTCGTCTGCAAAGCCCTGCCCTATGGAGCCTGGCTCCCTCCTGCCCTGCCCGCTCCACCCCACGGGGCTCACGGCCGTCCCACGGGGCTCAGGGCTAGCGGCCCGGCCGCGGGAGGGGCAGTACCGTGACTTTGGGCTGGTCAGAGAAGGAGCGCTTGTTACACTGCAGCTGCGCGGCCACCAACTGCTGGATCATTAGTTCCTGAGCAGCTGTCAGCTGAACACCCTCGCCTTCTCCGGAGCCCGGGCCACCTCCGTCAGACCCTCCAGGGGAGGCCCCGGGCCCAGAGGCTGAGCTGCTGGGGCCCGCCGGCCCCGCGGGCGACTGCTGCTGCTGCTGCTGCTGCTGCTGCTTGCGAATCTTCTTCTTTCGGATCTGTTCTTCGGAGAGGACGCCTATCGGGAGACATGGGCCTCAGCAGAGGCCCCAGGGCTGGGCAGCGGCCCGGCTAGCGTGGCTCCCGCCCCGGCACTCACACTGCTCCCTCATCCCCGCCTCCTTGCATTTGCGCAGCCGGCACTGCTGGCACTTGCGCCGCATGAAGGCGTCCATCTGGCAGGTTCCGCCGCCCCGGCAGGCATAGCGCCTGGCCCCGCCTCGGACCACACTGCGCCGGAAGAAGCCCTTGCAGCCCTCACAGCTGAGCACGTTGTAGTGGAAGCCGGAGGCCTTGTCCCCGCACACGCGGCACAGCTCATGACCCAGCATCTTCGGGGCCGGGCCCTTCTTCCGCTTGCGCTCCGGTTCCTCTGCAGGGTCTGGAACGACTGGGGCGGGTGCACAGAAGCCATGAGACACGGAGGCCCGCGAGACAGAAGAAACAAAGAGCCAGAGTACAGAGAGTGACCCAGGGAGATGGCAATTCAGAAGAAAAGGCGCGTGTCTCAGTGAACCCCAAAGACCAAATGACAAGAGGTGTCAAATAGGAAAAAAAAAAATACGCTCACGGGCCAAAAAAGAAGGGGCAAGTAGGTATGGAAAAAAAAAAAAAATCAATGAGGAATTGGGAGGCTCCCATCCTCATTTCTGATCTTTTTCCCTTCCTAGATCCCCTTCCCAAACCTCCCATCAGCTCCCAGCCCCTGTCCCGGAGCCCCAGCTCACCCACGCTGCAGGCTGAGCGGGCCCAATCACTGCCCGGGACATCAGGGTCTGGACCCGCAGGCCACAGTTCAGGACCCTCCTCCTTTATAGCTGGTGAAGAAGAGGGGGCGCTGGGTTGAGGCGGGCCATTTCCTGGGGGAGGGAAGCACAATGAGTTCTCCTGACAAGTGTGCGCTGGGGGTGGGGGCTGGCTGGGAAAGAGGTCACTCACCAGGCAAGGGGGTGTCCAGGGAACTGGTGGTGGGGGTGGACATGGTGGAGTCACGGAGCAACCTGCGGAATACAGAGGGACTGAGAGCCTGGTGGGGCCAGGGAGGGTCAGGTTAGGCCAGCCCCAGGGCTTGATGGGGCACTTCTGTCTTCCATCTTTCCAGACTTCTCCTTTACTGCATACAGACCCCACCTCTAACCCCTGCCAGCCTATAAAGCCTCTCCTCCGGGTCTGACAGAGCCCACCCCCTATCGCTCCAGGTCTCTGCTGGGTCTCAAACCCTGACCCCACCTAGACTCCGCCCCCCGTAGGCTCCACCCACTCCAGATCCCGCCCACTCCCTCTTTCCAGGTCTTGCCCTTTCGGCCTCAATCGTGCTCCGCCCTCACTTCCTCCACCCCACTAAGTTTCACCTTTCCTACTCTTACTCCCCACCTCTGCGGAAGGAGCACCCCCAACCCCCACTCTGACCCCACCTCCTCCCCATGCTCCGCCCCCATCTTTTCCTTCTAAGTCCCGCCCAAACCTTCGAGGTTCCACCCTCACTCTACCCATAATGCTCCGCCCCACCCCTTTGCCCCGCCCCTCCGGTACCCCTCCCTCCAGATCCCGCCCCATCTCCCATCATGCCCCGCCTCCCCCTCCTCCCATCACGCTCCGCCCCCACACCTCGCTCCAGGTCCCGCCCCTCTCCGAACACCAGTGGGGGGCGGGGCTCATGGCTGCGCGCGAGGGTCTTGTGGGCGGCTTCTCTCGGGGTCTCCTACTTCCGTTGCCCTGGAAACAACCGGAGACAGCGCGAGCTACGGAAGGGAAGGGGGCAAAGGAGAGAAAGGGGTTTGAGCGGAGCGGCGCAGGGAACGCCGGGAAGCCCCGGGCCCGGGGCGCCTCCCGCGTCTCCCCACACTCTAATGCACCTGCCTCTGTCCCCTTGCTCTGCTCCTCCTCCTCCTTCTCTGTATCCTTTGGCACGCCGCCGCTTCTCGGATCCCCTCAAAAGTAACTTCGCCACTTCTTCCGGCAACCCCGCCGTGCGTCACTTTAGGAAAGGGGCGGGTAGTCAGGAGTGACGGACTTCCGGTCCGCTTAGGACTAGCCAAATCGGCTGCCCCGCACGGAAGTTGTATACTCACCGGAAGTTTACCGTCTGGGGAAGCTCCACTGAGGCCTGGCAGAAGAGTTCCGGACCAATTCAATCGAGCGCGGGCCGGAGGGGGGGGCGTGGCCAGTCCCAAACTTTCCGGGCCGGAGCTGGGCGGCTTTAACTCGCACTGTGCCTCTCGGGGATCGCGGCCAAGGATTCACTTGGCATAGATCTCCCGACCTTTAGCTCCTTTCCGCGCACGTTTGATTTGAAGCATGTTTGTCCTTTTTTGGTTGTTAACGAGTTTCCTGATTTTAGAGGCGCGCTGCTTACTGGTTTTAAATGAATTGAATTTAAAGCAGCGCGATTACAAACTTAGACCCAGGAAAAATACATTTAAAAAATAACTTAATAGGAAGAACTAAAAAAAAAAAAAAAAAAGCATAGTCTTCTCATACCAAAATGATAAAAATCATAGCTTTTAAAGAAAACTCACAGTACTTGAATAGG
>NC_138384.1:46449715-46458671 GCF_054177405.1 Leptonychotes weddellii | reverse complement strand
GACCTGAGCCAAGGGCAGACGCTTAACCGACTAAGCCACCCAGGCGCCCCAAGCCATGCTCTTTTATAGTTTGTCTTGTCCCTTCCCACATGGCCTTGAAGCTATGGAATCTGAGGATGTTACCAACAAAAGGAGTGATTACTATGATGTATGAACCAGTGTCTATCACTTCCTTGGCTGTGTAATGTGGAGCCAAGCTATTTACCCTGTGCCTCAGTTTTCTCTTCCAAAGTGGGTTCAACAAGAGCTCATTGGATTGTCATTACAATTAAATGAGGTAAAAAAAAAACAACAACAACAAAAACAAAAACCATGAACCGGACCAGATTCAAATAAGGAGCCTAATACATGAGAACTGTGTTCTTGGGGAGCCTAATACGTGAGAACTGTTTGTTCTTGGGGATGCCAAAGTTGTTTTTAACTTCTCACTATAGAACAGTGCAAAAGCCTGAAGTAGACTGAAAGTAAATTACAACAGATTGGGGGCAAGTCATGTCACCCTTACTCTCAGTTGACCTACCTATAAAATGGAGGAAATTATTCCCAGTTTTTAGGAAGGGTGTGAAAATTCAGGAAGGGCAGTGCCTGCACATCTAAGCATCCAGTGTGAAAATTAATAAAGGGAAACCACTAAAATGGAGCGGAAGCTCTCCTGGGGAGAGAGAGGACCCTGGGATCATGACCTGAGCTGAAGGCAGACACTTAACGACTGAGCCACCCAGGAGCCCCCACAAGTGTTCTAAAAGTGATTGTGGTGACCACTCCAGTGGTCAATCACAGGAAGAATTGTCAATTACAGACCCCAACAGAAGAATCCTCAACAGGAAAGAATCCTCAGTGACAGGCTCCACAAGGGAAAGATGTACATTGCGTCTCCTCCAAGAAATCAGCTACCCCAGACTCAGCCAATGAGAAACCGTCATCACCTTGAACTCTTGCTTTTCTCCAATGGACTTTCGATCAAAACAACCCCTCCCAACTTCCTCTTTCTTCTCCATTAAATAATGTTCCTCTCTTGTTGGGCTCGCCTGTGGTTTTTTGCCATAGCTTGTTTATCCAGAATTGCAGTTCTCTGCTATTCCCAAATAAGCACCCCCCCTTTTTTTTTTGCTGGTAAAGTAACTTTTATTTTTAAGGTCAACACTGTCAGTGACAGTTTTGTTATCTGACCCTAATTGCAGACCAATGTCTTCATTAATAACGAATCCAATGTCCCCTAGTTTTTTGGTAACAGCTTAATTGAAGTATAATTCACATACCCATAAAATTCACCCATTCAAAGTGTATAATTCAATGGTTTTTAGTAGATTCACAGAATTGTTGCAACTGTCACCACAATCACTTTTAGAACACTTGTGGGGGTGCCTGGGTGGCTCAGTCGTTAAGCATCTGCCTTCGGCTCAGGTCATGATCCCAGGGTCCTGGGATAGAGCCCCGTGTCGGCTCCCTGCTCAGTGGGAAGCCTGCTTCTCCCTCTCCCGCTCCCCCTGCTTGTGTTTCCTCTCTCGCTATCTCTCTCCATTAAATAAATAAATAAAATCTTTAAGAAAAAAAAAACTTTCGTCACCCCCAAAAAAAGAAATTCCATACCCACTAACAGTCACCCCCCAATTATCCTATCCCCCAAGCCCCAGGCAACCATTAATCTACTCCTTGTCTTTATGGATTTCCCCATTCTAGACATTTTGTATAAAGGGAATCTTAGAATATCTGTCTTAGTGTCTGGCTTCTTTCATTTAGCATAATGTGTTCAAGGTTCATCTATGTTGTAGCATGCTTCTGTACTTAATTTCTGTTGTGGCTGAATAATATTACATTGTGTGCATAGACCACATTTTATTTATCCATTCATCAGCAAGGGACATTTGGGTTGTTTCTCTTTTTGGCTATATCGCTGCTATGAACATTCATATACAAGCTGTTGCACGGACATACGCTTTCATTTCTCTTGGGTATATACCTAGAAGGGGAATTACTGGGTCATATGGTAACTGTATGTTTAACCTTTTGAGGAACTGCTTAACTGTGTGCACCTTTTACAGTCCTACCAGCAATATTTACGAGTTTCAATTTCTCTACATCCTTACCAGTACTTGTTTTTATGTCTTTTTGACTATAGCCATTCTAGTGGGTGTGAAGTGATATTTCACTGTGGTTTTTTTTTTTTTCCACTGTGGTTTTAATTTATACTTCTTTGATGGCTAATTCTATTTCCTTTTTCTCACAGTTATTTTGTAATGTGTAATTCTGCCTTTACTATTCTTCTTTTAAAGATTTATTTATTTATTTGAGAGAGAGAGAGAGTGGGGTGTAGGGGCAGAGGGAGAAACTCAAGCAGACTCCCACTGAGCACGGAACCGGACGCAGGGCTCGATCCCATGACCCTGAGATCAGACCTGAGCTGAAACCAATTCTGAGATGCTTAACCATCTGAGCCACCCAAGTGCCCCTGCCTTTACTATTCTGAAATGAAATCCAAAGATAATATAGCTGAATTATGGGCCCATACCAAAGTATCATTTTACTTCACCAACTGCGACAGAAATGATGTGTAAATAGAAACTAATTTTTAATAAAGTGATACCCACTTCAACATAGGTGCACAAGAGACACAATATGGCAGCCAGATCTTACTTTAAAAGAGAATTATTGTAAATTTAAAAGGGACACAGCAGTCTGACACAGGAGGGCTGTATCATCAGCTCAAATGCCTCAGGCAGCATTGCCACGTGGGACACAATTTTCACAAAGTTGTGGACAAATCTTTTTTTTTTTTAAAGATTTATTTATTTATTTGAGAGAGCGAGAATGAGAGAGAGTACATGAGAGGGGTTAGGGTCAGAGAGAGAGAAGCAGACTCCCCGCCGAGCAGGGATCCCGATGCGGGACTTGATCCTGGGACTACAGGATCATGACCTGAGCCGAAGGCAGTTGCTTAACCAACTGAGCCACCCAGGCGCCCAGTTGTGGCCAAATCTTAATAAAGTGATTAATACGACAGGTAGGAATACTTTTGGCATATTCGAAAAAGCGGCAAGTAGGCCAGAGTAGAAGCAGCTGAGTGAAGTGGGGACGGGGGGAGGGTGCAAGACAAGATCATACCAGAGGGCGGTCGGATCAGGAGGCCTTGTGGGTCGGATGTGTCCAACATTGGCTCAATGTTCACAAAAACGTTCCCTTACCCCAGGTGACCCCAGCGGACTACATTTCCCAGCATACTCTTGCAGTTTTGTGCAACCACGTGACTGGATTCTGGCCAATGGAACACAAGCAAAAGTAATACCCGATTTGAGTGAAAGCCAGTGTCTGGGCTGACTCCAAGGTGTCCGAAACTTCAAGACCGAGGTTCAAATCCCGCCGAACACAGCAGGGCCATTCCCTCCCCTATCCCCACACCTCAGTTTCCACCCTCTGTGAAGTGTGGATCATAATCCCTCTCTTACAAGGCTGCTGGGTGATTACATAAAATGGTGGCTTGAAAAATCTGGTAATCCTTTACCGCGTTGAATCCTGAGTCCCTCGGTGGGATTGTGCTAAACTGAGTTTGGTGGCCCAGAAAGGCGTGAGGACTGAGCCTCACCTCCAAGTCCTCCTGGTCTGGTGGAGGGGGTCTACCCGGTCACAAACCACTGTGTGACAAAAGAGGGGTGATCGGGTCCCATTTGTTGAGTGTGTTCAGAAGACATCTCCCACCTACCTTGGGCAGAGAGCAGCCAGGGATGAAGCATTTATTCTACTTCTTTTTACAAAGGAGGGGAGGCTGGAAAGACCCTGATGTTTCAGGACTAAAGCTCAAGAAACTGGGGAGGTACCATCTAAAAAAATTTTTAAAAGGGCGCCTGGGGCTCAGTTGGTTAAGCATCTGCCTTCAGCTCATGGGTCCTGGGATTGAGTCCCACATCTGGCTCCCTGCTCAGCGGGGAGTCTGCTTCTCCCTCTCCTTCTGCCTGCCTGCCGCTCCCCCTGCTTGTGTTCTCTCTCTCTCACTATCTCTCTCTGTATCAAATAAATAAATAAAAATCTTAAAAATAAATAAATAAATACAAATAAAAAATTTTAAAAAAAAATTTTTAATTGCTTCCTTAGGGTAGGAGCTTAACAAATGCTTGCCAGCTGGTGCCTGGCTGGCTCAGTCGGAAAAGCATGTGACTCTTGGTCTCCGGGTTGGGAGTTTGAGCCCCACGTTGGGTGTAGAGATTATTTAAAAATAAAAATCTTAATTTGTAGGACCGATGTGAGACTCTGGGAGAAAATGCTGTGTGTCTATTAGGCTTTGCAATATTAAAGAGAAACAAATCTGACTTTTAAAAATAAATAAATAAATAAATAAATAAAATAAAAATCTTAAAAAACACAAAATGCCAGGGGCGCCTAGGTGGCTCAGTCGTTAGGCGTCAGCCTTCGGCTCGGGTCACGATCCCAGGGTCCTGGGATCGAGCCCTGCATCTGGCTCCCTGCTCCGAGGGAAGCCTGCTTCTCCCTCTCCCACTCCCCCTGCTTGTGTTCCCTCTCTCTCTGTGTCTCTCTCTGTCAAATAAATAAATGAAAAAAAAAAAATCTTAAAAAAAAAAAATGCCAGGGTGCCTAGGCGGCTCAGTTGGTTAAGCGTCTGACTCTTGATTTCAGCTCAGGTCATGGTCTCAGGGTGTGGGATCGAGCCCCGCGTGGGGCTCTGAGTTCTATGGGGAGACTGCTTCTCTCTCTCCTCTCTCAACCTGTGTCCCTCCCCTGTTCGCCCAAGCTCTCTCTCTAAAATAAATAAATAGATAAATACATATTTTTTTTAAATGCCTGTTGGATTACAGTAAATTATGTCAAATTAAGAGACTGGTTTTTCAAGGGGTGCCTGGGTGGTTCAGTCAGTTAAGCTTTTGGCTCAGGTCATGATCTCAGGGGTTGTGAGAGTCTAGCTCAGCTCACAGTCTGCTTGTTTCTCTCCCTCTGCTCTTCCCCGGCCTCTGCTCTCTCGTGCTCTCTCGCTGTTTCTCAAATAAATAAATTTTTAACTTTTTAAAAAGATTTATTTATTTATTTCAGAGAGAGAGCAAGAGTGCAAGCACCCACGAGTGGGGGGAGGGGCAGAGGGAGAAGCAGGATCCTGGCTGAGCAGGGAGCCTGATACAGCGCTCGATCCCAGGACCCTGAGCCGAAGGCAGACGCTTAACCGATTGAGCCACCGATTGACCACCCAAAAAAAATATTTTTTTTTTTAAAAAGAGAGAGACTGGTTCTTCATAATTCCAAAAAACTCATTGAGTATTATTGTTAATGTAAAAATGTTGTGCGTAGAGTCCACCATTTTTATAGCATGTATACTAAGTTTTTAAGACTTTCAGAAAATGTATGTTGAAATTGATATGAAAAAAAAACAAATGAAACTGTATTATCGGAAGTCATGTAAAACAGACTGATTAGAAATGTTTTTCCACTATACGGAATAGGGAATAATCACAAGGCTTTTCATTTCTAGGTGTTGGGAGTATGGTTCTCAGAGTGAATAAATCATGACTAGGACTCTTAAAAAACAAAAACAAAACAAAACAAAAACCCCCAAAGAAACTGAGGAGGTGGGTGGGGACAGACTAATCTTGGCTGGGAAAATAGGCCCACACCACCACCGTGTGGCCGTTTTGGGCAGCACCTTTCAGAAATCACTTACTTGGGGCAAGCAAGAATTAGGACTGGAGGCAGAATCTGGATGAGGGGATTCTGAGGGGTCGAGACTGAATATTCCAGCTGCCAAGACAGAGGAGGGGGAGATGCAGCAAGATTTATTGTGGGGAAACTGACTCTCCGTCTTCTGTGTCAGGGAAATCCCCTAAAGCAGTGGTGTTCAAAGTGGGTTGTTGCAAGTATTTTCTTGAGCATTTGCTGGATGTTGGGCACTGTCCTTGGTGTTGGGGACACAGTGGTAAATGAAACAAACCAAGATCCCTGCTCTTGTGGAGATTAGATTATAATGGGGAAACGGGTATTCAATGTGATAACAGAATTACCAGTTTAGACAGTATCACTGATTCTAAGATACACATGGCTTACAACTGATGACATCTTAGAGTCAATTAAACGTTCAAAGAGGTTGACTACTATTAAAAAAAATAGGTGAGGGTAAAGGAGATTGGAAATTTGGGGAGAGGATGGTTGCCATATTCAACAGGGTGCTCAGGGTAGACTTCGCTAAGAAGGTGATACTTATGTAAAGATTTGAAGGAGGAGAGGGGCTGAATAGGGTTTTTCTGGAGGGAAAACACTCGGGCAGAACAGCCTGTGCAAAGGCCCTGAGGCAGGAGTGTGACTGGGTTTGTCTGTGGAACAAAAAGGAGGCCAATGTGGCTAGATTGAATGAGCGAGGAGGGGTGGGGAGAGGTAATGTCAGAGAGGGAATGGGGTCAAAATCATATAGGGCCTTTCCTTTTTTTTTTTTTTAAAGATTTTATTTATTTATTTATTTGAAAGAGAGAGAGAGCATGAGTGGGGGGAGGAGCTGAGGGTGAAGCAGACTCCCCACTGAGCAGGGAGCCTTGATGCAGGGCTCAAATCCAGGATCCTGGGATCATGACCTGAGCCGAAGGCAGATGCTTAACCAACAGAACCACCCAGACGCCCCATAAAGGGCCTTTCAATTCCGTGATGCCATTGGTACCTCTGATCCTTTGGTCCTACCCTTTTTTTCTCTATTGCCTCACCACCTCTCATGTCCTCTCTCCCTTTCTTAGATGCTGTGGGCAAGCACCACAGTCATGTCCTTGCACACATTACATTACCTTCCTTGCTCTTTCTCCCTTGCTCACACCTGCCTGGCCAAACCCCAACCCTGGTTAAAATGGACTCTGCCTTTTCTGTACCTGCTCCCACCCAGCTGAGCTTGTGAGTGGACGTACTTGAGCTGTGTGACAGCAAAGCTCAAGTGAACATTCAGAACCGATCTGCAAGGCCTCTCTGGCTCTGTCGTCCATCCTCTAAGCAATCACGTTCTCACCTTCTCTCTCAAAACCTCCAGCGCCCCTCCCCACCTTCATTCTCACTTCTTCTTTTGCTGAAAAAATAGAAGCCGCGAGAAGAAAACTTCCCTATGCTTACCCCAGGGACACTGCTAGCTCACATACAGAGGTACATACACTGCTGGCCCTCCCATGACCATGTTTGGACCATCCATAAGGACCAACCCCTCCACCTGGGCTCTGAATCCCTTCCCTCTCCCTACTCAAAACTTTCCCTCTTGCAATGTTTCCTTCTCTCTCTTGCATCATTATTTTTACACCCCTTGAGCTGTTGTTCCTTTAGGATTCCCCTTCACCAAATGCCCACACCTCCTCATGGTGCTGTTGAGAATACTTCCTGAAACTTGGGGACCTTAGACCCACTTCTCTGCCTGAGCTCCCCTCCCCCCACTTTGTAACCCCATCCAGGAGCCCCAATGCTTGGTATTGATCTAACCAAAATAATTACATAACCATATTAAACAGGAAAGGGGAGAGTGTGTGTAAGAAGTGTGGGTAGAGGGAGGAAAGGAAAGAGAGCTAAATCCTGAATTCTGAGTCAGCAGAACAGAGGATAATGCCTAAAACCAACAAAGCAAGAAGTAGCAATATAACTGTGCTTAGAGATGTGGAAACAATGCCAAATTTATTAGCTAAAAGAAATGAAAATGGGACACCTGGGTGGCTCAGATGGTTAAGCATCTGCCTTCGGCTCAGGTCATGATCCCAGGGTCCTGGGATCAAGCCCACATCCGGCTCCTGACTCAGCGGGGAGTCTGCTTCTTCCTCTCCCTCTGCCTCTCCCACTGCTCATGCTCTCTCTCTCTCTGTATCTCTGTGTCTCAAATGAATAAATAAAATCTTTAAAAAAAATAAATAAATAAAATAAAAGAAATGAAAGTGGTTGCTTCTTGGGAGGAAAAAAATGGGAAAGGAGTGGCACAGGACTTGTTATAATGAGTCTTAAAGATTTAGTTGAGTTTTTTTTTAAGATTTTATTTTATTTATAAAATAAATTGTTTATAATATTGAAAAAGGAGAATAACCAACCTAGGGCAAGTGTTATATAGTGTTACATTTATATTCTGGAATATTATGTAGCTTTTTTTTTTTTTTTAAGTTTGTTTGTTTGTTTTAGTAATCTCTACACCCAGTATGGGGCTTGAACTCAGGACCCTGAGAGCAAGAGTCCCGGGCTCTTCCTACTGAGCCAGCCAGGCACCCCTGGAATACAATGTAGCTGTTTGAAGAATGAGACATGCTGAGTAGAAGGGGCGAAGGATACTGATGTCCACCACTTACCTGGAAGGCAATACAATCAGATGGATTGAGGAATAGACAGAATAGGGCACTACTGACGTTTGGGGCCAAGCAATTCTTTGTTGGGGGGGGCTGTCCTGTGCTTTGTAGTATGCTTAGCAGCTTCCTTAGCTGCTACCCATTAGATGCCAGTACACCCCCACCCCAGTCGTGACAGCCAAAACGTCCCCAGACAATGCCAAATGTCCCTGTAGGGAAAAGAGCTCCCCAGTTGAGAACCACTTAGATAAAGAGATGGAGAGATGGATAGAAATGTGGCCAAGGGGCGCCTGGGTGCCTTAGTCCGTTGAGCATCTTCCTTTGGCTCAGGTCATGATCCCAGGGTCCTGGGATCGAGCCTGCATACAGCCCCCTGCTCGGCAGGGAGTCTGCTTCTCCCTCTCCTTCTGCCTCTCCCCCAGCTTGTGCTCTCTCGCTCTCTCTCTGTCAAATAAATAAATAAAATCTTCTAAAAAAAAAAAAAGAAATGTGATCAAGCAAATATAGCAATGGTAGAATCTAGGTGGTGGGTATATGAGTGTTCACTGTAAAAATTTTTCCATTTTGCTGTATGTCTGAGATTTTTCATAATTAAGGGCTTGCAAAAAAAAGAATGAAGTAAATCTATATGCTCTGATCCTTTTTTTTTTAAGATTTTATTTTTTTATTTTTTTTTT
>NC_138384.1:46422922-46449215 GCF_054177405.1 Leptonychotes weddellii | reverse complement strand
TTTTTTTTTTAAAGATTTTATTTATTTATTTGAGAGAGAGAGAATGAGAGACAGAGAGCATGAGAGGGAGGAGGGTCAGAGGGAGAAGCAGACTCCCCGCCGAGCAGGGAGCCCGATGCGGGACTCGATCCCGGGACTCCAGGATCATGACCTGAGCCGAAGGCAGTCGCCCAACCAACTGAGCCACCCAGGCGCCCCTAAGATTTTATTTTTTTAAGTAATCTCTACACCTCGCATGGGGCTCGAACTTACAACCCCGAGATCCAGAGTTGCATGTTCTACTGATGGAGCCAATCAAGTACCCCACCTGGTTTTTAAAGATATTCAAGGACATAAAACTGAGTAATAAAACGGGGCACAAAGGGAGTATTCATGTGCTTCATTTTATGTAACATTCAAAAACAGGCAAAACTAACTTGTGGTCATAGAGGTCAGCGTATTAGTTACTTTTGGGGAGACACCAACTGGAAGACAGTGAGAAAGAACCTTCTCACTCTGGGGAGCTAGAAATGTCTTATATTGTGATCTGGGTGGTGTTTACTGGAGCATATACATATGCAAAAATCCATCAAGCTAACGATATAAATGCTAAGTGTTTAGGGGTGAGGAATATAATGTCTGCAACTTATTTGAAATATATATAAAATAAAAACAGATGGGCTGTTGGACGAATAGAGGAATGGACAGCTAGATAGATGTGTAACACAGGAAATGCAGCAAAATATGTGAATTGTAGAATCTAGGTGGTAGGTAATGGGGTTTACTATACAATTCTTTCAACTTTGTTAACTGCTTGAAAAATCTTCATAATAAATTGTCAGGGAAAATAAATAAAGCCATAGTGCTGTGCACTTAAGATTTGTACATTTTACCATATGTATGTTACATCTAAATTTCTCTCTCTCTTTTTTTCTTTTTTAAAGATTTTATTTATTCATCTGAGACACAGAGATACAGAGAGAGAGAGAGCATGAGCAGGGGGAGAGGCAGAGGGAGAGGGAGAAGCAGGCTCCCCGCTGAGCCAGGAGCCTGATGTGGGGCTGGATCCCAGGACCCCAGGATCATGACCTGAGCCGAAGGCAGACGCTTAACCATCTGAGCCACCCAGGCGTCCTTCTCTTTCTCTTTTCTTAAAGATTTTATTTATTTCAGAGAGAGATCAATCGAGAGCATGAGCGGGGTGAGGGGCAGAAGCAGGCTTCTGCTGAGCAGGGAGCTGATGCCAGATGCGGGGCTCGATCCTGGAACCCCAGGATCATGACCTGAGCCAAAGGCAGACGCTTAACCAACTGAGCCCCCCAGGCGCCCCTCCTCTCAATTTTTCTTGAAGCCCAAGGTATATGGTTAAGTGAAGAAAAAGAAACACAAGTTACTGATCAGTAAGTACAGTCTGCTTTTATTTACTTAAAAAAATGTGCAAGCTGATATTGATTTGTAAATCTAAGCTAGAAAACCAAAACATCAAATAGTTTCTCGGAAATGCTTGCAGCTCCCTGATCAGTGGGCTTGTCTAAAAATGCAGATTCTTAGGGCTCTATCTCAGGCTTTTGGAATCAGAATCCCTGGGAGTGGTGCCCAGGAATCTGCATTTTAACTAGATTTTCTGATACTCATTTCATATTTGAGACACTAAGTCAATGTAAAAGGGGGCAGGCCCAGAGACAAAGACGCTGCCAACTATTTTTATGCTCTTTCGATGGTGATGGGGCTTTGGGCTATTTTTATTGGCGTGTGTGTGTTTCAGTATTTCCCAAATAAACCCGTAAGAGTCGGGGGTCCCACTTATCATGGGCAGGAGCGCCTCTAGTCTAACCCTCCCCCCCTTCCCCCAGACCCTTCAAAAACACCCGCCCTTCCTTCTCTTGCCCAAGAAAACCCTTGTGGTTAATGAGTCTCAGAAAAGTGAAGTGAAATGAAAGTCATAAATAAGAGCGACCGTAGCGGAAGGATCGCCCCGCCCCCCCGTGGGAGACCGCCCCTCCCCCACCACTGAATCCGCGAGCGAGGCGCGCTGACACCTCCGCGAACCCTACAAAACTACTCCACACATTCCCTCCAGGAACACCAGGCGCTTCCCGCCCCCCGTCCCCCCTCACCCACAGAGAGCCTTCCCGTCCCGCTCACCTCCGAACCCCGGAGGTGGGCGGGGCACAGGGTGGAGTCTACGCGGGAAGAAAACGCGGACGGGTCTACACCGGGTCCCCAGAGATGGCCGGGCTACCTTTCCTGCTGCTGCTGCTGCCGCCGCTGACTGTGGAGCTTGCCGGGGCCTCGCTGATCCGGTACTGGGGACCCCATCACCACCCCAAACCTGGGACGGACTCTCCCCCTCTTGCCCTTTAAGTCTGGGGGGCCCCCAGTTCAGTGACTCCCAAGCCTGGCATCCCAGGAGCCATGACTCCTATCTCTTGGGTTCGCAGATCTCCAAACGGGGCTCTCACCCCAAGAGGGCTTCTACCCTGATAGGTCCTAAGAGAGCAGCCCTTTCAGTCCAAGGTCCTCCAACCCGGAGACCCTCGATTGGGATGACTCCTTCTCTCTCCTCTCCAGACAAATTTTGGGAGGACCCCACAGATCCCACCCTGAGCTCTGATGATCTGGTACTGGGGTCTCCAGACATGTGACTCCCACACCCCAACCCAACAAGATCTTAGAGACTCAGAGCTGTGACTCCCCCAGGGTCACATCTTCCAAACTGTTTAGGTCTCAAGAAGTCCAGTTTTGGGGACCCCAGTGACCTCCCCCCTCCCCTGGCCTCTGGTCCCCCCCAACCCAAATCTCTCACTTCCTCTCCTCTCTTCTCCCATCCCCTGGAACTCTTGATGGGGGGGAGGAGGGTCCCCTTCCAAGAAACATTTTCCCCACTTGACATTCTTGAACCTCTCAAAGATTGAGTCATGGTGGGGGAGAGGGCGCAGCAAAGATGTGAGTGAGGGAGCGGGGCTCCAAGGAGTGACTACAAGCTGGTACAAAAATATTAGCACACAGGATGTTTGCTAACCTGCTTTTTGAAACTAAAAGGTCACGGCCATTTCCTAAGCCAGCGCAAAGGGCAGTGATTCGCTGAGAGTCATTTCAGGACCAACAGCATCTGCATGATCCAGGAACTTGGTAGAAATGCAAATTCTCAGGCTCCATCTTGGACCTAGTCAATCAGAAACTACAAGATCTGAATTTCAACTCTCGGTCAGGGGTTGGCAAACACTCAGCTGAAGGGTCAAATTCATCCTGCTACCTGTTTTTTTGCAAATGGAGTTTGACAAAACCCAGTCATGTTGTCCAGGGCCATTTCCATGCTGTACTGACAGAGGTGAGCAGTTGCAGCAGAGACAGATGGTGGGCAAAGTCTTTACAAAAAACTTTGCCCATCTCCCCTGCTCTGGGTGATTCCTCTTCCTGCTAAAGTTTGAGAACCACTGGCATAGAGGGCTACTTTCTCCTATTTTTTTTTTTAATTTGACCACATAAACATTTTATTTATTTATTTGTTTGTTTGTTTGTTTGTTTGTTTGACAGAGAGAGAGGGAGAGCACAAGCAGGGGGAGCAGCAGAGGGAGAAGCAGTCTCCCCGCTGAGCAAGGAGTCCAATGCGGGACTCGATCCCGGGACCCTGGGATCATGACCTGAGCCAAAGGCAGACGCTTAACCAACTGAGCCACCCAGGCACCCCTACTTTCTCCTTTTTAGTGGTTGAATGGATTCCATTCTATTCATGTTCCATAGCTGAGCCAAGTCCTACCTAGTTGGTCTCCAGTTTTCAAAATTAGATACATCCTCATAAACACATCTTTGTGCACTTGTCCAGTGATCTCCTAGAGATGAAATTCATTGAACTGAAATTAAGTTGTGTACAGTTTTAAGCCCTATGATACATACTTGCCAAATCATCCTCCAGAAAGTTTGTATCAATCTATAGCCCTGAGCCAACAGTGAGTATTCATGGTTCTTTGCCAATCTGCAGGGTCAGAAAAGGTTTCTGACTCTTGTCATTTGTATTCCTTTGATGACTGTTGGGGTTGAACATCTAATATAAAAAGATGTTATTTGTTTAGAAGCTGTTTGTACTTCTTTTGCCTGTTTATGTCCTTTGCCTATTTTCCTACCGAATGTCAAGCTTGCCACAGTTTCATTTCATGGCTGCTCATAGAAGACACAAGACTCCCAGGTCAGAGACAAGGACAGGTTACTACTCTTGGCAACAGTAGTAGCCAGGGTATCAGTTCTCTGAACCCGTTCCCACAGGGTGAGATGAAGAGGGCTGGCTGAGGCGCATATGCAGTGAGGTGCAATACAGGAAAGGAACCCTAAGTTTAGGGAACTTGAACATTTTATAATGGATCATAAACCTGCTTGCTCTTTGCCCCAGAGGGAGACACTGTCTCTCCCAAGGCTGTTCACTAAAGGAAATCCTTGACAAAGTCCCTCTTTGGAAATGTGAGAGAACCTGGAGAATTGTCTCCCCAATGCTGGGCTGTTTATCTTATTCTTATTTGTTTGTAAAAGCTCTTTGCATATTAAAGATATTAACTCTTTGACATATAACTTGTAATTATTTCCCCTAGATTTTAAAAAACTTTTTTAACAGCTTTGTGCGTTGGAGGAAGGGAGTGCAAAGGTTTAAAATTTTAGAGTCCCATTCATCAACATTTTCCCCAATGATTTCTGATCTTGTTATCACGCTTTGAAAAGCCAGAGTTATTTAAACATTTTACTTCGTTCTAGTGCTCTTAAATATTACATTTCACGAGGCGCCTGGGTGGCTCAGTCAGTTAGGCATCTGCCTTCAGCTCAGGTCATGATCAGGATCAAGCCCCACATTGGGCTCTCTGCTCAGGGGGAGTCGGCTTCTCCCTCTCCCTCTGCTCCTCCCCCACTCGTTCTCTCTCTCTCTCGCTCACTCTCTCTCAAATAAATAAAAAAAATCTTAAAAAAATATTACATTTCACCTTAGGTCTTTGATTATCTGGAATGTAGTTTTTTTGTTTTTTTTTTTAAGATTTTATTTCTTTATTTGACAGAGAGAGCACAAGTAGGCAGAGCGGCAGGCAGAGGGAGAGGGAGAAGCAGGCTTCTCTTCTGATTCGGGGCTCAATCCCAGGACTCTGGGATCATGACCTGAGCGAAAGGCAGATGCTTAACCAACTGAGCCACCCAGGCGCCCCTGGAACGTAGTTTAGTATAAAGAATGAAATTGGGATTTGGTGCTTGTCCTCTCCCCGCCCCCCCCCCCCCCCGCCCCACAATAGTAAGGAAAATAGCCTCCTACATCATGATGAGAAGCATGCACGGGAGGGTTTTTGCAAAGGCTAGTTTTATGTTTAGGGTCTTTGGAAACCTTTGTGAATGTCAACTTCCTGAGGGTGGCTTATTTTCTGTTATTTGGAATGTCTCTTATTGAAAGATTCTGGGAAAGGTCTGTTTGGGATGGCTCGCTCTTGTAAAGTCTTTGGGGAAATTTGTCATCATGGTTTGATGTGTTTGGTTGGGTTTCCTCGAAGGTTGTTATTGTAGGCTTTCTGGTAATGACAGTTATTTTAGGGCCATAGAGACATTCCCTTTATCATTATATGCTATTTGGAAAATTCTGTTATAGAGAGTCTCCAGGAAGAGTAGTTTCCTAACTGTCAGTATTCTCCCCCACAGGATCCCTCTCCGCCGAGTCTACCCTGGACATGGGACCCTGAACCCACTGAGGGGATGGGGGAAGCTGGCAGTGCCCCCCAGTTTGGGGGCTCCATCCCCTGGGGACAAGCCCATCTTGGTACCTCTCTCTAACTACATGAATGTGAGTCACAGCCCCAGAGAGCCTCTGCCCTCCTCCCCGCTTAAGAAGTCAAGCTTTTCATGGGGATTAACGTAAGAATAAAAAAAAAAAAAAAAAAAAATGAAATTCAAAAAAAAAAGAAGTCAAGCTTTTCATTCCCCCTCTCTCCTGTTTTGCCGTCAGGTCCAGTATTATGGGGAAATTGGACTGGGAACACCCCCACAAAACTTCTCTGTCGTCTTTGACACTGGCTCCTCCAATCTCTGGGTCCCGTCCATAAGATGCCACTTCTTCAGTCTGCCCTGCTGTGAGCTTTCATGGGGGAGAATAAGGCTGAACAGGGGTGATGGGAGAAGAGGGGGGCTGGTTCTTGGCTTCCCAAGGATTTTCGAGGCACTGTTCTCTTCTGACTTGCCTTCAGGGGTGACAAGGTCACAAAGGCAGGAGGCACTGGGGAGATTCCCTTTCCCCAGTGACACCTCCCTGGTCTTCTGACCTAGGGTTCCACCACCGCTTCAACTCCAAAGCCTCCAGCTCCTTCCAACCCAATGGGACCAAGTTTGCCATTCAGTATGGAACTGGGAAGCTAGATGGCATCCTGAGTGAGGACAAGCTGACTGTGCGTGACCACTGACCCCAGGAAGACTTGAGCCTGGGAGAACCCCAATGTCTAAAATAATCTGGCTTAGGGAGGTGGTTTAGGAGGTGGGGTTTCCAGGGCAAATGGATGAGGCTTCTGAAGTAGGGGGCGGGGCTTCTTGGGTAAAAGGGGCAGGGCTTCTCAAGCGAGGGTGGGGCTTCCTGGTTAAAGGGGTGGGCTTCTTAAGTCCGGAAGCAAAGCATTCTAGGCAGTTGGGGTTGTTTTCAGAAGTCTCCAGGTATGGGATTCAGGCCTTGGTTTGGAAGAACTCAGGGTTATGTAGGTAATGTCCTCCAAGAAGTAACTTGCCCCATTTGCATCTATCCCTAGATTGGAGGAATTAAGGGTGCATCAGTGATTTTTGGAGAGGCTCTCTGGGAGCCCAGCCTGGTCTTCACTTTTGCCCACTTCGATGGGATACTGGGCCTCGGTTTTCCCATTCTGGCTGTGGGAGGAGTTCGGCCCCCGCTGGATACACTGGTGGACCAGGGGCTACTGGATAAGCCTGTCTTCTCCTTCTACCTCAACAGGTAATGGGGAAGGGTCTACCTTCCTATGAGTCCTAGCCCCAAGAAGGACACTCTGTTTTCAGGAAGTCCCTTATCCAATAAAGGAAGTCTCATCCTCCACTCACCAAATCACCTACCCAATATAAGTAACTCCTGTTCAAAAGTTCCACTCACCAAGCAACCTTAAGACCTACTAAAGACACTCACCATCATTTCAAATGCTCCATGTTTCAAACGCAAACCAGGAAACTCCATGCCCTACCTACTCAACTTAGGAACCCCCTCTTCACTGTACAGAAAGCCCAAATGCCATTTGAGAACACATTCCAGAAGTCAGAAGTTACCCATTTTAATCTAAGACGTCCCACTTACCTTTTAGGAAGCTGGACCTTATGCTCAGAAAGCTCCAACCACCATCCAAGAAGTCCCCACCTTCCCTCTGGAGGCCCATCCCCCACAGGCATAAAATCTTATGCCCTTTCAGTTACCCTGATGTCCAACCCACTCAGGAAGCCCCATCTACCTCTGGGTAGATCCTCTCCTCCCCCACCTCCAGGAATCACTGCCCTTCTTCCCCGCCACTCTCAGCCAACTAGGAAGTCTACCACTTCTGAACTATGAGACCTACAATTCAGAAGGTCTCACCATACCCAGGAAGCCACCTCACTTCTACCCAAGTCACACCTGCCAGAGCCAATTCACAAACCCCAATGCTCCACTTAAATTCCACCCCAAAAGTTCTTATCTTCCACAGCCGTATCAGGAAGTCCCATCCCCACTTCAGAAAGCCCCCAGGACCCTACAGTCCTGACCTTCATCAAGAACAGTCCCCTTTCTCTTCACTTCTTGCTTTGCTTCCAGTCCCAATATCTAGGCTCTGCCTGTATCCCGCCTCCCCCACCTAGAACCAGGAGACCTTCCCTTGGTGGGAATTCCCTTCCTTGGCCCCTCCTGGGGCTGGCAAGGGAAACACCCAAGACATCGACAGCACTTTGTCTCTGCAGGGATCCTGCGGCAGCAGATGGAGGAGAGCTGGTTCTGGGTGGCTCAGATCCAGCTCACTATATCCCACCCCTCACTTTCTTGCCAGTCACGATCCCTGCCTACTGGCAGATCCACATGGAGCGGTGAGGGGCCTGGCCTTCTAGGTCTGGGAGGAATGGGCTAGAGCCTAATCTCCAGTGTCCTGGGAGAAAGGAGCTGGAGGCCTGGACTCCTGGGTCTGAGGGAGGAGGGGGCTGGGGACCCAGACTCCTGGGTCTGAGGGAGGAAGGGACTCAGTTAGGGCTGCTGTGTTTGAGGGAGGAAGGGCTGAGGGCCTGGGCTCCTAGGACACTGGCTCCAACGTCCACCCCTTGCCCCCTCACAGTGTGCACGTGGACACAGGGCTGACTCTTTGTGCCCAGGGCTGTGCTGCCATCCTGGACACGGGCACATCCCTCATCACAGGACCCACTGAAGAAATCCAGGCCCTGCATGCAGCCATTGGAGGACTCTCCCTGCTGTTGGGGGAGGTGAGGACCCAGTGTCCGGTGGGGTTTTGATGGTAAACACTGGGCATGATGCTAGGGCCTGAGGGTGGGCATAGGTGGTTAAGAGGTATCCCAGGGCAAAAGGCACTGGGCATCATGAGTGACAGGCTGGGGGGTAGTGGGAGGGAGCAAGGACACCTTCTAGGCCTCTGCTGAGTGACTCCGGACAGGAGAAGATGGTGATGGAGGTTTATTCAGAATGGGAATGAGAAGCCTAAGGAGCCTGCAGAGGTCTGGGGAGGTGTGGAGGAAGCCCAGAAATAGTTAGCAGCCATCAGCCCTCAGACAGTATTCAGAGCCATGGAAGAGGGGAGCCCCTTCTGGGAGCGAGAAGAGGTCCCAGGAGCAGCCTTGGGGAACATCCACATAGAGTAGAAGTAGAGATAGGGCAGAAGCAGCCTGAGACACAGGAGAGTGGAGGCTCACAGAAGCCGTGCCAAGAGAGTTTCAGGCCCGGAGGGAGGCCACAGTGCAACATCAGAGCTGCTCACTCACTTCTCTGTCGGGGAGCCCTGCAGCTCTTGGGGTGGGGGCAGGGTCCTTCCAGGTCAGGTTTTCTGTCTCTATCCCTTTGTTCTTTGGCACTTCTGCGAGGGTGGAGAAAACTCAGTTTGTGGGTCTCCAAGTCAAATGCCTAGGACGTGGGCCTCTAATGAGCCAAGGGAGCCAGGGAGATCATGGCGGTTTGGTGTGGCTTGCCCGGGTTGGGATCCAGCTCTGCCACTTACGAGCTGTGCTGTCTTGGACAAGTCACTTAATGTTCCTGGGCCTCAGTTTCCTAACCTCTAAAGTAGGGTCACTAATACTCACCTCTTAGGTATGTTGTGGGGATTGAATCAATTAACCCACTTAAGGTACTTAGAACAATACTTTGATGCTGTCATCTCTCTCAAGAGAGATATATGCACTCGAAATCAACTTCTCAACATTCCTTACCTTCCCAACAAGGTAATTACTATTGGTTTTTAAGGAAGATAGACTTCCTGGTAGTCATTTACATTACAGTCATTTACAAATGTAAACATTTACAATATTTACAGCCTAATATTGTATTCTTAGGTACTTGGGGGTGGTGGCATTGGAGGCAAACTGGAGAGCAGGTACCCCATCAGTCTAAAAAGTGCAGCTCTAGGCCACTCAGCTCCAGCCAAGTGTTTCCATGCAGGGAAAGCCAGATCTTCTGGTTTGTTGGAGAAAGCTGAAAACATTATCTGAAACCTCCTGGTTCGTGAATAATAACACTCTTACTATGTGTCAGGCATTCTTCCAAACTAACTCATTTATTTCTCACACAACATCTCTATGAAGTATTACTATCAACTACACCTTCAAATTGGAAACTGAGGCACAGAGAGGTTAAGTAACTTGTCTAAGGTTGCACAGCAGCAGACTCCAAGGATACAATCTGTACCACCGTGGTGTACAGTTGGTAAATAATTTTTAAAACATTTTTGAAACGCTAAGACAATTTCAATACAACTGTGGGCTCGGTGTCCCTCACGGGGCCAGCAGTTTTTGATCCACAAGTAGATGGAGGAAAAGGTTTGATCAAAAGGGAGTCTAAAGGAAGTGGCAATAATTATGTGTGTTGGGGGGAGAGCTGGTAAGGCTAGAGAAGGCAGCAGAGCTTGACCACACAAGGCCCTGAGTATCTATTTTAAGCAGGAATCCCTCAACTCCACTTGTTCTTCTCCTTCAGTACCTCATCCAGTGCTCGAAAATTCCAACGCTTCCTCCAATCTCCTTCCTCCTTGGTGGGGTCTGGTTTAACCTTACAGCCCAGGACTATGTCATCCAGGTAGGTGGCCGTCACACAAGTCAGAGTGATGCAATAAGATGTGATTTGAGAGGATGGAGCTAGGAATGAGACATCACCAGGACCGAAGAGGGGCCACAGAAACACTTCTGGTGCCCGGGATGGTGGGCGGGGGCAAAGCTCTGGCTCCCCGGGAAGAAGAGGAGGGTTCGGTGCGCGTGACACCCAGTGGCCTCTCTTGTCGCCCTGCAGATTGCTCGGGGTGGCGTCCGCCTCTGCTTTTCTGGCTTCCAGGCCCTGGACATACCTCCGCCTGCAGGGCCCCTCTGGATTCTCGGCGATGTCTTCTTGCGGTCCTACGTAGCGGTCTTCGATCGCGGGAACCTAACAGGCGGTGCCCGAGTGGGGCTGGCGCGCGCTCGCTCTCGGGGAGCAGGACCACAAGGGGGTGGGCCCGCGCGGGCGCAGTTCTCCGGTTGGCGCCCTGGCTAGGCGCATGCGCACCGAGTGGTAGCCGAGGCCCAGCCACTCAGTAAAAATCCGTTATTTACATTGACCCTCCCTGGGTCCTCCCCCCCCCCTTTTTTTTTTTTAAATTTTAAGCGCACGATTTTTGGAGAGAAAAAATAAGTGTTCAGCTCTCTGGAGTTGAGGAAGAAAGGAAGGAGAAAGGAATTACTCCTTTTCTCCAGCGCAGGGCTCCCACCGGTGCGGGGGGCCTTGTACTACGAATCCCATGAAGCCCTTCGCCGATGCCGCCTATAGACAAAGGCGCCCGGCACCGCGGAGCATCACGGACCTTGTATTCCAGGCCGTGTTCTTTTGCCGGGGGCGGGCGCAGCCACAACATGCGTGGGAGGCGACAGGTCGCGACGGCAGCGACAGGTGGCAGTGGGGGGTGGTGGCTGAATCGTAAAGGGCTTTCCAACCCTTGTTTTAAGGGGTGGGGACGCGATTCCCGCAGACTTCATTTTCTGTTCTTCCTCTCTCCCCTGGGATTCTGAGACCCCTGGGTCCGCCATAAAGGCGGGGCTTGAAGCCCCCGGGTTGGGGGGAGCTGTGCTGTCCCTCCTCCGGCGATGATGTCATTCCCCCCCCTCCGCAGCCTCTTGCTGCCCTGAGCTGCCGGGGCTGGGTCACCCCTCCCCCAACGCTAGCCCCGGATTCCCCCATCCCCGCCCCGCCTCGACTTGGGGTGAGTACGGGGGAGGGGGAGAAGGCACAGGGTCCGGGGGCGGTAAGACGGCCCAAATCCCAGTTTTGGAGGTGGGAGACCTGGGAGATGAGGACTCAAAAATTACAGCGGAGAGATTCTTCCTTAATAACGAGGTTTGGGGGCCAGGGTTCTTGGAGGGTCTGGGGAACCAAGGATCGTAGGCAGAGAGTCTCCATATTTTCAGCTTTAGTGCTCAGGAGGCCCTCTTTCCTAGATTTAGAACTGATAGGAATGGGGGCGGAGGAACGAAGCTGGGGTCCTAGAAATCGGGAAGCGGGAGACCCTTTCCCAATTCCAGGGTCTTGGAGAATGGGGGAGGGGAAGTTAATTAAGAGAGGGCACCGAGGATGACGGAGGTGGGAGTTTGGAGCTTTCAGGAATTTTGTGCCTGGAAGAGCAGGGAAAGGATAGATTGGGAAGGAGGAGGGGTGGGAAAGGTCTGAAGACGAGGACGGACATTGGCCTACACCCTACTGGTGTCTATCACCAAAAATCGAGTCCACTTCCCTCTGGTCTGTTTGCAGGGCTGGGTGTCCCATAACCGGAGCCTACATTATGCCTCCAGAAGCCTACCCCATGGGTACAGAACCCAGGCTCACAAATCCCCCCAGATAACCTGCTGGGGCCTGGGGAGGGCCATGAGGGAGTGATGGCATTCAGTTTTCCCAGGGCCTGATGGAGTCTGGACTATCCTGTTACTCCTTGTTCTGGGGCCTCCTCGCCACTCCCATGGTCTCTAATCTGGAGTCTCATCCCATACTCTCCCCTATGGCAGCCCCCTCTCCTTCGCACCTTCTCCCACACCTTCTGGCCTCTGCAAAAACGCTGATTTGGTCACTTGATCCCGTGCCCAGCTGCTGTCAAAAGCAGAAGAGAAAAGTAGAGTTGGGGGGAGGGGAGAGGGGAGAGGATATAAGGGAGCATGGCTGATTTAGGTTCTTATTCTAGCCCCTACTCCCACCCCTCGGGCCTACCCAACCCCTGCTCCAGCCTCCATCCCGACTCCCGACTTGCTCAGAAACCTCATTCAACCCAAGCCTCAACCTAAGTCCAGTCCCTCACCTCAAGATTCACTGCTTCTGCCTGGGGATACACCAGAATTCAGGGCAGAGAGGAGTGGGAAGCTCCGATGTCTTTTCTCTGCCTTCCTGGGTCCCATCAGGGGCTTCAGGACTGCCCAAGAATACTGGATTAAGGATACTGAATTGGGGGCAGTGGGGGAGCCCAGGGTCTGGGGGTGAGGGAAACTACCTCCCTGGTCTGCAGGACAGGCCCCACTTCTGCAACTCTCTCCGCAGTGACGCAGCGTGGAGTCCTGGCCAGGATGGGGGTTAGAGGGGGTGATGGGGGGGAGTTAAAGACCAAAGGACAGCGGGACAAAGTCCCAAAGAAGTGGGGACAGAGACTCAGAGGGGGGAAGAGGATATAGAGGAAAGAGACACAGGGAGCAAGGATAGAGACCTGAATAGGGGGACAGAGAGAAAAAGAAAGGGCAGAAAGAGAAAGGGCACTTACAGAAGAGGGAAAGTTGTGGAGGGAAAAAAGACACTAGGAGGGAGGTTGTCAGAGAACATGAGCAAGGGGGACAGAAACGCAGATGAATGGGCAGAGACTGGGGTGGGGCGTACAGATTGGGAGAGGGGAGTGGAGGACAGAGGCACAAAGAAGAGGGACAGAGGGCTGGAGGGGACAGAGACCCAGGGAGAGGGAGACAGGGGCCTAGAGCAAGGGGGACAGCGACCCAGAGAGGGGGCAGACTGGCGAGGCGGGAGCGGGGGAGGAGGAGTGGAGGACAGAGACACAAAGAGGAGGGACAGAGACCGGGAGGGGACAGAGGCCCAGAGAGAGAGGCAAATCCCTGAAGAAAAGGTACAGAGACCAGGAGAAAGAGACTGGGGTGGGGGGACGGAGACACAGTTGGGGGAGAGGATGAGGGCAAAGACTCAGAGGGGGGGGGACACATTCAGAGAACAATGGGACAGAGACCCAGAGGGAGGGTAGAGGCTTAGAAAAGAGGGGCCAGAGTCTCAGAGTGATGAGGGCAGAGACGACGGGACAAATACTCAGAGAAAGGGGAGAGAAAGACATCGAGAGACACAGAAACGGGAGCGGGGGTGGGTGGGTAGGCGATACGAACCAGCCGCCGCACCTGCAGAGGGAGGCGGCGGGCCAGGGATAGTGCCGCGGGAGGAAGCCCGCAGCCCCTGACCCGCCCCCTTCGCTCCCGCAGGCACCACCTCCTCCCGCCGCAGCCCCGGCAGCAGCCGCTGGCCCCGCCCCAGCGCCTGCGCCCTGCCACCCGGCGTCCGGCCAGCCAGGGGGACGGGGCCGGACACGCCCCTCAGCTAGCCCCGCCCCAACCCTCCTTCTCTCCCCTCCCGCCGGGACTCCTGGACACCTAGCCCCGCCCCATTTCTCATTGGCCCCGCTTATTTCCTCAGCCTAGCCTAGCCTTCCCGGCGCTTAGGTTTCTCCCCTCCGCCGCCCTTAAGGCTCCCTCTTCACCAGTCCTCATCCATCCCGTGGTTCTCCAGTCTGCAGTCCGCTGTTGTGTAGACTTGGTCCCTTTTTCATCACCAGTTGGAAATTCTTGTACCGCCCTCTGAAGCCCCACTGACTCTTATGACTCTCTCCCAGGTTCTCTGAGCCCCAAGACTCCCCATTCCGGGTCCCACCCTTCCAACCAGCCCAGTTGCTTTGTACCCTGCAGGTCTCACCTTTCCCGTAGCGGACCCATTATCCGTTCTCTACTCTGAACCCTGCCCCACCCCCGCCTAGCCTGGTTGCTTTCAAGCCTCTTAGAACCCGGCTCCTCCCTTAGTCTTGCCTTCCTACAGGGCCTTCAAGAGGCTTTCTACCATTCGTAGACCCCACCCACCTTCCTCAGTCCCGTTCCATCCATTCTGACACTCATTCTCCCGGCCCAGCCCTGTCTAACCAGGCCAAACTTGCAGCCCCTGCCCCTCCCCTTCCTTACTTCGCCCCCTTTCTTAGTCCTAGCCAGACGCTCTCAGGTTTCCAGGCTTCACTTATGTCCGCTCCTCCTCACTGGGTTTCAGTCCCTATTCCTCCTGTCAGTCCAGCCTAGTGCTCTTCGCGCGAAAGTACTCCCTACACTCCATTTCCAGTTCCCGCCCCTCGTTCAGTCTCGCCCCCTCACTCTCCCAGCCCAATTAGGACTCTTTCGTTCTCAGGCCCTGCCTCTTAAGGTCCGCCCTGCCGCGCGACAAAGCAAAGTTAGGGACCCAAGCCGACTGTCTCCATCCGCCCCTCCCCACCCGGTCCTGCTTGCCAGCTCTTTAGGTCCTTTCTCTGTCCAATCAGGACCGTCTCCCCCATGCCAGTCAGAAATCTTTAAATAGTTTGGATGTGTCCCTTTCCTCTGCGGCACCCGCTCCTTTTTTCAGTTCAATCAGATCTCATATCTAGTCCCACCTCCCCCGTTTTCCCGGTGCGGCCCAGCCCCGCAGCGTTAGTTGCCGGTCCCGCCCCCTTAACACCTCGCTCCGCCCGCCCCTTCTCTCGGAAAGATCCAATCGGTGTGCTTCACCTGCAGCCCCGCCCGGTCCAGCTCGGCCGTGCGGAGTCCCCGACCTTCTAGCGGCCTCAGCCCCGCCCTACCTCCCCCAGACCAATCAGTTCTGTTCCTCCCCTACCGCGGCCCCGCCCCCTCCACTAGTCGCCTCCTCCACCCAATCCTGTCTGCCTCTCCCCCTGCGGCCCCGCCCCCTACGCCCCGCCCCTCCCGCCCCGCCCCCCGTCCAATGCTGAGCTCAGTCTGCGTCTCGTCCTTCCGCGGGCGCCAGGGGGCCAGCAAGCAGCAGCCGGCGCCACCGCCGCAGCCGCCCGAGTCCCCGCCGCCGCTGCCCCCGCCGCCGTCCCCGCCGCCGCTGCAGCAGCAGCAGTCTGCGCAGCCCGGCCCCGCCGCGTCCTCGGCGGGCCCCCCGGCACCTCGCGGGCCCGGGGGCCGGCGCGCCGAGCCATGCCCCGGGCTGCCGGCGGCGGCCATGGGGCGGCACGGCGGCGGCGGTGGCGACAGCGGCAAGATCGTGATCAACGTGGGCGGCGTGCGCCATGAGACGTACCGCTCGACGCTGCGCACCCTGCCGGGGACGCGGCTGGCCGGCCTGACGGAGCCCGAGGCGGCGGCGCGCTTCGACTACGATCCCGGCGCTGACGAGTTCTTCTTTGACCGGCACCCGGGAGTCTTCGCCTACGTGCTCAACTACTACCGCACAGGCAAGCTGCACTGTCCGGCCGACGTGTGCGGGCCGCTTTTCGAGGAGGAGCTCGGCTTCTGGGGCATCGACGAGACCGACGTGGAGGCCTGCTGCTGGATGACCTACCGGCAGCACCGCGACGCCGAAGAGGCGCTCGACTCCTTCGAGGCTCCGGACCCAGCGGGCGCAGCCAACGCCGCCAACGCCGCCGGCGCCCACGACGCGGGCCTGGACGACGAGGCGGGTGCGGGCGGCGGCGGCTTGGACGGCGCGGGCGGCGAGCTCAAGCGCCTCTGCTTCCAGGACGCGGGCGGCGGCGCCGGGGGGCCGCCAGGGGGCGCGGGCGGCGCGGGCGGCACGTGGTGGCGCCGCTGGCAGCCCCGTGTGTGGGCGCTCTTCGAGGACCCCTACTCGTCGCGGGCCGCCAGGGTGAGCGCGCTCTCGGAGCCCCCATCCCTCCCCCATTTCCTCCAGATCCCCGCCCCTCAGGAGTGCCCCATCCTAACCCTCAGAATCCCTTGGCCCGTCCCAGCCCCTCCTGGCCTTCCTGGTCTCTGGGCCTCCCAGGCTCTTCTAGAGAAGAAGCCTCTTTCTCCAACCCCGAGTCTCCTGTACTTTTCTGAACACACCCCCTCTCCCTGCCATCCCCAGATCCTCAGAAGACGCTTCCGCAACCTTCAGAATCCCCCAGATCCCTCCAAACCCCACCCGGCTTCCCTAGGCTACCCAACACTCTTAGAAACTTCTGCCCCGACTGTGAATCTCCTGGGCTTTTCTGAACAACCTCACTACCCCCATTCCTGGACTCCTCTGAGACCCTCAGAAGAACTTTCTCCAGTCCCGAGTCTTCTGAGCCCCTGTGAATCCTTTTCACCTCTCTTGGTTACCCCTCAGATCCCTAGAGAACCCCTCTGCAACCCTCAGTTTCTTGGACCATCCCCAGACCCTCAGAAGACCTCCCTTCTTAACCTTCAGCGTCCGAGACCCTGTGAACACTGTCCCCTCCTTTCCCTGACCCCCTGCAGCTCCTCGGAAGCCCCCTCTGCAACCCTCAGTCCCTTGGGTTCTCCCAACACCTCCCTGATTCTTTCTCCCTATGCCTCTCTCCCTGCACCTCCCCCTCTCTCCAAGTTTGAGTCTTCTGGCTATTTTTGAACCCCACTTCTGCTCTTAAAGTCTTAGAAGACTCCGCCTCAATCTCAGAGCCTCCTGGACCCCTGTGAATCCCCAAACCACTTGCTCTGGCTAGCACACTTTCCCCCTCCCCCTACTGCAACACGGAGTCTTGGGGAGCCTTCCCTCCTGGGACCCTATCCAGTCCCCTCTGTGTCTCTGTGTTCACATAGCTTCCTGCATCTTCCACGCCAACTCCCATCCCAAGGACTTTCCCTATAAAGCTCCAGACTTCCCCCAAGCCTTTCACACTCCTCCTCAGTGTCTCCAGAAGAGTCTTGAGCCCCCATAATATGTCTTTCCTCTCCAGAAGCTCCCATATGCCTTCTTCTTCATCCACAGATTCTCCCAGCTTCTTCTCCCTTCCCACTCTTTATCTCTGGGATCCCCCATCCAGAGCCTCCCAGTCCTTTTCCAAGTCAATCAACTGACTTTTCCTCCTGTTCCAGAACTTTAATGAACCTCAGTCTTTGGGACTCCTCCCCCCCCCCACCCCCCATTTATCTGTCCCAAAACTTCCTTCCCAAAGTAGCTTCCAATTCTTTCCACTCTGCCTTGGTATCTTTCCACTGGCCCCTACCCCACCCTGCTCACTCCCTCTTTCCCAAGCTCCCCGCCCTCCCACCATCCAAACCTACCCCCAAAGTGAACCAGAGCGCACACACTCTAGCCTTATCTCCCTTGAAATGCCAGATTTTCCCCAAAGCTCCCTTCATCTTCCCCCCAAAACTTCCTTCAAACATCTCTAACTTCCTAGGTTAAATAGCTACCCTCCCCCTTTGTTCTCCCTTGAACCTCTTCCTCCTACTAACTTCCTCCCTGTGTTGAAAGAGAGGGGGACAGTTCAAAATGGGGGATCAGAAAGGAGGGGAAAGAGGAACAACTCCGGGCCCCCCCCCCAGCCTCCCGGGGACCCAAACACCCGGAGGAACCGGTCCGCCCCCCTCCCCCCACCGTGCCGTGTCCTGGGCCGGGAAGGACGCGGAGCCGCAGTGCCGCATTCGCGCCAGGGGAGGGAGCGAAGGGGGGGGGGGGAGCCCAGAGGCACCGCATAAAGTTTGGTCCCAGGAAGCGCTGAGTTGGCGAGATTTGGGGCTGGGTGGGGGGAGGTGGGGAGGACGAGGTTCCGAAGGGACTTGGCCCTAAATGCCCCCTCAGGCCTCTGAGTGGCCCCCTCCCCCATGGCCTGGGGCGCCCTTCTCTCGTAACCCCATTGAAGGGTGCTGAGGTGAGAAGAGAGGTTCGGGACAGTTACGGGGGAGAGGGGCTTGTCACTCACTTACTCCACAAATGGTTTTGAGTGTCAGCTTGCCAAGTACTTTCCAGCCTACAAGTGAGAGAGCTTGACAGAGTTGGAGTTGCCAGTGCAACGTGGAGAGCATGGCCCTACCTCATCCTCGCTCCCTTCCCTGTAATTTTTCCTTTCCTTCTTACAGGGACTCCTTGCCCTCCTGCCCCTTCTGCTTTTGAATCACCTCGGGGCAAGGGGTTAAACCGGTCCCGACGCTGTCCAGCTCTACGGCTGTGCACTGCGACGGGTGTGCCCATCTTTCCTTCCTTGCCCTGGGAGGGAAGGAGTTAAACTCCTGGCCCGCGGCCTCCCGAGGTGAAGCGGCGGCACTGCGGCTGCGCCCTCCTTGCTCTGCTCCGGCCCGGAAGGGGTTAAGAACGCTCTCAGCCGCGGAGGCTGCGCACTGCGGCGGGGGAGCTGGCCGCGGTGCTGGCCGCCGCGCGCCCCGCCCCCCGGCCCGGCCGGCCCGCCCCCACTGCGGTGCCGCAGCCTGCGCCGCGCACCCGGCTCGGAGCACCGGGCATGCGCTGTGCGGCGGCCTCCGGCCTCTTATTAAACCACTGCGGAGAAACGAGGAGGGGGACGGGGAAGAGAGGGCCAGCGCTGACCCCAGCCCACCCCAAGGTCCAGGGCCCTCTCTGCTCTGCGCTTCAGATTAAAGTTGAGCCTTCCCAAGCCCAGACCCCGCCCCCCAGCCCTGTGGAGGAAGGAGAGTGGCTGAGAGGCTGTGCAGGCCCCCAGCCCACCCCAAGGTCTGGGGTCCTGTCTGCAGTCGGACCCTGGGCCCCCGCTTTTCTCTGCATCCCTGATTAAAACTCAAGCTACCCAGGCCGTCCTTCCTCCTCTACCCAACTGACTAAAGCCCCCTCTTTGCGTTAACACCCATCTCCTTCCTGCAAGGCACTAACCCCACTCTTTTCTTCTCCTCTCTGCATATTTGATAAAGCCCACTGTCACCTCCAGGGGCCAGCTCTGTCTCCTTCCTTCTCTAAGATCTTGACTGCATCCCCCTCTGCTCCTCAAGGTTTTCTTCAAAATCCACACCGTTGCGTGCAGGACTCTGGTCCTCCCCATCCTGAAATAACCCATGTGTGCCCCACCCCCTTCTCTGCACTTTTGGCTAAAGCCTCCTCACCTCTGTGGCCCTAGCTCCACCATCTCCCCTGACGCTTAGGCCCCCCACCCTCCCTTCCTCTCCAGAGCCTGAAACCCTAACCCTCCTTCCTTCTATTCTTTTCAATTTTTGCAGACTTCACCCTTCACTTCTTTTCCTATTTATGGCCCTAATACCCCTCTGTGGTTCCAGCCATTTACTGTCCTCTCTGGGTGAGGGTGACACCCAGCTTTCTCCCTTCTCTGAGGCCAGACATTGGAACCAGGGTCCTTAAAACCCTGGCTCCTCTCTGAAGGCCTCGACCTTGCCCACAACTAACTGATGCCCGCATACCCTAATAGGAGCTCAGACTTTCTTACTGAGTTCCAGACTCAGTAAGCACTGTTTCTGGAGCCAGGACTTTTGTATACTCATATAATCCTCATAATAATCTGGTAAAAACAAAACAAAACAAAACAAAAAAAACATTGAGGTGTGGAAAGCTTAATCTCCTTGCCCAAATTAGGCACAGGAAAAGCTGGATTCAAATCCAGGTTTTCTTAACCATATCGGGGATTCTGCCTCCCTACCCACCTTCTCCCCTTCTCCTTCCCTTGGCTCCAAGCCGAGCTCCAAAGCCTCTGATACACAGAGGGTGAGTGATCTTGGTCTCATCCCACCCCACCCCACCCCATCCCTCCCCCCCCCAAATCCTTGGACCCTGCTGGGGAGTCCTGAGATGGGACACAGGGTATGGGGAAGTGGTCTGGGTGACAGAGTAAAGGACCAGAAATTGCTGTTTCCATGAAAACAGTTGCCCATCTGTTTCCACTGCTGGAGCCAGCTCCTATCCCAAGCTGGGGAGAGCTGCCTCCTCCTTTCCCTCCCGTTTTTCAGCGTTAGAGGGGACAGCAGGATGCAGGCTGTGATGGAGGCCTGGGGTTTCTCGGGGCTTGGGGGGCTGGGAAGAGGGGCCACTGGGAGGGTCTTGTGGATATGGCTGGTTGACCAGATGCCTGGGTCACCTTTTGCCCTCTCTCTCCTACCCTGCCTCACAGTATGTAGCCTTCGCCTCCCTCTTCTTCATCCTCATCTCCATAACCACCTTCTGCCTGGAGACCCATGAAGGCTTCATCCACATCAGCAACAAGACGGTGACACAGGCCTCCCCGATCCCCGGGGCTCCACCAGAGAACATCACCAATGTGGAGGTGGAGACGGAGCCCTTCCTGACCTATGTGGAGGGCGTGTGTGTGGTCTGGTTCACCTTCGAGTTCCTCATGCGCATCACCTTCTGCCCCGACAAGGTGGAATTTCTCAAGAGCAGCCTCAACATCATCGACTGTGTGGCCATCTTGCCCTTCTATCTCGAGGTGGGACTCTCAGGCCTCAGCTCCAAGGCTGCTAAAGACGTGCTGGGCTTCCTGCGGGTTGTCCGCTTTGTCCGAATCCTTCGCATCTTCAAGCTCACGCGCCATTTTGTGGGACTGCGCGTGCTGGGCCACACACTCCGTGCCAGCACCAACGAGTTCCTGCTGCTCATCATCTTCCTGGCACTGGGCGTGCTCATCTTCGCTACCATGATCTACTACGCGGAGCGCATCGGCGCTGACCCTGATGACATCCTGGGCTCCAACCACACCTACTTCAAGAACATCCCCATCGGCTTCTGGTGGGCCGTGGTCACCATGACGACCCTGGGCTACGGAGACATGTACCCCAAGACGTGGTCGGGGATGCTGGTCGGGGCACTGTGTGCCCTGGCGGGGGTGCTCACCATCGCCATGCCCGTGCCCGTCATTGTCAACAACTTTGGCATGTACTATTCGCTGGCCATGGCCAAGCAGAAGCTGCCCAAGAAGAAGAACAAACATATCCCCCGCCCCCCACAGCCTGGCTCTCCAAACTACTGCAAGCCCGACCCTCCCCCGCCCCCCCCGCACCACCCCCACCACGGCAGCGGTGGCATCAGCCCCCCGCCCCCCATCACCCCACCTTCTGTGGGGGTGACTGTGGCTGGGGCCTACCCACCGGGCCCCCACACGCACCCCGGGCTGCTCAGGGGGGGAGCGGGTGGGCTCGGGATCATGGGGCTGCCTCCTCTGCCAGCCCCTGGGGAGCCTTGCCCATTGGCTCAGGAGGAAGTCATTGAGATCAACCGGGCAGGTGAGAAGGGTGCATGAGGGGTGGGTGGGGGGAGCACAGGCAGAGACCCGTGGGAGGAGGCAGAGAGGTTTCGAGGGGGCAGGAGGTCACTGCTGAGGTTAAGAGAGATGGGGGGGGGTCACGACAGGGGAGAGGGAAGAGCAAACGGCTATTGCTGAGGTCAGTGAAAAGGCACAGAAACAGATTCTGTGTGAGAGACAGTTTGGTGAGAGACAGATATTCCGGGGACAGCCAAGATATTCCAGGGGACCAGGGAGGCAGAGTAATCAGCCTCCGGCGAGGGGGAGTCACAGGCTGGCCGGAAACCCGGCCAAGGGACAGCTGCAGTCTCTGAGTCTTCCAGCCATGACCCTGAGAAGAGCGTCTAAAAGCGACAGTCAGAAACCAAGCGATTGTCCCTGAGAGCGGGAGAGAGAGGACAGATGGAGGGAGCAGTGGGGGGGGTGGGGGGGCGGTCAGTGGCAGAGAGTTCAGGTTCAACTGTGTGGCCATCTTGCCCTTCTATCTCGAGGTGGGACTCTCAGGCCTCAGCTCCAAGGCTGCTAAAGATGTGCTGGGCCTCCTGCGGATTGTCCGCTTTGTCCGAATCCTTCGCATCCCAAGAGAGGAGACAAGACTTAAAAACCCAAAGGCAGATAGAGGCCAGGAAGATAGGCCCAGAGGGCGACCGGCCACATGACTGTGACTCGGGTCCCAGGGCCCCATCTCTGGCTCTGAGAGCAGCCGGAGAGGGGTCTGAGAGACTCACAGAGAGGCTGCCGAGATAAAGAGGTGAAGCGAAGGAGATGAGGGAGAAGAAAGTTGACCGAGTGTTGCGCCCCCCCCCCCCCACCAGAGAGTCTGCGTCTCTGAGGCGATGACTGGGGGCGGCAGTCCGGGGCAGGGAGAGGCTGGTGGGCCCCACCCCCGTGACTTAAGTAGGTCAAGAAAGGGAGCTGGGCCGCCCAGCCCTCATCTTGCTCCCTCAGCCACTGACCCAGTTTCACACCAATTAAAAATAGCTTAAGTCAGAGCCTGGGGGACCCCCACCTCCCCCTCCCTCCTCTGTCACCTTCCCAACCCTTCCCCACTGTGCCCTTTCCAGCACCCAACACCCTCCCTAAACAACTCCCTCCCAACCCCCTAGATCCCCGAGCCATCCTTCCAAACCCATCCCAAGCCATGCACCCTACCAACCCAACACTGCACCCTAGTCCTGCCCTACTTAGTTCACTTCAACCAACTGCCCACCCAGCACTCTAACCCAGCCTCTTTCCCAGCACCCAGCTCGCTTCCCAACCACCCTCCAAGTGCCCAACACCCCACCCCAGTCCTGCCCTTCCCAGCACCCAACACCTGGCCCGACCACCGCTTCCTACCACTCAACGCCCTCCCTCCACACCCACGCCTAACCACCCTTCCCTCTCCCTGTTGTCCTTCCCAGTACTCAACACCCTCCCCCAATGACCTGCTCCCTCAACCCACCAGGCACACGCCCTGACACCCTTCTTCCAATTGTGCACCCCTCCTGTCGCCTCCTCGAGAACCCCTGCCCCTCAATCATCTACTTCCAGCACCCAACATTCTCCAACACCCTCCTTGCTAATCTCACCCCCATCTTGAGTTCCCACACCTCCTTTGTGTCTCTGTTTGACCCCCTGGTGCAGATCCACGCCCCAACGGGGACCCTGCCGCAGCTGCGCTTGCCCACGAGGACTGCCCAGCCATCGACCAGCCCGCCATGTCCCCGGAAGACAAGAGCCCCATCACCCCCGGGAGCCGAGGACGCTATAGCCGGGACCGAGCCTGCTTCCTCCTCACCGACTATGCCCCTTCCCCTGATGGCTCCATCCGGAAAGGTGAGGTGCCCTCCACCGGCCCCCTGGGACCCTCCCTCTCTCTCTCTCCCTCCCTCAGGGGAGGGGGGAGAGGGAGATGGGGGAGGAGGTGCTGGACTTCCCTTCACCCATCCCCTGGCCCCAAATTCCCTTCCTCCCAGCCCCCCACCCAAATTTCCTCACCACTGACCCGTCACCTGTCTTTATTCCATCTCCATCTCCCCCCCCCACCCTGGACCCTCTGGCCTCTTCCCCCACCCCCAGCCATTGGTGCTCCCCCACTGCCCCCCCCAGACTGGCGTAAGCCAGGTCCCCCAAGCTTCTTGCCCGACCTCAACGCCAACGCTGCAGCCTGGATATCCCCCTAGCGGACGAATCCCCTCCCCCCGGGGTAAGTAGCCCCCACTCTTTGATCCCCACCTCCCTCCTGACTAACCCCTCTGAGAACATGCAGCCCCCACTGACTGAGACTCCCGTCCCCTCACTGAACAGCTCCATCCAATTAACCTGCAGCCACGACACTGACCCCATACCCACCTGCCCAGGACTTGCCCTGCCCCTCACTAACCCCCCAGAACTAACCCAGCCCTCCCCACCATGTGCCTGACCTCCCTTCCCTGCCCTCACGACTGACCCCCCATCCTCACCCCCATCCACATCTCTCTCCCTGCCTCCCCCTGGGTGTTTTATTATTATTATTATTATTATTCAATTAAGAAAACAGGGTGCACACCCAGGACACTTCTGGGTGCACGCCGGGGTGAGGAAGACTCAGTCACTCACCCAGTGGCTTGTGAACTGGCCAGCGCTTACAGAGTACCCGCACGTTCCTGGAGCGGTGTTAGGCACAGGGAATCAGCAGGGCAGAAGACCATCCCCCCGCCCCCAGAGGAGCTCCCAGTTTGATGGGAGAGACAGACACCGACCTAGAAAGTCCCTATTTGAGGTGATCTCTGGAAGTGGAGGTAGCACAGGGATGCGCAGTATGAGGAACACTTGAAACTCCCCCGGGTAGGAGGGAAGTGACGGGGAAGGCTTCCTGAAGGAACTGATGTCTGGAGTTAGCCTGACCTCAAGTGAAGAAGTGATCCCATTAGAGGGTAGCGGCCAGAGGGACCAGCACAAGCAAAGCTGAGGAGACTGGGGACTGGCAGGCAGACAGGCAGGAAAGCCGGGCTGGGCTGAAGGGCCAGGACCTTGTTTAGGGCCCCGGGGAGCGCAGGTCAGCTCCTGGGCTGTGTGCGGATGGATTGGAGGTCAGGAGGCTGGAGGTCACAGGCTGGGATGAAGGTCCAGGGGGAGGATGCCACCTGGGCCCAGCTCAGGGTTGTGCACAGGGATGGAGAGGAAGGGACAAGGTAGAGGGAGTCAGGGATCCGGGTGGGCTCGGGAGGGACAAGGCTGGGGGACTGGCAGTGAGGAGACGTGGGGGACAGAGTGGCGAGGTAGTAGATGAATCTTTCAGCAAACACAGTCTAGCATTTATCTCATGCCAGGAAGTGAACACATATTCTGCAATCTTCATAGCAACCCTAACTTAACACATAGAGCTTGCTTCCCTCCCTCCATCCATCCATCTATCCATCCATTGAGCAGCTAATTACTGAGGGCACAGTTCCAGGCACTGGAGATTTGGCAGTGCCCAAAGCAAGAATCTGCCATCACAGAGCGTACACGTTTCAGCACGGGTTAACACACTTCAGCCCATGGGCCAGGTCTGCCAGCAAGCTGTTTTGTAAATAAAGCTTTATTGGAACACAGCCACTGTCGTGCTACAACAGTAGAGTGGAAGAGTTGCCACGGAGAACGTGTGGCCCACAGAGCTGAAAATATTTAGGAATTAGCCCTTTGCAGGAAAAGTTTGCCACCTCCTGATCAGAGGAAGCAGAAAATCAAACAAACGAACAAGATGCTTACTCTGGCCACTTCAGATGAGGGGGTTCTGCAAAGGCCTTTTTGAGGAGGTAACACAGAAACCTGAACGGTAAAAAGGGCCAGTGGGGCAGAAGGAACAGCAAGTGCAAAGTTCCAGGTGATACTGAGGTGGGATGAGCTTGGTTTGTCAAAGGAAGAGCAAGGAGGGAAGTGTGGCTGAAACTGAGTAGCTGAGGGGAGGGGGGTGTCAGGCAGAGTATGGGGGGGAGGATCATGAGGGGTTTTTGTGAGAGGCTGGATTTGATCTTCAAAGTGACAGGAAGCTGCCTGAAGGCGCTTGACCTATCTATCACTTAATCCGTCAGCAACCATCTGTGGAGCCTTCTTTAGAGATACAGAGATATAGCCCAAAGAGTCCCTGTCTGCAGCCTAGGAAGATGCTGTCGTGGGACTTGGGGAGCCTGCAGGGACACCCTTGTCTCAAGTCCCTTGTTTCACAGAAGTTCAGGGGGGCCATGAACAACCCCATCCACAGAGCAGACAGGGATGAGAACCCAGGCTTCCAGGCTCCTAGTCCAGGAGGGACTGTGGCTCTTCTCATTCCATCCCTCCATCTGCCCCAATTCATCCTCCATTTTCATCTCATCCCCCCCTTCCCTGCTCCCACCTCATCCCTCCCCCTGCTTGCACCCAGTCCCCTTCCACCCTTTGCCCCCCCCAGGTCTAGATGGGCCCCCAGAGAATTGAGGGGCAGAGGGAGTGTGGAGGATTTGGGAATGGAAGGGAGGGTGGAGTGGGGGTGGGTGGGTGGAGGTCTCTGCTGCTCTTGCCTCTGATGCCAAAATCCATTCATTGAACTCAAATAATGGCTGGAGCTGATGGGGCTGACTGAGTTCTCTGCCCCTGGGTCCTGGATCCCTCCCCATTCCTGCACTCCCAAGCTCCTCCCTTTCTCTCTGTCCTTCCTGGGTGACCCCCCCTTCCACTACTGTCCCCCAAATCCTCCCAAGACCATTCCCCCTGGCCCACCCCTTGCCCACCCCATGACCCTTCCCTTCTTCTTCTCACACCAGCCTCCTGAGTCCAACACCTGACACCTGTTCCCCCTTCTTCCCCAACCCTCCCCCCACCTCCCTTCCTTGGTCCTCCTCCCCACCATCCCCACCCCCCCCCCCCAGCCACCCCGGAAGCTCCTTCCATATTTGATGTCTTTGGCCGCCCCCATTTCACTGCTCCCCTTC
>NC_138384.1:46369765-46422822 GCF_054177405.1 Leptonychotes weddellii | reverse complement strand
ACCTCGCGAGACCCTCGGTCCCCCCCTGCCCCTTCCCCCCAGGTTAGCAATTGGGAATGGCTGGGAGGGGGTGTCCCCAAGATGCTGGGCTTCCAACCCCCACCCCCCAGGCCCCCTCTCCTCTGGCCAAGATGCCCTTATCCAGACAGACCTCTTGGCATCGCCTAGAGAATCTGCACTAGAACTTCCCCCAGACACTGGCAGAACTCCTATCTTCCCAAGCTTTCAAGAAACCACACACATACTCCCCAGTCTTAGACCCCTTTGGCTATCAAGACATTGTTAGAACTTTCCCATCAGAAGCTTTCCACCTCAAGACTTCATGACCCTTTAAAGAGACCCCATTACAAGCTTCAGGTGAGCCTTGCCCCTCTCAGACTGCTCTCTAGCCCCTCCAGGGGCACTGCCAGCTTTACCTCCTTGCTCCCCCTCACAGCCCCATCTGCCTTTCCCCCTTTTCCCCACAACTAGGTCAGCCCGCACCTGAGCCCTCCCACCGGCTGCTCCCCCTACATGCATTCCACCGAGCTCCCTCCCCATGCCCGAGCTCCCTCCCCATGCCCGTGCTGCCCACCATCCGCCTTGCTGCCCCCCCACCTTTTTGCCTCAGATAAGGGGGCCAACGGGGGAGGGGGAGGGGAGGTGGGGGGCGGGCTGCGGTGGGGTTGGGGTGAGGGAGGCTCGGTGGGCGGGCGCCACCCTGCCTCCTAACCCTGGGTCTCTCCCCCTTCCCCATGTCTGAACCTTTCTCCTTGATGCTGACTGACTGTCCAATTTGTTCACCTCTCTCTCTCCATCTCCTTGGTCCGCCTCTGTCCATCTCTCTGCCTCTGCCATCTGTCTTGTTATGTCTTGGTGTCTGACTGTCTCGTCTCTCATCCCCTCTGTCTCCCTCACCGTCTCTATCCCTGACCCTCTGCTTAACCTCTTTCTGTCTCTCTGCCTCTCTCTCTTTCTTTCTCCGTCTCTTATCCCTTCTGGCCGTTTCTCCCCTGCTTCCCTGTTGGACCCTTTCCCTGCACCTCCATCTCCATGCTTCCTCCCGTGTTTCTGACCCCCCCCCCCCCAGGTTACGAGAAATCCCGCAGCCTGAGCAGCATCGCGGGCCTGAGCGGGGTGTCCCTGCGCCTGGCGCCCCTTGCCACTCCCCCTGGTTCTCCCAGGGCCGCCCGCCGCGCTCCCCCAACCCTGCCCTCCATCCTCTAGCGCTCCCCTCCCCCCCGTGGGGGGACTCGGGGGTGACAGGGAAGAAGGTCAAAGGAGCTGGGGGTGGGGGGTGGGGGAAAGGGTTTTTTTTTTAAAAAAATCAAAAAGTCATTAATAATATGCAACCGAGACGACGACGCCAGCAGACACCCCCGGACCCCTCACCCCCACCTGGGCTCCCAGGATGGAGGGGGAGGAGCCAAAGTCCAGCCCCCCCCAACTCTCCACTCCCCCACTCCCAAATAAAGCCTTCTCAGGTCTCCATGAGCCATAGGACTTCCCGCTCCCATAAACTCCTGTAAATACGTCCAAATTATGCCAATTACATTTTGGGGCGCCTCTCCCGTACTCTGCATGCCTCTCTCAACCTGGACCCCGCCCCCAACTCCACCTCAGCAATAAGCCGCCAGGGGCTGCATGCCACGCGAATGAGGGAAGGGGCATTCTGGGAAGGGGGCGGGGACCTCAAGGGAGTCGGGCTGGCCTTTAAGCCACGGGTGGGTATCCTAGCCTCCTACCCTTCACCCCAGGAGGGCAACCCATCACATTGATGTAAAAAAATATATATATTAGCAACAATGTGCGGGAAGGAGGAACAGTCACTAAAGCCCAAAAAACGAGCTGAGCTCAGATGGTAGAAGCAGAGGCACAGGGCTGTGCTGTGGACAGCTGCTCCCTCAGCCTTTAGGAGGATCCCTCTGGTGGATGTGACCCTTTCATCCCTCCCCAGACCCCCTCCCCCTCCAAGGGATCTGCTCGCCTCTATTCTTGCTGCATGGACTCAGACCTCCCATCTCAGAATTTCTGGGATGATCTGGCCCTAGCACACAAAATTCCCCAACACCCCCTCCAGATTACCAGGACATGAGACCTGCACCCAGAATTCCTGAGACCAACCCTGGCACCCCGCATCCCCTAAATCCCCACAGGGTCCTGGGACTTAACCTCTGCATACAGATGCTGCCCTCCAAGCCCCTCCCCACCCATTGCCTGGACTGCATCCCAGCACCTCAAACCTCCAAGACTTGACCCAGTCCTTCGGTTCACTTTCAGCCTTTGGGATGCTCCAAATCCTTCCCACTTGGACATTTCTTGGACACCACCAAATCCTCAGGCCTCCCCCCCTCCAAATATCCCCAAATCTCTGACATCAGACATCCACCTCAGGTTCTCCTGATGCTAGAATTTCCAAGATAGGCTCAACCTGTCTGCAATTCCAGGGAACCAGACCTTCCCCCGGGCATCCCCTTTCTTATGCCTAGCCCTGCCTCTTCCAAGAGCCCCTCTCCTTAAATGGTGCCCCAAAGGGACCCTCTTAATGGACATCAGTGTTTCCCAGAGGGTTGTATTTGTACCCCTGGTGATGTGCTAAGGTTTTAGGCAGTACAACGACACTTAATCTAAAAAGTTTTGTCCGTTATGGCATCTTGCACAGAAGCCGGTAAGTCCAGATACTGCTGCCTGGCCCAGACACCGTTTATTTAGGGTAGAGTGTTTCCACTTACAGCAGAGGCTGTGCCCCCGTCAAGGGATACTGGAACATCAGAAGCTTGGGAAACGACAAACCTACCGGGGCTGGGATCCCAGCCCACCCTTCCCCGGCATTCCTCGTCCTGCCATGTTCGCGGGTGGAAGATCATTTGTCATATCCCATCCTGGCTCAAGGATGCGCTACCTCCCCCAAGCCCAGAGACCACACCGGTCCCAGAATCCTTAGAGGGGACCCCCCCCCTTTTGGAGCTGGAGGCCCACGGAATTAGCAACCTTCCTCCCTCTGCTCCCACGGCCTCAGGAACCCCCCACCCACCCGAGGGTTGGGGGGGTGTCACTGAGCACGATTCTTGACGCAACGATTCCTATGCAAGGGGCATTTTGAGTCCCCCCCCAATCCTTCCCTCGGACCCTAAACCCTGACGAATCAGGGGTGAGGGGTGGGGCAGGTTCTGGTGGGAGCGGGGTGGGGCGAGGCAAAGGGCTAGGGACTCCAGACACCAGGGTATGGGGGTGGGGACTGATTATGTTGCCAAAGGGTTTAACTTCTTTAAAAATAAAAAAAAAAAATAGCCCCCAGATTCCCCTGACCCTCACGGAAGCCAAACAGTGCGGGGAAAGGGGGTGAGGATTTTTCCAAAGGGTACAGACCTCTTCCCAACGTCTCCCCCCTGCTCGCCAATCTGCCACACGTACCCAGCTTTTTAGTTCAGCTTTTAAAAATAATCACAATCATAACCCTTTACAGAACGTGACTCACGTCCTTCACCACCGCCCCCATCCCCCAAGTCAACAGTGTGGGATTCGGGGAGGAAGAGAGAGCGCTAAAGGGACAACTTCCAAGTCCCGCTCCCCTTTTCTCCCCGGCCGCCAGGGTGCCTGCAACTATACGCATGCGCTGCATGACGCGCTCCCCACACGCATGTCGCGCCCCTCCTGCGCTCCGCGAACGCACGGACACGGGGCGGGGGGCGGGGCGATTGGGGAGGAACTAACGGCGGGGGTCTTCCTGAGTTCAGCGTCTCCTCCTCCCCATCACACACACAGCAATAAGACTCTCTCACTCAAATGTGGGCGGGGCGGGCCTGGCCTGTCGCAGTGGGAGGTGGGAGGAGTGGCGAGGGGGCGCTCTCAGGGATGGGGGCGGGTGTCCGGAGTCAGTGTGGGGAGGGGAGGTCTGCAAATCGTCCAACTCTGGTGCTAATGGCGGGTCTTCTCAGCCCACCCCCAGGGCAGGGAGGGAGGGGTCGGTATGGCCCCTCCCCCAAGTCTCCCCCACGCCCACCCTGGGTGCATGAACCGCCCAATGCAGAAGCTGCCGCATGTCACCTGCCCTCCCCAAAGAAAAAGTGTCATGCCCCCTTCCCACCCACCCTCTCACTTCCCACCAAAATAAAAGTTTCCTTTTCATTTAAAAGTTGCAACCTGTTTGCTGGGAAGGTCTCCGGATCTGGGCCAGGGTGGGAGTTTTGGGAGCAGAGGAGTTGGGTCTTCAAGAACAGGGGTCATATTAAAGCAGCAAGCGTGTGCACTTTAGGGGGTCCAGACATCCCCTTGATCGCTGGCTCTCAGCTTGTGACTTTTCTGGGGGTTGACGGGGGAGGGGGGCGAAGAAGTGACTGCCTCAGTCTCCCTGATGGTAAAAATGGGGATCCACACCCCTAACTTGAAACTGTGAGGGCACCTGGTAATAGGAGCTCTGAGGTGAGGGTGACAACCCTAGGAGAGGAGTGGAGCTAGGTCTCCAGTAAGAGGTTAGGGGCCAAGGGTCACATGCTCCATATTGCCCACTCTGAAGCCAGACTGTGTGGGTTCAACTCCTTGGTAGCTGTGTGTTCTTGGGCAAGTCTCTCAACTCTTGGGCTTGTTTCTACCACTCTAACAGGGCAGGAGGGGGTGATCTATTCATTCAGCAAATACATGAATTCCAACTAAATGCCAGGCACTATTCTAGGTGCTGGAAAGCAATGGAATCCCTACCTCTAGTGGTTGTGTTGAAGGTTGAGACGAGCGTCCCACGTTTAGCCCATGTTCAGTTAAACAAAGGATCACTACTCAACAGGTGGCTCAAGAGTCACTCTGTCACTGTTTCGCAAAGACTTGAGGGTCTGCCAGAGTGCAGCATCCCTTCTGCCACTTACTGGGAGGCTTGGAGCAAGGGACAGCACAGCTCAGTCTGTTTCCCCATCTGTATAATGGAGGGAATACCTGGGAAGGAGGCTGAAATGAGTTTTTCCACATTAAATGCCGGTACCCCGGAGGCTCCCAATACTGGTCAGCTGTGATTCGAACCAGCAGACTGCCCCACCTGCTGCCCCATCAGAGATCCCTGAGCAGGAACACACTACAGCCCCGTGGAGGTCCAGTTGGGGTTGGAGTTTATTTCTGCGAGAGCCTGGACGCTGGGAGGATATGGGGCCTCCTCCAGCCCCCGCAGGAAAATCCAACCGAATTGTGATCACACAAGAGCAACCAGAAAGGAGGGCAGAGCAGGGGGAGGGAGGGGGAGGTGGGGAGAGAGGGGTCCCCTTATCCCGACCCTCTGCAAGGGTCAAAGGCTGGTGGAGACCTGGGGCTCAGGCTGTTGTCGATCAGAAGTTCAGGGGTCAGGGGCTAAGTGGAGAGAGGAAGAGAGGGAGCGGGGGAAGGGAACCCTAGCTTCGCAGGGCAGGGGAGCCATGCTCCCTTGCTAATAAAGATCATTAACAATTCAGGATAGAGGGGAGCCCTTCGGGACCACAGCTTGCCAACTACACCTCGATCTCCTTCCCAGCGAGAGCCCCAGTCCTCGTCTCCCTGCTCGTCTGCTCCTCTGTGTTTAGGAGTTCACAGGAGGTCTCAGCGCCCCCGCCCCCCCACCATGGGGTTGGTAAGTGCTGCAGTGCCAGAGGGTGGCACCATTTCCAAAGTGCAAGAAGCCGGAGGGAGGGTTCCTGGGACTGGAGCATCGAGGGGCCAGGGAGGGAGGGGCCATGGCTGGAGACAGGATGGGGTCACTGGGGCTGGGACACCGGCGGCCCATCAGGCTCCTGGGGTGGCGGCCCAGCCCCAGGCTCCGCCTCCTCGGCCTCCTCTTCCGAGACCACGCCCTCCTCCAGTCGGAAGACCTGGCGCACGGTGCGGGTGGTGAAGGTGAGGGGGCCGCGTCTGCAGGGAGAAGGGAAAACCAAGAGATAGAGGTTAAAAGAGGGCGGCAGAGAGAGCTGGGGGGCGGGGCCTATGGAGCGAGGGTGCGCATGCGCAGCTGGCCGTACCGGAGCCGGTTCCTCAGCGTGTTCAACTCGCGGTTCATGGACTCTGAGGCTTCTGTGACATCTTCCAGCTCGTGCTGCAGCCTCCGGCGGACTGACTGAGCCCGAGACGCCTCCTCCTCAGCTTCTTCCAGCTGCCGCTTCAGCTGCTTCACCCGAAGGTTGCCCTTCTCCAGCTTGGTGGGAGCAGAGGGCTGGGTTGAGTCTCCAGGTGACGTCCTCACCCACTCCCTTGGCCCCCAGAGCCCCATCCCTCCTGCCCCACACCCCACACCCTGTGCCTTGCCTTCTGTTCATGCTTTGTTCTAGATCCTCTTGCCAGCCTCCAACCCAGCTTCAAATGTGAGGCTGTCCCTCACTTGGTCTTTCTATGCCCACAGCTGACCCCATCTCTCCTCTGCTCAAAGCCCTCCCATGGCTCCCTAGTGGCGCTGGGACAAGGTCCCAGCCCCTCAGTCCAGCGTTCCAGGCCCTGCAGGGTCTTCTTCCCATAAACCCATTGGCCAGACCATCTTCATCAAGACCCTCCCCAAACCCTGCCATCTCTGTCTCCAGGGAGGGGACACGTGTGATCTGACTCCCACCAACCCCTCTGGCCTCATTTCTTATCACTCAAACTCCCTTCCCCATTCTTCTCTCCAGCCACACTGCTCTTTTTGCTCTAAACTCACCAGACTTATTTCCACACCCCAGGGCCTTTGCACCTGCTGCTCCCTCTGCCTGGTTCTTTCTCTCCCCTCAGTTCTCAATTCATATGACACCTCCTTAGAGAGGTCTTCCTGACACCACTCCCCCACCCCCAATCTAGGGAGTATTCCCTAATCCTCTACATCTTCTCTCTTCATTCTCCTGTTCCTTCATAGCCACTGTCACAATCTGTCTTCATCTTTCCTTGTTTATAGGTGTCTTCTTTTTCCTATGCTACAAATGTGAGCTCTGTGAACGGGGGGACCTTCTCTGTCTTGTTCACAGCCATATCTCCAATGCCAAATATAGTACTGGGTGCCCGATAATTGTGGAATGCAGGGTGAATAAGCCGCAGCTGAGCTTTTAAGGGCACGGTGACTCTGTCTATAGTCAGAGAGACCTGGGATCTGATGCAGGCTCTGTCTCTATTAACCGTGTGACTTTGGTACAAACTGTGTCCCCTTTTAAAGTTTCCCATTTTCCCACCTGTGCATTGGGGCAGGTGAAAGAATGCAGACACGTTTTTGTTTTTGTTTTTAAGGTACAGTACTTGGGGGCACAGTTGCTGCTCAATAAATAATTAAGAGCACAGACTTTGCCTCCAGAGTCCTGGGGTTTGAACCCAGACTCCATCTCTTATGAGCTAAGTAATTTGAACAAGTTACTTCACCTTTCTGTGCCTCATCTTTCTCACCTGAATAAGAGGGAAAAGGATAGTACCTGCCTTATATAGGGTTCTGATAAGAACTAAATGTACTACACGTTATGTCTTTCACACAGTGGCTGGCACATAGAAGGCATTTTGTAAACATTACACGTTATGATTTTAGCCCCGGCCTAGCCTCTGGGGAGGGTTTTTCTTCCTTCTCCTTAGCTGTCTCAGCTCCCCACCAGGACCTGTCCTAGATTCCACAATCTACAAGATCACAAAGTCACTGATTCCAGCTCTCTGCTGATGTACCAAGCCCCAGGATGGTGGCCGCACATGGCCTCTCACAAGGGGAACTCGGCCTACAAAGATAGCATGGGGACCATCCCCCACAGTGCTCCCCAGAGACGTTGGCTGCTCACCTGGTCCCGGAGCTGGTCAGCCACCCTCCGCTCCTCCTCCACCTGGAGCACCACCTCCTTAAGGCGCTTCTCAGCTCTGCGCACCAGCTTGCCGGAGAGGATGCGCTCCCTGGAGAGGGGCGTGAAGGAGACAATCAGGAGAGGTGCTTACATGGGGTTCTGTCCCCTCAGCCTTGTCCAGTGGCTGCTGTCCTGTTTTCAGAGTGGCCTCTTCCCTCTTTCCCACCCCCAAGTGGCTCCCATAGTCTACTCAGGTCAGACATGGCTCCCAGGCTCCCGACTCCAGGGCATCTAGTCCTTGACTTGTATCAAGATGCCCGATGATCCTGAAAGTGTCTCCATGTCTGTACCAGTTCTCCATACCCCACTGTGTGCCCCCAGTCCTCCTCTCAGGGAACTGACTCACTGACCACCAGTACCCAGGTCAGATATGGGGCATTATCCTCGCCCAGCCTGTCCCATTGCCCCCTGAACTCTGTCCTGTCCCCTCCTCTCTGTCCTCCAGCCTGAGCCCCCAGCTCAAGCCTGTGCTCTCCCACCTGACCTGGCCTGTCCCTTCCCTCTCAACTCCCTTCTCCACTGTCCCTACGTGTGTGGGGGACACTCTGGAAGCCCAGAGCTCCCCCCTCAGCCATGCCAGCTCCTTCTCCCCTCTCACACACACACCCTTTCTCTGGACAAGCTCATCTGCACCCCAGGTCTCCACACCCATCAGCAGCCTGCTAAATCTGCTACATCTGTCTCCTGGGCTCCAGCCTGGATGGGCCCCCAGCGTTGGCCAACCACCAGACCCCACACACCCCTCACATTCCCCGCCTGGCTCAGCACCTTCTCCCCGACCCGCTCCTCCTCCCCTGTGCTCCTCCTAGATCTGCAGGTCAGACACCGGAGCCATCCTCACCTCCTGTCCCCTCAAAGCCTTTCCCTCCCCTCTCCCAAATTTCCCCATCTGTGGTCCCGGCTCATCTGCCCTCTCCTGCAAGGACCATCACACCCGGGGTGAAGTCCATGTGATGGGGCCCCTAGCGATGGGCAGTGCTCAGCAGCCTCAGGTGTGCTGAGAGGCAGGCACGGGCTGGGGGAAGTGGGAGGGCTTGAGCCGTGGAAAGGGATGCGGTGGGGGAGGCTCCTTCAGCTACAGATCCCCTGGCCACTCCTTGCTCCCAGGGTGACTTTGAGCAGGTCAGGAATACCATCTGAGCCTCAGTTTCTCCATCTGTATAACGGTGGAGGAGGAGCTCAGACTGGAAGACCACCTCTGGAAGGTCTCCCCAGAGACCCCAAACTACATCTCCCATGAACCTCTGGACCCCTGGCCAGGCCCTGGGATGAGAACACCTTCTTTCATGACCATCTGGGGCTGGTTCCCATTGCCTGTCCCTGAGACCTCTCATGCTCATCATGCTCCCCAGTGAACTCAACTTGTTTCCCCAATATTCCCACAGTCACCAGGACTTAACCCCTAACACTGTCCTCTTCCCCCATACCCACAACAGCCTATCAGCCCCCAGCTCCATCCCTCCTGTCCCTCTTTTTCATCCCCTCACACCCCAGCCCCAGCTTAGGCCTCATCTCCTGCCACCTGGACCAGCACCAAGCCTCCTCCCTGGCCTCCCAGCTCCCAGTCTCTGTCCTCTAGTCTGCTCCCAACTTGACCCCCAGGGAGACTTTCTACAGCCAGCACTGGCCCTGCTCCTCCCCAGCTCACAGCCCGCAATGGTTTCCCAACTTCCCAGGACAGAGCTCCTCAGCCTGGCATTCAAGGCTCTCACCTCCCCATCTCTCTCCTGAGTCACAGGCTCCCAGGACCAGTCACCCTCCTCCAAATGCCCTGATGTCTCCCACATGTGTCCCCAAGGCTGCTGCTCTGCCTGGGACAGAAATGGCCTCAATTCTCACCTCTTCCTGTATCCACAGGCTTTGCAATAGGATTTTGCAGCTTCTCGCACCAAGAGACAGAATCTATTTCACCATTCCTTTAAATCTGAGCTGGCCACATGACTTGCTTTAGTGACAGGAGGATGCAGCAGAAGTGACATTGTACCAGTTCCAAGTCTAGGCCCCAAGAAGCCTTTAACACTTTCCCTCACTCTTGGAACCTGGACTCTGCCATGTGAACAATCCTGGGCCAGTCTGGAGCAGAGACTAGTTAGCCTCAGTGTCCCAGGCAAGACCTTAAACAAATGAGAGCCCAGCCAAGATCAGCAAATCCATCTAGCTGACTCGGCTATGGATGCATGAATGAAGCCCCCACGCTCAGATCAGCAGAACCTATCAGCCAGCCAAAGACTCATGAACAATAAGAAATGGTTGTTGTTTTAAGCCACTAAAGTTTAGGCTTGTTTGTTATGCAGCTAGAGCTAACTGCTACATTACTGTTTGGAGATTTATTTACTTTAGAGAGAGACTGTGTGGGAGCAGGGAGGAGCAGAGGGAGAGGGATTAGCAGACTCCACGCTGAGTATGGAGCCTGACACAGGGCTCGATTCCATAACTCTGAGATCATGACTCAAGCCAAAGCCAAGAGTCAGATGCTCAACCGACTGAGCCACCCAGGCGCCCCTACATTACTGTTTAAATCATATTCTTAGTGGGGGTGCAGTTACTTGCAGCCCAAAGCATCCTAAATAATAGAGGAAATCAGCAATCATTAATATTATGATGCCTTTTGGATGTTTCTAAACCAGGTGCTTGTAACACAGCTCCCCTTCATCTCCCTGACCAGAATGTGGGGATCACCCTCCAGCTGTGCCCTCCTCTAACACCCACCTGCTCTCCTGCTCCAGCTGCTCCTCAGCCTGGGCCAGCTTAGACTCAAGGGCGGCGATGATCATCTTCTGGCGGGCCCGGGCCCCAGCGTCCTCCTCACCTAGGCGCCCCCGGAGCTCCTGTATCTGCCGCTCAAGCTGCTGTCGCCCACTCTCTGCCTTGGCCGAGAAACTTCGCTCAGCTGACAGCTCTGTAGTCAGTGATTCCACCTGTAGCAGTGGGAAAAGCAGAACCATCACGGGGGAGTCTCAGAGGGAAGACGGTAGGTAAATTCAGGCACCTCCCACAATTGAGTTGACAATGGTTAAGTGCAGAGCACAGAGCCTGGTACATACTAAATAATAAATGTCAACATGTATTTTTCCTGATTGGCTTAGCAGCCAACAGCAGCGCCAGCCCCGGGTTTTAACCTTTCCAATAGCTTTCTGCTATTTTAATAAGTCCACAAGACTATCACAGACTTGTTTAAATGCTATAAGTTCTACCTCTGTGAATGAGTCCATTCTAAGGGTTATCACACTTCTGTTTGCACTGGGATCATGTGGGGAGCTTGTGAAAAAGATGCAGACCGCAGGGTCCCACCCCCCAGAAATTCTGCTTCCAGCTGATCTGGGGTGGGGGTGGGTGGGTCCATGAATCCGTATTTTCAACAAGCACCTCAGGTGGTTCTGATATGGGTGACGTGCGGGATCATTTTAAGAAATGCCAGCTCAACAAACAGTAACTACTACATTGAGAATGTGTAAACACACCTCTAATAATAGTTCCTGTGTATTTATTCAGCTCGTACTCGGAGTGAGGTCCTGCGCCGGGGCTAAGGAAGTGAGTCAGATCCAGTCTGATTCATACTTTATTACACTGCGTCCTCACAGGAACACATCGGCATGGTGATTAGCATATGCTTTTTTTTTTTTAACTTTTTATTGGAAAATGAAACTGTAATACAGCAAGTCAGAATCTGATCAAGTCTATGATGTCAGGAGTTAACAAAAGGCAAACACCACTGTCACTCCCACCCAGGTGAAGAAATAGAATGTTGCCATTCCAGAAGGCCCTGCATGTCACCACCCTAATATCAACCCCTACCTTCCCCACAAAACAGCACACCGCCCTGACTTTCACAGTAATCACTTCTTTGCTCCTCTTTCGAGTTTTATCACTCAAAGATGAAGGCCTAGATCCTATAATTGAATCTTGCCCATTTGAAAACTTTTGTGTACGTTTCTTTAAAAAAAAAAAAAAAACCCTATGAATACACTTTATTTATTTTTTTAAGTAGGCTCCATGCCTGGTGTTGAGCTTGAATTCACAACCCTGATCAAGACCTGAGCTGAGATCAAGAGTCGGATGCTTACCTGGCTGAGCCACCCAGGAGCTCCTAAGTTGCTATTGTTTTAAAGCTACCTGGTTTGGGGTACTTTGTCATGGCTGCCCTAGGAAACTAATGTAGTGACTAACGAGTATTGAAAGAAAATCACTGTGAACTCATGGATTTAAACAGATTGGATAGATTTAAAGCAGTTGTGATTGTTATTCTTGTAGAAGCTCCAATTGCTCCATTTGGGGCCAACAGGAGCCTCTCCTGGTTGATGTCTAGGTGTTTTTTAACATAAGTAGGCCAGCTCCTGGGGCGCCTGGTGGCTCAGTTGGTTAAACGTCTGCCTTCGGCTCAGGTCATGGTCCCAGGGTCCTGGGATCGAGCCCCGCATCGGGCTCCCTGCTCTGCGGGAAGCCTGCTTCTCCCTCTCCCACTCCCTCTGCTTGTGTTCCCTCCCTTGCTGTGTCTCTCTCTGTCAAATAAATAAATAAAATCTTCAAAAAAAAAAAAAAAAAAGAGAAAGCGCTCTCTCCCCGCGCATGCACCCACATGGTGGCTGCTTCCAAGTCACGAGAGAGGCCTCAGAATAAAATCTACCTCATTGGCACCTTGATCTTGGACTCCCAGCCTCCAGAACTAACGTGAGAAATAAATGTCTGTCGTGTGAGGCACCCGCCCTCCACCCCCCCACCCCGCCGCCGATTCGGCAGCCTGAGGAGACCAAGGCATGGTATGACCAGACGCTCCAGGCTCCTCTTGTTCATTTCCTGTTTCAGATCTGGAATCAGCCGTTTGTAAAGAAGTTGCAGTTTCTTTTAGCGGAACATGGCATTTCTGGACCACAAACTTGGGTACCAGGGATGCTCATGGCTACTGGACTGGCTATTGTTCTCAGGCCTTCTGGACAGAGATAGGATGGCTCTCTACAAAATACCTCACAAGTTCATGTGAACACGCCCAAGTCCAATTCAGAACCACAGGGTTTTGCTTGGTTTTAATTTAGCCTCTCATGACACATCTACATTTAGGTGCTTACATGCTTACAGGCTCAGGTGGCAACAGAATGTGGATGTGCCGTCTTTACTCATTTACTTTATCCCACGTTACACACGTGATGGTCTCAGAAACACACTGCAAATACTGTCACTACCAATATAATTACTCAATCTAGTAATGCAATTTTTTTTTTTTTACATATTTGCCCATTCTCTTAATTTAAAAATAGTTGTACTACACACAACTGAGCAGACAGCTGGTACCTTTCTTACTCCTTTTCAGCCCTCACTGAGTCTTAGAACAATGAGCAAACCTCACGCTCGTTACGCCCTCACGCTGGTGTCTCTCTAATGATTCCGATCGATCATCTGAACCTGGTTCTCCGGGGTGGTGGCTCTCAGAGGCGGCATGCCTCAGAACCTGGAAGACTTGCTAAAGCAGATTGCTGGGCCCCACCTCTGGCATTCCTCACTCACTTGGGTTTGGCTGAGGCCCTCGAACTTCCATTTCCAGCAACTTCTCAGGTGATGCTGATGCTGCCGGCCTTGGGGTCACTTTGAGAACCACTGGCCTCGTAGATTCCTCAGGAATCACTTGTGGGAACACGGCCCCTGAGCTCCTGCATGCTGGCACCTCGTCTCTGTCCTTTATACTTGGAAGGAAGTTTTGCTGGGTGCAAAACCCATGGCTCATATCTTTCTCTGAGAATCTTAACTATATCCTTCCATTTTCTTGCAGCATGAAATCTTGCTCTCAAAAATCTGATGACAATCTAATTTTCTTTTCCTTGCAGATCATGTGCTCATTTTTCCCTAGATGAATAAGGATACCCACCCACCCCTTATTTGTGCCATAGTTTCACTAGCATCTGTCTTGGTATCGGTTTTTTTTAAAGATTTTATTTATTTATTTGAAAGAGAGAGTGAGTGAGAGAGAGAGAGAAGAAGGGACAGAGGGAGAGGAAGAAGCAGACTCCCCATTGAGCAGGGAGCCTGATGTGGGGCCTGATCCCAGGACTCCAGGATCATGACCTGAGCCAAAGGCAGATGCTTAACTGACTGAGCCACCCAGATGCCCGTTGGTATTTTTTTGTTTGATTTTTGTTTTTTTATTTTTTCTTTCTTGTGGTTTTTTTGTTGTTGTTCATTTGTTTTTAAAGATTTTATTTATGTGTCAGAGAGAGAGAGAGAGAGAGAGCCACAAGCAGGGGGAACGGCAGGCAGAGGGAGAAGCAGGCTCCCAGCTGAGCAAGAAGCCTGATGAGGGACTCAATCCCAGGACCCTGGGATCATCACCTGAGCCGAAGGCAGCCGCTTAACCAACTGAACCACCCAGACGTCCCAATTGGTGTAAGTTTTGATAGGTCAATATCCTTGGGTACACAGTGTGCTCTTCCAGTATGTAGCTTCCAACTGTATTATTTCAGGAAAGTTCTTGCATTATACTCTCAGGTTATTTGCTCTGTCCTCCTGCCTGGGTCTTCTTCTTTGGGGACTCCCATTACTGTATGTTGGATCTTCTTAGCCAGTCTTCAATATTTGCTATTTTCTTGTAAATCCTTTTTTGTGTCTTTTTAAGTTTCATTTTGATTTTTAAAAAGATTTACTTGAGAGAGAGAGAGAGAGAAGGTGGGACGGGCAGAGGGAGAGGGAGTCCCAAGGAGACTCCGCGATGGGTGCGGAGCCTAAGGTGGGGCTTCATCCTAGGACCCTGGGATCATGACCTGAGCCGAAGTCAGATGCTTAACCAACTGAGCCACCCAGGTGCTCTGCCCGCATTCTGATTTCTTTTAAAGACTTATTTATTTTACTTTAGAGACCGAGCACATGCGTGCACACATACATGAGCAGGGGGGAGGGGCAGAGGGAGAGAAGCAGACTCCCTGCTGAGTACAGACCCAACTCAGGGGCTTGATCCCAGGAGCCCGAGATCATGACCTGAGCTGAAACCTAGAGTCAGATGTCTAACTGACTGAGCCACCCAGGCACACCGCCCCACCCCCATTTTGATTTTTAAAGACATTCTCCTTTTCACTAACAGCCAAGGATGCAGGTTCAGTTAAGTTCCATCATTCCGTGTATGGCTGTAGGATCCTGTGCTCCCTTCACTAGGGCATGTACTGGCTTATTTACCTCACTTCTAATGAGCACCTGGCACTGTTTTAGGTTCTGGAGCTAGAGTAGTGATCACAATTAAGACAGAGGCTCTACTCTTGAGGTGCTTACATTCTTTTTTTGTTGTTGTTTAAAGTAGGCTCCACACCCAGCATGGAGCCCAACGCGGAGCTTGAACTCACCACCCTGAAATCGAGACTGAGCCAAGATCAAGAGTCAGATGCTTAACCGACTGAGCCAATCAGGCATCCCTCAAGGGGCTTACATTCTGTTGGGGAGATGGACAGCAGACAAACAGGTAAATATATATTATAGTTCCAGGTAACAGTAAGTGATATGAAGGAGATTCAAGCAAAGAGAATGGAAGGGAATTGTGTGAGAGAGTGTGACTATTTCACACAGGGTGGTCAGGGAAGGCTCTTCTGAGGGAATGAGACATGGGGTGGTCTGAGATAAGAGCTTTCTCCCAGGAGGAGGGAACAGCAAGTGCAAAGGCCCTGAGGTAAGAAATAGAAAACTTCCTCTATTCACTGGAAAAAATAAAATAAAAAGTCAAGGAACAGTGAGAAGGCTGGTGTGGCTGGAGCAGAGTCAACCAGGGATAAAGAAGGGTTAGAGAAAAGGTCTGAGTTAGCCAGGGGCCAGAGTGTGGGGCCTTGTATATGACTGGGCTTTCACTCTGAATGAGATCATCATCCTGGAGTATGACTGCCTCTCCTACTGGTCTAGGTGCTCCCTAAGGGCTGAGCTGGGGTCTTATTCTTCTCTGCATCCCAAGCAGTGTCAGGGCATGGCTCCTGAAAGGCCTCAAAATATGTCTTTAAAAATTAATGAGGGGCACCTGGGTGGCTCAGTCAGTTAAGCATCCAACTCTTGATTTCAGCTCAGGTCATGATCTCAGGATCATGGAATCAAGCCCACGCTGGGCATGGAGTCTGCTTGAGATGCTCTCTCCTTCTCCCTCTGCCCCTCCCCACCCCCCCACACACATTTTCTCTCTCTCAAATAAAAAAAAAAATTAATGAATTAGTGGAGACATAGGTCTGTCTTTGGAAATCCTATCCCTCCATTGCCTGCCTGGCAAACTCTTAACTTCCTTCAAGATCTTTTAAGACATCTCCTCCATCAGGAAGTCTTCCCTGATAGCCCCCAGCCTTCAGGCTGGGTCAGTAGTCTCCTCTAGGTTCTCACAGTGTCTTGCGCTTCCTCCATTTTCATTTGTACTTCTGTATTGGGATAGTCAGTCTCCTCCATCAGACTAGGATGTCCTTAAAGGCAGAGACCTGGAATGATCCATCGCCAGGTCCCCTGCACCACCCAGAATAGGACCTGAGCCTCCAGAAGCCTCAGACAGTATTTATAAATATATATACAAATGAAAATATGCTTTTCTCTGTCTGCCTAGCTCCTATTTATGCCTTAAAACCCCAGCTAAATGTCCCTTCTTCCACATACCTTCTTATGATTCTTGCAGCAAGTTCTCTCCCTCCTTCCCCCACTCTCTCTCTATCTCTGTCCATCTATCTGTCTGCTGGGCCCAAGATACTTCTGTTATCACACATGCCACCCAACCCATAGACACTGTAGTTCCATGTCTATGTTCCCAGGGAACTCTGCAGGACAGAGACCCCACATCATTCATCTCTGGACCCAGCCCTTGTGAAGCCTCAGAAATACAAGGGAATGAATGCATCAGAGAGAACTCCTATTCAACCATTAAAACCCAACCCGGACATTCCCTTCTCCTTTATCTGTTGAATAAAAGGACTGAAGATTACGGTCCCAGGTCAGCGAGGACCCAGTCCATCTGGGGGGACAGTGCTCACCTGCAGGAGCAACTTGCGGTAGCGATCATTGAGTAGCTCTGAGTTGCTCTGCTCCTCCTCCAGCTCCTCTTCCATTTGCCCCAGGCGTCCCTCCAGCTGCCGCTTCTCCTCCAGAATGGCTGCCCTAAGGAGAACAGGAGCAGGGGGAGGTGAGAGGGTGCAAGGGCCAGGGAGGGTGCCCTGCCCCACATTACGATGGGCCACTCACTTGCTAAGGCTGCCATTGGCCAACTCGTCTGCCATCTCGTCCCGCTCCTGCTGGATTTGCCGCCGGGCACGATCAGAGGCGGCCAGTTCCTGTGATGGCAAAGAGGGCTGGTGGTCAGCAGTGGCGGGGTGAGGCTATCTGGGCATCGGCCTCCCTGCTCTCACACCTCAAGTCTCTTGGCCTGTCTTCAGTGCACACGACCTTCCATCCCTGGACAATCTTGGAATGAACTTCAGTCTACAGGCAGATGTCTCCTAAATCGGTCTCTCCAGAGCCCCTGACTCATGTCCACCGCCAGACACCCCCGCCTCAGCAGGGCCTCACTGAGCTCAGCATCTCCTTTCCAACCTGCTCCTCGAGGTCCCCCCAGTCACCGGGCCTGACCCCCAGGTCTCTCCTAACTTCCTCTGCCCCCTTAGGACCCACAGCCCTGTCCATGTTGACCCTTTACTTTCTCTGCCTTGTCTCCTCCCTGCCCCCATGGTCCCAGCTCAGGCCTGTCCTCTCTCCGCAGCCTTCCTGACTCTAATCTCCCCCTGCTCTACTCAGAACCCTCCTAGGGCTCCCTAGTACCCTCAAGTCCAGTCTGTTGGCCCCGACCCCCGCCCCCCTCCAATCCCCAGAGGCCCGCCCCCCTTGGTCTCCCATCCCAGGTTCCCGTTGGCCCTCCCAGCCCCCGCCTCCAATCCCCAGGGGCCCGCCCCCTCAGGGCCCCGCCCACCCCACTTCCAGGGCCACGCCCATTCTGGCATCACCTCCTGCAGTCGCAGCACTTCCGCCTCCAGCGCCTTGAGGCGCTTCTCATTCTCCCGGTTCTGGGTAAAGATTTCCTCCCGGGAGCTGCGCGACTCTTCCACCTCCCGCCACAGCTCCTTCATCTGGGCCTGGGCGGAATGAAGCAAGTGAGCGGGTGCAGCCTGATCGTGACTCACGGGGAAGCCCCTCCCCTCGCCTCAGCCCTGCGGGGACTCCCCGGCTCCCCGAGAGCAAGCAAAGCCCTGCAGCCCGCCCCAGCCCCCGGCTCTGTGACCTTGGACCAGCCCCTCCCGCTCTCTGGGCTTGGGCTACCTCCAATTTAAAAAAAGTAACACCTTAAAACTAAAGTAAGCGTGAAATGGGTGTAGTATTTGGACTCTGCAGTAATAATAATGCTGGCGCACACTTACTGAACATTTACCGTGGGCCAGGCTCTGTTATACACGCGTACTGACTCCCTTCACCCTCACAACTCCAGCTGGTGGGGACTAGTTTCCTCCCCAGTGTAGACATGGAACAACTGACGCCCAGAGAGGCTCAGCAACGAGCCAGGTGTGCTAAATGGCAGAGTCAGGACTTGAACCCAGGCCATCTGGCCCCAGGGTTTCCACTTCTAGTCACTTTGCTATGCGGCCACACCACTGAGTGTGTAAAAATGTCAGCGTAAGACTTTTCAATGGCGCTTAAAGAAAAATAAAACACAAACTTGATGCCTACCACCATTAAAAAAAAACTCCGTAAAGAGGTCAGTAAGAACAGTACTGGGCTTGGTACTGGGCCGTTATGAATATTATTACTTGCTTGATAATAACAGCTTTTCAGTGCAGGCGCCTTCTCTCAGGGGTGACGTAGTGGGAAATTTTTACTTTTTGGAGAGGGATCTTTCTGTCCTAGCGCTGCCCAATGGGGAGATATTGCAAGGACATGCGTTGTTTTACATTTTCAAGTGGCCCCATTAGAAAGGTAAAAAGAAATGGGTGAAAGTAGTTTGAACACTGTATTTTTATTTAGGCTGACATATACAAAATGCTATTATTTCCATTTATAATCACTACAAAGATTATTGAGATATTTTACCTTTTTTTTTTTTTTTTGGTACTAAGTCTTCAGAATCCAGCACGTAATTTGGATTTCAGCCCCACCAAACCTTAGATGCCCAACAGCCACATGGGGCTGGCACCCACTGTATCGGACAGTCCAGTTCTGTACTTTTTTTACTTTTTTATAAAAAAATTAGACTTTACACATACACATTATTATCACCAAAAAAAAATTTTTTTTAAGTAATCTCTACTCCTAACCTGGGGCTCGAACTCACGACCCCGAGATCAAGAGTCGCATGCTCCACAGACTGAGCCATCCAGGCAACACCCCTCCCAATTTTTTTTAAACAACCAGATATAACTTTGATATTAGGGGAGGAACCCTAAGGCATTTACATTTCAAAAATTAAATAGAATGAAGAAACTGGACTTTCAGCTAAGCATTTTAAGTAAAGGAAATAAAAAATATAAAAAGCGAGTGAGCCTTTGGCACATGGATATTTATAGAGCGGCAGCTCGTGGGGTCGAAGGGGCCGACTCGCAGGGGGCTTAAGCCCCACCCCTACCTGCATCTTGCGGAGCTGCTTCACCGCCTCCTCCTTGCCCTGCGCGGCGGCCGACTTCTGGCCTCTCAAGTCCTCCAGCTCCGCCTCCAGCTTCTGGCGGGCGGCCACGGCCAGGGCGCGCTGCTTGCGTTCCTCGTCCCGCTCCACCTCCGCATCCCTCAGCTGCAGGGAGGCCGGGAGGGGCAGGCTCAGGGGGCGGGAGGCCCAGGCTCCCTCTACATGCTAGTGACCTAGATGTGCACCCACCAGCCCCTGTCCAGGCCACCAGCGCCTTTCCTCCTGCCCTCTTGCTCCTCTACACCCCAAAGGGATCCCGGATCCTCGTCCCCAGAGCCCCAGGCTCTTATCCTTCCGAAGCCCCCTTTACTCCAGCCTCTGCTCTGCTCCCATGTGTCCCCTCCAGCCCATTCCCGCACAGCTCCAGAGGCTCCTTCTACACTCACGGCTGCCCTGCCCCTCCCATGCTCAGCACCCAGCTCAAGCCGGCGGCAGAGCACCTGAAGTCCCCCCACTGGCGAGTCATGAATGGATGTTGCCAACCACAGGGAGAGGGGAATGAGTAAATGAGCAAGGGAGGAAGGCTGTGGGGTGTAGAGGAGCTGGTCCTTGAGCAATGGAGGAGCGCTTGGGCAGGCGGGGGGGGGGGGCTGGGGGTTGGGGAGAGGAAGTTTCTGGAAAGGGGGTAGCTGGGCGGATGGAGGAGCAGCTGGATGAAAGTGTTGGTTGGTGGAGAGGTTGTGTGTGGGTGGGGGGCTGTGTGGGTACCCAGGTAGATGCTGGGTGAATGGTCTGGTGATGATGTCTGATCGGGTATGTCAGTCTGTCAATGGGACATGCCTGTGGGTTCACGGGTGATGCTGGGTGAATGGGCTGGGGAGCAGGAGGGCCTTGGGAAGCAACACTGAGCAGCAGGTAGGTGAGTGAGACTTCCTTGGCCCCTCTTTCAGCCTGCAGGCAGCAGAGCCCTCCCAGCCGGATGGGCGCCCTCCAGCCTCCAGCCTGGTCTGCTGGTACCTGCTTGGCCAGCTGCCGCCGCCTGTCCTCGCCAGCCTCATCTCGGCTCTGCAGGTCGCGCTCGTGCTGTGCCTTGAGAGCCTGCAGGGTCACTTCCAAGCGCAGCTTCGCGTCCTCGGCTGCCGTCAGCTCATCCTCCAGCTCCGTCACCTGCACTCGAAGGTCGCTGGCTATCTGTTCTGCTGCCCTGCGGGATCGCTCCTGCTCATGTGCCTGGAGGGGATGGGAGGGTGAGCTCTGCGCACCGGGGCACAGGGAGGGGGAGGCCAGGATCCCAGATCTATCCTAGGACAGTGTGAGGGAGGCTTTGATGGTCAAGGTGATGTGCACATTCTGGTTTGCTCATTCATTCACCATTTCCCGGGCAGCTAGTTACTAGGTGTCTCATTCTGAATCATCCTAAAACATTTCATTAATAACCTGTGTGTGCAAGTTCTGTTATCCAAAGCCCTTGAGAGTCCAGTTCCAGTGTTTGTTAGGTCAGCTCTCACTCACGGTGGATTATTTCCTCGTGGGTTTTGAGATTTTGCATCGTGAGCTCACTTCACTAAGGGGCTTCAGGTTTGGGAACATCCTGTGTGGACATGGGTTGAAGGGATGTTGCCCCAGACTCGAGTGTTGATTTGTGCTGGACCCCCCAGGATAGCGCCATCCCACTATCTCCTGTGATTTTTTTCTCAGCCCTTCCAGGGAGTTGTAAATTAAAATCCCAACCACCCTGTGAAGGCAGATCTGGGTTTATGAATTCTGAGACACCCCCCTCCCCCATCATGCCTCTCCTTTAATTGTCACCGTCTCAGAAAAGTGTTCCTTGGTCTGTCGGGGCCTCTCTGTTACCCATGCCGCTGGCCCTGAGCCCCTCCCCAACCCAGCCTTAGTCACAATGGTCATTTAACATGAGCTTATGTGTCTTTTTGTGCAACGCCCACCCCCACACTGCACTGTGAATTCCACAGGGGCAGGGACCCTATCTACCTGTCAGTACTGCCCAAAGAACCTCATGGAAATTCTCATCAGGGACAGGGTCTACTTTCTGCCCGCAGAAGAGGCCAACAGGTTTCCCCTCCTATTTGGCACCTGCCATTCAGTTTTATTTGCTGGAAGGAATTCAGCTTTCTCCCATCAACATCCTATTCCCCACAAAGTAGGCCTCTGGAGTCACCATGTAGAACTTGGCCGTTTTCCCAAAGGAGAGACCTTAGTAGTCTGAGTATGAGCTGGATTTTGGCTCTAGAGTGCCTGGGGCTGCAGGCCAAGGTATGTCACGGGGCTTAGGGGTTCTCTCCAGGCTTGGCTAAAAGCTCCATCAGATATACACTGGAGCGTGTGGAGAAGATAAAGCCCTTATCCGTTGTACCCATGAGAGTATGTTGTTGGCAATAAGGAAGGACATCAGGAGTGTGTCTGCCCAGGGCCTCACTGAACCACGTCTTCTGTCAGTGCCTCCCCTCACCAGTCAGGGGGGCTGGTGTCCCTGGGCCTGTCCTTGCTGCTGCTCCATAAGTATATTTATTGGACAAACTAAGGAAGGATGGAGTGGAGGGTGTGATGGACCTTTCAGAAGGCTGGGATGCTGGCTGGGTGAGTAGGGACTGGGGACAGGCCTAGGGGACTCCTCCCTGGCCCTGGGGGGAACCTGTATGTGCTCAGTGGGGTTGGGGGTGGCAAGGTGGGATGTCCTCACCCTGGGTATGTGGTGTGTGTGAGGGGATGTATGTGTGTGTGGTGTGTGTGTGGTGTGTGTGAGGGGATATACGTGTGTGTGGTGTGTGAAGGGATGTATGTGTGTGTGGTGTGTGTGAGGGGATATATTGTGTGTGGTATGTGTGTGGTGTGTGAGGGGATATATGTGTGTGTGGTGTGTGCGAGGGGATGTATGTGTGTGTGTGGTGTGTGTGGTGTGTGCGTGTGCACACAGTCATGTTTGGGGTGTGGTTCTTAGGCTGTATGTTGTGGTAAATTCTCTTCACGCGCTCTGACTATTCATACACACATGCAATGAGTGGTTCTCATGCTCTGTGTACATATGAATGGGTGTGTTCTCCAGAAGATTCTCCTCCTGTTCTGTGTATCTGTATGTGAACATGCGTGTTGATGAATGGCTTTCCTTACTTCCTGCATGTGTGAACACATGTGTTTGGTGGAAGATTCTCCTCACACTGTGTGTATGTTATGGGAGCACGTATGCCTGGTCAGCAGCTCTCCCCCCATTCTGTGCTGGGCATGAACATGTAACTTTGATGGCTGATGCTCTTCATGTTCCATGCATGAGAACGTGCACATGTGTATGTGCCGCCCAACGTCAAGGGTGCATGCAGTGGCCGGCATGTGTGTCTTGGGGAGTGGGGGCCCCTGCTCACGGTCTTGCCGGCATCATCCTTGCTGCTCAGCAGGGCTTCCATCTCCGCCCGCAGGGCCCGGTTCTGCCGCTCCAGCTCCTCACGTGCTTCCTGCTCCTCCTCCAGCGCCCGCGTCAGTGACAGGGCCCGAGCCTCGCGCTCCCGGCCCTCCGCCTCGACCCGCTCACGTTCCTCCACCGCCCGCAGTACAGCTGCCTTCTCCTCTGCCAGGAGCTTCCGGGTTGAGGGAGATGGGGTGGGGGAAACAGATTAGCTGAAAGGAGTGTACAAGTGGATGGGCAAGAGGGAGCAGCCAGGGACAGAGAGAGAGGGAGACAAAGGCAGAGACACAAGAGGGAGGTAGAGGGATTAAAGTTGCAACTGTGTCCCAGACCAGCCCAACTCCTGAGTGGATCAAACTGATGAGCCCCTCACTCTAGAAACCCAACAGAGGAAAGGTTATTTCTTCCTCCTGGGGTAGTGGTAAAAAAACATGTACATAATTTTTAAAAATGTACTTCCACCTTTGCTGTTTTTTTTAAGACACAGAAATTAGCAATAATAAAACTTGCAAGACGTGCCGAAAGGGAAGAGAACAGGGCTCATGGTCAAGAGAAAAACCAGTCCATGGAAACAGACCAACAGATGACCTCCACACTGGGATCATCGCACAAGGACTTTAACGATGATTAGTAAACTTCAGGACCAGATGGATACAGTGGGTGAAGATCCAAGGTTATTGCAGGAGGGATTTGAAACTAAAACAGAACCAATTAGAGAGGCCAGGACTGAAAAGCATGATATCTGAAATCAAAAAGTCATTGGAGGAAACCGAGAGCAGACTTGACACATCAGAACCAGTAAACCTGAAAGCAGGTTGATAGACATGATCTAAATAGAGAGGGAAAAAAAAAAGGAAAAAAAAGACTGTAAAAAAATTAACAGAGCGAAAATAACCTGCAAGGCAGCATCAAGCAGTCAAACACACAGGTATTTGGAGTCCCACAGGAAAGGGGAAGAAAAAGGAAAGGAAGATGTGAAACTGTCTTCATTCATAGAAAACAGGGTCACTAATGTAGAAAATCCAATAAAATCTATAAAAAAAGTCTGCTAACAAATAAATTGTAGGATACAAGATCAATACATAAAAACCGATTGTATTTCTATATACTGGCAATCAGAAACTGAAATAAAAACCAGAACCATTTAGTTTAAGTAATCCCTGTACCCAGTGCGGGGCTCGAACTCACAATCCCGGGATCAAGAGTCGCATGCTCTTCTGACTAAGCCAGCCAGACGCCAAAACCAGAACCACTTAAAACAGCATCGACAATATGAAATGGTTGGAAATAAATCTGATGAAAGATGTGAAAGATGTACACTGAAAAGTACACAAAGGGGGCGCCCTGGGTGGCTCGGTCGGTTAAGGGTCTGCCTTCAGCTCAGGGCATGATCCCAGGGTCCTGGGATCCAGCCCCGAGTTGGGTTCCCTGCTCAGCGGGGAGCCTGCTTCTCCCTCTCCCTCTGCCTGCCGCTCCCCCTGCTTGTGCTCTCTCCCCCTCTCTCTCTGTCAAATAAATAAATAAATAATTTTTAAAAAGTACAAAAAATAAAGGAGATCTAAATAAATGGGCACATGTACCACATCCCTAGGCAAGAAAACTCAGTATTATTAGGATATCAGTTCTTCCCAGATTAATCTGTAGATTCAACACACTCCCAAATCAAGAGGATTTTCTTTCTGTGTGTGGAAACTGACAAACAGATTCTAAAATACATGCGGAAATGCGAAGGACCTGAAAGAAGCAAAACAACTTTGAAAAAGAAGAAAAGATTGGACAACTGGTGCTACCTGATTTTTTTTTTTTTCTAAAGATTTTATTTATTTATTTGACAGAGACACAGCGAGAGAGGGAACACAAGCAGGGGGAGTGGGAGAGGGAGAAGCAGGCTTCCCACGGAGCAGGGAGCCCGATGTGGGGCTCGATCCCGGGACCCTGGGATCATGACCTGAGCCGAAGGCAGACGCTTAATGACTGAGCCACCCAGGCACCCGGTGCTACCTGATTTTTAATATCAATGCAAGAATGAGTCAGTAAAGAAAGTCTTTTCAGCAGTGTTCGAACAATTCAACAGCCATGTATAAAAAATTAATTTGGAGCCATGATAGCACAATATAAACAAATTAACCCAAACTAGATCACAGACCTAAATATAAAACAGCAAAGTAGAAAATTTCTGGAAAAAAAATATAGGAAATCTCTGTGACCTTGGGTTAGGCAAAGTCTCCTCAGACACAACACTAAAAAGCACAGCCCACCAAGTGACAAATTAGTAAATAGGACTTCATCAAAATTCAAACCTCCTGCTCTCTGAAAGACTCTATGAAGAGCAAAAGGTCAAGCCGCAGACTGGACGAAAATAGATGCAAAGCAATACATCTGGTAAAGAACTTATATTCACCATATATAAAGAACTATCACAATTCAATAATAAAAGAAACAACCCCACCCCCAAAACAAAACAAAGGAAACAACCCAATTTAAAAAAAATGGGCAGAAGATTTGAACAGACACTTCACCAAAGAGGTATACAGGGCAAATAAGCACATGAAAGATGCTCAATGTCACTGCTCATTAGGAAAATGTGAAGTCAAACCACCACATCCTATTAGAAAGACTAAGGTTTTATTCATAATAGTCCCAAACTAGAAACCACTCAAATGTTCATCAACAAGTTAATGGTTTTCAAAATGTGTTCTATTGATACAGGAATAATACTCAGCAGTAAAAAAAAAAAGGGGGGGAATAAATAATTACTAAAAAATTTTTGTTTTATTAAGTTATCTCTATGCCCAACGTGGGGCTCAAACTCACGACCCCAAAATCAAGAGTTGCATGCTCGACCAATGGAGCCAGGCAGGTGCCCTGAGGAATGAATTATTAATCCATGCAAAAACATGAATGAATCTCAAAATAATTGAGTGAAAGAAGCCAATCAAAAAAAGAGATTTACATGAGAAGAATCTATATAAAACTCTAGGAGAAACAAAGAGAGCCTTGATAATCGATGGTACAGTAGTAAGTGGTCAAACATACATGTGTTTGGAGTCTGAAAAGAAGAGGAAAGAGAGAATGGAGCAGAAAAGATATTTAAAGAAATAATGGCCGAAAATTCCACATTTGATCAAAAACATGAACCACAGCTGTGGGACAAATACAAAAGCCCACAGCTGCATATATCACAAACTGCTAAAAACCAAAGATAAAGAGAAAATATTTAAACCAGGCAGGAAAACATAGATCCCTACAAAGACACAGGATTTGAATGATTGCTAACTTTTCATCTGAAACAATGGAGGCCACAGAAAATGGAACGATCTCTTCAAAGTGCTTAAAGCATAAACTGTTCGCCTAGAATTCAAGAGCCAATGATATATCCTTCAAAAATGAAGGGAAAATAACGACTCTCCCGTTTTCTAGATGAAGAAAATAAGGCACAGAGAGGTTGGGCAATTCATCCAAGCCACAAAACCAGAAGGGGCCGAGCTGGGATTTGAACCTCAGGGTTGCCTGATCTTAATGCTGTAGGGTCCTATGATTTTTATTTCATCCTCAGATTGCCAAATGCTTAAGATTATCCCCATTTCCCAGATGGGCAAACTGAAGCTGAAATGGGAAAAGCAGCTTGCCTGAGGTACACAGTGTGTCAGCAGGAGGAGCAAGATGTGTTATTTCATTTATTCCTCATCAGTACACTCTGGTGCACCTTCAGGATATCTTGGGGAGTAAGAGTAGGTACGACCAGGGCGCCTGGGTGGTTCAGTCAGTTAAGCCTCTGACTCTTGCTTTTGGCTCAGGTCACAATCTCAGGGTCGAGGGATCAAGCCCTGCATCAGGCTCTGTGCTGAGCGTGGAGCCTGTTTGAGGTTCTCTCTCTCCCTCTCCCTCTGCCGCTTCCCCTGCTCACATGTGAGTACCCCACCTACCGCCCTCTCTTAAAAAAAAAAAGTGGGTACTACCAATAATTATTTTGGGACAAGAGACATAAACCAGGATGGATGGGGGGCCTATTTGACAGAGGCTTAGAGGGAAGAAGCATCTTGCCCGATGGTCCCCCCAAATTCACAGCTGAGCCGCGGAAGCACGACAGAGCACCCGGACTTCCCACCCGGGAACCTGAGGCGCCCCACCTGGTCGAACTTGCGCTGCTTCTTCTCCAGTGTGCTCACGAGCTGCCGCTGCTGCTCCAGGTCCATGATGGCATCGTCCAACTCCTGTCCCAGCTGCCGGCGGCCCCGCTCCAGCCGCTCCACCGCCTCGGTCTTTTCTGCCAGGCGCTGGGCCAGGGCCTCGGCCTCGCGGGCTGCCCGGCGCCGTGCCTCCTCCCCAGCTTCCAGTGCCCCCGCCTCCTCCTCCTGGCGCCTCCGCCACTCTGACAGCTGGGGGTGGGGGTGGGAGGAGAGGGTGGGTGGCAGTCATGGCTGCGACCAAGGCGTGAGCTGGTAGTGCCCCACTTCCCAGAGGAGGAGACTGAGGCTGGAGGAGGGAAGTGACTCGCTGCACTGGGTTCTTCTGCCTTGGAGCAGGGTTGAGGTTGTGAGTTGTGTGAACCTCAGCTTCTTCAGGAGATGAAAATTACTCCCACGGGGACCCAGAGGATGAATCAGACCTGGACTCCGCCCTGGGGAACCCCCCTTGATGGGGGGGAGACTGAGCATCATGCCCAGGGTGGTGGAGGCTAAGGTAGGAGAAGCATGGGAGCCGTGGGTGCCCACAGGAGGAATTTAGAATCTGTTTAGAATGTTCAAGAGAGACTTCCTGGAGGAGGGGGGCATTTGAGATGGATCCTGAAGTATGCATAGGAGTCTGCCAGTTGAAGAAGGATATTTACAGGCATGCATTCAGCACTCATTCATTCAACAAGCATTTCTCCAGGCCTCCTATACGTCAGGTTCCATGTTGGCCTGTGCTGAAGACCGAGATCTAACTCTGAGAGGGTCCTGCTTTCAAGGAGCTCCCATTCTGGTGGGGGGACCCATAGGCAGAGACAGTTCCAGCCAAAGGTGACTAGAATGGGGATGAGGAGAAAAAAGGGTGTGGGAGCTCAGAGTGGGGCAGTGAGGGACCTCCCACAACAGGAGAGGCTGATATTGAGTCCTGAAGAATGAAAAGGGTTTCTCGTGTGAAGTGGAGAAGGTGGTGAGAGATGAACACAGCTAAAGACACGGAAGGGCCAGCAAAGGCAGGGGCAAGAGGCACACGCTCTATCCTGGGGGCACAGGGAGCCAGGGAGAGCTGTGAGCAGGGGAGGAGCAGGAGAGGAGCAGGGGCAGCTCTGTGGTAGAAAGACCGTGTGGAGGATGAGCTAGAAGGGGAGAAACTGGAGGCAGGGAGGTCTGAAGGGAGGCTGAGACAAGGATCCAGGCGACAGAGGATGAGGCCTGAGCAGGTCTAAGTCTGTGTAGATGCAGAGTAGGGGTGAAAGAGAGTCGGGGGAGGAGGAGTGGGCTCTGCACTGACAGGCTGTGGGCTGAGGGAGAGTCACAGATGAGAATGGGGGTCTCCTGGGTGTCTGGCCTCGGACCAGGTGGGCAATGGGGCCATCCCTGAGCTGGGGAACCCAGGAGGAGCGGGTTGGGACTGGAGGCCCCTCGAGGTCGCCCTCCAGGGCTGCTCACCTGGGCCTGGGCAGTCTGCAGCTCGCGGCCCGCCCGCTCCCTGGCAGCCCCCTCCTCCTCCAGCTGCTCCCGCAGCCCAGCCACCTCAGCCTCCAGGGCTCGCGCCCTGGACCCCAAGGCCAGCTTCGCCCTGCTCTCCTCCTGCAGCATCTCCTGCAGATGGTGGGGAAAACGGAAGTCAGGTGAGGGCAGAGGGTGGGGAGGCATGGGGAGTGGGGTGCAGCGGGGGCTGGCCTCACCTGGGCGTCGTGTAGCTGGGCCTCTGAGCTGCTCAGCTCCTTGCTCAGCCGGATGGCTCTGGACTCAGCCTCACTCAGGGCCCCAGACACGTTCTCCAGTTCAGCCTGCGGGGAAGGGGCACCTTCCAATGGTGGCTTCCACCCGGTTGACCCCAGCCGCTCCTCCCCCTCAAATCCCTGCTACACTGGGCTGGTGACGATGATGTCAAGTGGGGTAGCTGCTGGGGAAACCAGCCTGGTGGTTCCTCAAATAGTTAAACGCAGAGTTTCCATGTGGCCCTCACTCTCCAAGGGAAGGAAGCCTACTGGTTTCACACACCAATAGCGCTATTCCCAGTTTATATCAAGGGAAGCTGAGGCACAGAAAGGTTACAAAATTTGCCCAAGATGACAGAGGTACCAGAGGTAAGACCAAGCCAGGCAGACTGGCTCCACAGCTGTGTTGTCCAAAATGGTAGCCACCAGCCATACGTGGCTACTTAAATTTAAAAACTAAAATGAAAAAAAAGTAAAAATCCACCTCCTCAGCTTTGCTCCCTACATTTTGAGTGTTCAGTGGCCAAGTGGATCTGATCGTGCAAATACAGAACATTTCTATCACTAAAGAAACTTCTAGTGCTGCCCGGAACTCTTGCTATCAGCCACCCAACTCTACTTCTGGTGTCACTCTTATGTGTGTGATATGTAAAACATTTAGTACAGTGACCTCTAGGTAGCATGATTCCATTTGGGGCTGTCCCCACAAATCCACTCTTCCCTGGTCCCACTATGACAGTCTATTCACTAGGCCTGTGGCTAGTGAAACTACATTTCCCAGCCTCCCTTGCAGCTAGCTGTGGTCACGTGATTATGTGATGGCCAATGGAATATAAGCAAAGGGATGTATGCAAATTTTGTCACTCCCTCTCTTTTTCTTCCTAAACAGAAGCACGGATGTGCCCATAATCCAGATTCGATTCTGAAGATGAGGGCGATGCTCTCAGGGACAGTGGCATGACAAGACCAAGGCACCCGGATCTTAAGTGACCTTGTGGAGCACAGTATCCTGCCGGCCTCCACTGCTTACCCTGAGTCTTTCTCGAGAGGGAAAGACACATGTCTTTCACTTAAGCTGATGGATTCTGGGGTGCCTTTGTTATATAGTAGTTTAGCTTTTACCCTAACTAATACAGCATTTTAATCTGGAAACTAATTGTAGTGGTGTTTTCCCCTGGAGGAATTGGACAACTAAAAATCATTCCTCCTGGGGCCCCTGGCTGACTTAGTCGGTTGAGCATTCGACTCGATCTCGGGTTTGTGAGTTCGAGCCCCGCGATGGGTGTAGAGATTACTTAAAAATAAATTATTTTTAAAAATTATTTTTTTAAAAGTCTTTTTTTCCTTCATTTTTTCTGCTTCTTTGTATTCTTAGTAATGCATAAGTATCAGCCATTTATAGAAACACAATAAAATTAAAACATAAAAGTCCACATTTCTTTTAACAGTCACAGTATGATATCATCCCCACACAGTTCCATGTGTCCAAACGGGGCTTTTCTCATCAGAATACAGATTATTGAAGGCTTCTCAGAGGGTGAGAGGTCATGGTAGGGTTAAGAGCTATAGGGTCAGGCATGCTTGGGTTCAATTTTTGGCTCTGAGGGATCTTAGACGATCAGCCTCACCTCCCTGGGCCTCGGTTTCCTCGGATGTAAAAGGGGAACAATATTAGGAGTCAGGAAGATTTAGTGAAATACATAGGATAGATGATATAAAGTAATTGCTCACCGAATCCCAGCTACTCGTGCGTGATCATGCTGGAAGAGTTCGAAGGGACAACAGGGCTGCTGTGGACCAAACAGAAGCCCACAGAGGGTCCCTGCCCTGGCCGTCCCACTCACCTGGACTCGCTGAAGCTTCTCAGTAGCCTCCACTCGAGCCCGCTCCCCGTCACCAGCCCGGCCCTGCACCTCCTGCAGCTGGGACTCCAGGCGGCGTCTCCGCTGCTCGCCCTCATGACGTGAGGCCTGCAGGCTGCTCAGCTCCGACCGCAGCTCAGACACTTCCGTCTCCAGGGCCAACCGGGTCTTCTCCCAGGTACCTTTGCTCTGGCAAAGGGAGAGAGACAAGTAAAGATTTATGCTTCCTCCCTCAACCAGACCGGGCACCCTCCTGCCTCAGGGCCTTGGCACTGGCTATTCCCTCTGCCAGGCCTCCAGGGTTCCCCATTCCTGCCCCAACCCACCCTCCGGGCCTGTTCCAGCTGCTCTGCCAGCTCGCCCAGGGCCTGGCCGTGGCGCTGCCTCAGCTCCTGCACCGCCACTTCGTGAACACGTGTCTCCTCTTCCAGAGTCTTCTTCAACTCTGTCACCTCCTGTTCCCTCTTGGACCTTTTGTGGAGGGAACACGGTTTCAGAAGAGAGAAAGGCAGGGACTTTGGGGAAGTGCCTCCTTTTATTGTTTCCCTTCAAGGATGAGGACCTCACTCTACATTCCCTAAGGGATCTGGGTGGTAACCGAGGGAGGAGTGTGGCTTTAAGGGTGAGCTCCTACCCATCTTTCAAAACCCTATTCAAAAGGCCCTTTCTCAAGGACGTCTTCCTGGACTCCCTCCATAGACATGGTTTAGGGGCTCGCTCTTATCATCCACAATGCCCTGTGCTGCTCCCTTAGAGCACGCTTTATTCTGGATTGGGTCCCTTTGCCCGACTGCCTCCCCCAGACTGGGAGTCCCCGAGGGAAACGCCTGGGTCTGACTCATCTCTGTCCCCAGCCTGGCCGAGGTACAGAGCCAATACTCGATAAACAACTGGTGCACGGCTGAACCTCTGTGTCGATGGAGGGCTCACACCAAAGTCCCTCTCCTCTCCCTGCACCCTGCCCTGCCCGTGCCCAGGTGGTGCCAGCCGCCTCACCGGAGCTCCTGCTGTGCGTTGGTGGAGTCTAGCGTGTCCTCCAGCTCGCTCCGGAGTGCTTCCAGCTCCTCGCCCAGGTCCCTGCGCTGCTTCTCTGCCTTGGCCCTGGCCGCCCGCTCGGACTCCAGGTCCTCCTGGGCCTCAGCCAGTCCTGCTTGCGCCTCCCGCAGGGATTTCAGCAGCAGGGCCCGGGCACTGCCCTCCTCCTCCACCCTGGGGGTGGACAAGGACCACGGAGTGGGTACAGGGGCAGGCAAAGGGCAGGGATGATTTTTGGGGGCCGGGAGGCCAGGTGGATTTGGGGGTGGTCCATCCCAGGCTGAAATCCCAGCTCTGCCCTTGGGCGCATGCCTCAGTACTTGGAGCCTCAGTTTCCTTAGCTGTAAAATGGGGATGGCACCAAGAGTAATCACAGGGACACTTACTGAGCCCCTGCCACAGGGGACCCTTTACTTTATCATCTCACTTAATGATCACACCAAATGAGAAAACTGATGTACAGAGTGGGAAAGTCCTTGCCCAGGTCACAAGGTCAGCAAGTGGAAGAGCTGACCCCAGCATCTGATCAGCCTCATGACCCCGATGATACACAACCTCTAGCAAAGAGAAGCTGAATTGAGGGGCAGCAGTGGCTGGGAGTTAAATTGCTCATGGAGCCACGCAGACCGGGGTTTGGATCCCCTGCTCTCCAGACCGAGCAGGGAGCCCGCAGCGGGGCTCGATCCCAGGATCCTGGGATCATGACCTGAGCCGAAGGCAGACGCTTAACGGACTGAGCCACCCAGGCGTCCTTTAAAGAACACTTTCATACTTCATCCCCACACTACCCTTAGGAGTAGCTTCAAAAGCACCCCCCTTTCACAAATGAAGAAACAGGCTAGGGAGGCCGATGGCACGTGGGTGAGGTCAGGTGGCAGAAAAGGGGCGGGGCCAGGGCTTGAACCCAGAAGTCAGATGAGGGTGCAGGTTCTTAACCACACATACACCCCCACGTACCACTGATTATAAGACACACATTTTTCCACATTTTAACATCTAAGTTGAGCTGCACCTATAATCAAGGGCTCTTGTACGGGGAAAAGGCATTCGTAACACCGAGCGCACACAGTAGGTGCTCCATAATTGCGACTGGCTGTAATCATAATGATAGGATTCCTTTCATGGCCGGAGCGCTTATGAATCACAGCTGATCCCCTATTCCGACCGCGGAACTGGGCAAGTTACTAGACACGCGGGGCCTCGTTTCACTCCTCCCTTAACCCGGCGGGCTTGGAGCTCTCGCCGGGTCCAGGTTACAGAAGGGGACACTGAGGCTCCGCGGGGCTGAGGCGCATGCGCGCTGGTGGAGTCTCCCCGCGGCGCCCCTCCCAGGCCACGCACCTGGCCAGGGCCGCCTGCAGCTCCTCCTCCTTGCGGCCCAGCTGGGCGCGCAGCTCCTCCCCGCGCTGCTGCTGCTCGGCCATCTGCTCCTGCAGCTCCGAGCTCTCCCCGTCCAGCCGCCGCTTCAGCTTCTCCAGCTCCTGGCGGCCCTTCTCCTCCTTCCGGAGGCGGTCTGGAGGCGGGAGTGGGGGCCATGCAGAAGGGCGCCAGACCCCACACCCAGCAGCTCGCCGACACCCGCGGCCGGCCCCCGGCACTGGCTGGGGTGGGGGTGGCGGTGAAGCTGTGGCTCAGCGTCTCCTTCTGTGCCCCCTCTTTCCAGCTTCCCCGACCCTGGGCCCGACCCCGGGCCCGACCCCCGGGTGCTGTCCTCTCCTCCTCACCCCCAAGTGACAGCCCTGCTCCTGCTCAGTGGCTGTCTCTGCCCTGTCCTCTCCTCTCCTGTCTCCACAGCCTTCTCCTGTGCTCTCTCCCTTCTGATTCTGAGTCAATAGCAAGGGACAGCGACAATGTGTCTGAAACAGTGGGACAGTCAGAGTGACCCAAGACATGGAGGAGAGAGCAAGAGAATTGCATTTAGAGTGACAGAAACAACCTAAGAGCTGGGAGGACACCCAGTCTGCCCTGAGCCTTCTTTCCTGCCCCCATTTAGCAGGTACGACCACTGAGGCTCCACAGCACTCGACGTTCACCCAACGTCCCCCCTCCCCCACCGCCGCCAAGCATGCGCAGTGCGGCGTCCCACTGGGGGCGGTGCTCACCCTCCATGTCCACAATCGTGGCCTCGTATTTGAGTCGAAGCTTATTGAGGCTCTTGACCTTCTCCTCCTCCTCGGCCGCCTGTGACGAGAACTCGGCCAGACGCTCCTCCAGCAGCTTCCGCTCCTGAGGGTGGTGGGAAGTGGGGGCGGTCAGAACAGCCCCCCCTCAACGCTCATCTCTGGTGCCTTCTCATCTGCATTTCTGCTCATCTCCACCCTTCCCTGAGCCTCCTGCTCCGGATCCCAACCTTCCTTCCCCATTCTCTTGGGTCTGCAGACCCGTCCCACCCTCACGGTGCACACGTCGTAACTACAGGCTAGACTCCCATTATTCGAAGAACCCCACCATTCACTAACACACCATCCCACTCATGGGCGCTGAGGTTCATTCCAAATCACGTGCGATTATAAACAACACTGCAGTGAACATCCTTGCCCATCCACTGCATTCAGGTGAGTTCTGGATCCATACCACCCAAAGAATGGGTTTGCGGACCAGCAGCAGCATCAAATGGGAGCTTTTTTAGAAATGCTGCATCTCAGTTTCCACCCCAGACCTGCTGAATCAGAACCTGCATTTTAACAAGCTCTCCGTATGGTTCCTGGGCACATTAGCATTTGAGAAGCACTGGCCTGGAGCAGTACTTTTCAAACTGTGAGTGGTTCTGGAAACCAATGTAGTGTGTTGGCACTACCCTTAAAAGGAAAGAAATAGAACAGCGTAGAATGGAATAGCCATTGTACCAGAAGGAACGTTCCAGAAAACTCCTGTGCATCCTTGACCTCTCAACTCAGGTATCATTGCCTCAGATAAGCCTTCCCTGACTACCCCGAGGACAGGTGAGGCACCCGTCACCCCCCATAGTCTTTTTTTTTTTAAGATTTTATTTATTTGACAGAGAGACACAGCGAGAGAGGGAACACAAGTAGGGGGAGTGGGAGAGGGAGAAGCAGGCTTCCTGCTGAGCAGGGAGCCCCATGTGGGGCTCAATCCCAGGATATTGGGATCATGACCCGAGCCGAAGGCCGCTTAACCGACTGAGCCACCCAGGCTCCCCCCTCCATAGTCTTCTATTCTTTTCTGACAGTTTAAAATTAAGTCACAATGTGTGGTTATGTTTATTTTCTGTGGTGTCTCATCTAGCATCCCTTTCCCCAGCCCCCTGTGAGGACATAAATGGCTTTCTAGGTTAGTTCAATGCCATATCCCCTGTGCCTAGCCCAGTCCTAGCTGTGGCAGGTAAAAGATGGTGGTGGGTTCTTTGCCATGTCCCCACCCACGGATGGAGCCTAATTTCCCACCGCCTGAATCTGGGCTGAGTCTATGACTGCTTTAAGCTCAGTGGTCTGCAAACCACAGTGTGCAGGCCAAATCTGGCCCACCATCTGTTTTTATAAATAAAGTTTTATTGGGACACAGTCACACGCATTCGATCATATACCATCTGTGGCTGCTTTCATGCTACATCGGCGGAACTGAGCGCTTGTGACGGAAGCACAGAGGCCTGCAAAGCGTGAAATATTTGCTATCTGATCTTTTACAAAAGATGTTTGCCAATCCCTGATCTATAGAATTGGGCACAAGTGATGCCGTGTCAGTTTCAGGCTTAATACTTTAAGGGGCCTGGATGCTTCCGCTTCCCCTTCTCAGAGCCCGGAGCTGCCACGTAAGAAACCCACGCTCTCCTGTGGGGACAGAAGCCACACGAAGGAGCACCGAGACGGCAGACATCCACACCCGGCCCCCACGCCACGGTGACTGCCTCTGAGAGCCACAAAGCAGCTGTGCGACGGAGCCCCAGCTGACCCACAGAAGGATGGGATATAATGAGATGGTGGTGGTCTCCAGCCGCGTGGCTTTGGGTGTCTTATGATCTACCAGCGATGGGTAATGACACACAGTAGTTGCTCAATAAATACCTGCTTGGGTGAAGGTGTGACAAAGGGAAAGTGAAGGGAAGAGCAAAGGTCGAAGGGAGACACAGCTGAGACTGAGAGCCCGAGACCCCTAGGGGGGGCGCTAGCTGGGGGAGACGCCGAGAGAGACTCACCCCCCACCCCATGCACCACAGCTCCCTGCCCCTGGGGGCCTACAGGCCACCGACCTTGCTCAGCTTGGCATTCTGATCTTCTAAGAGTAGCAGGTCTTCCTCAAATTTCTTCAGCCTTGCTTCTGTGGTCACCTTCTCCAGCTGCAGCTTCTGCCGCGCCCCCTCCTCGGCCTCGAGGTGGTTCTCCAGCTCCTGGAGAGGGGAGGGGCAAGGGATGAGGACCCAGGGGCCGGGGGCTGGCATGAGATGGGAAGGACAGGGTGGAGGGGACGGTCCCGAACCCCGCGGGCTTGTGGCTCAGACAGGTCCCTGCTCTGGGCGAGGCTGGGAAGGAGCAAAACTTTACTGGCCTTCCCGTTTCATTCATTACCCCTGAGCCTTCCCTGAGGGCCCTGTGTATGCCTGTTCCAGGCACCAGAAATAGATACACATCTTTGTCCTTATGGAAATGACATTCTTGTGTGTACAGGAAGATTATAAACAAAAAATATAATAAATAAACACATCATACAGACAGGCACTGTCCACTGTGGTAACATGTGGTGTGCGACTGGAAATTAAGATTCGATATTGGGTGACAGCGTGGAAGGATGTCAATGGCATTGTGCTAGGTGAGGTAAGTCAGAGAAAGACAAATAGCCGATGATCTCACTTATGGGTGGAATCTAAAAAACAAAACCAAAACCAAAATGCTGAGCTCATAGGTACAGAGAAGAGATGAGCGGTTGCCGGGGGGCGAGGGACGGTCAGTGAAGTGGGTGAAGGGGGTCAAGAGATACACACTTCTAGTTACAAAACAAATAAATCCCGGAGAGGTAATGGACAGCATGACTGTAGTTCATAACACTGTACTGTATATTTGAGAGTTGCTGATAGAGTAGATCTTAAAAGTTCTCATCACTAGAATATTTGTTCTTGTTACTATGTAAGATTATGGATATTAACCGGACTTACTGTGGAGATCACTTCCTGATATATACAAATATTAAATCCCTATGCTATATACCTGAACTAATGCTATATGTCAATAGTACCTCAAAAAAATTTTTTTTTTAATTTTAAGTAGGCTTCACGGCATGGAACCCGACACAGGGCCCGAACTCACGATCCTAAGATCAAGACCTGAGCTGAGATCAAGAGTCAGATGCCCAACCAACTGAGCCACCCAGGTGCCCCAATAATACCTCAATTAAAAAAAAAAAAAGGATTCAGTATTAGGTGCTGACTTGCTATCTGGTATTGGGAGGACCTATAATGGCCTACCCACATGTCCTCCTCCTACCTGCTCTGCTCCCACAGATAAGGTCCGCTGGTCACGTTAACACTACACATCACGGGGACCAGGCACAGGGCCAGCTTCTGCCTACATAGTGGACTTCAGTTGCCTGCCAGCCCTGAAATTATTCAAACTCACCGATCACATCTCCCTGTAGGAACCAGGGGTCACCCCATACTTTTGTTACTACAAAGCCTGCCTCCCACAGCTGTGGCCTGTTCATTTTATTCCTGAGTGCAACCCCTGTGTGGCTCTCTGTGGTATGGTGTCAGGCCATCCCCGTAACTCTAGGGGAGGATCCCTCCCCCACCTACAGGACGAAGAGGAGGTGATTAAAACACTTACTGAGCTCCTGAAATGTGGTCAGTATGGCTGAGGAACTGAATTTTCAAACTTATTTAATTTTATTTATTTTAAATGTAAGACCAGACGCTCACTTAATCACTGGAAATTTTTAAAGTATGTTTGGCATAACTTGGGTACCTCAATCTACTTTTTTCAAGTGAAGAAGTCGTAACACATAAATGCAGATGAATACTGCCAATGAAAACTTAGCATCTGAATGAAGATGTAAAGCACACAGTGGATTTTGAAGGGGAACCATGGGAGGGTGGCCTGCCTGGGAATACAGCAGCCTAGAGGCAAATGGAGCCAAGAGATGGAGAGAGAAAGAGCACAGAGGGTATCACCTCAGCACCTGGATCCAGCCATGCCTGAAGCAGAATGCATAAGCATTCTGCAGTCTCCCATTATTTGAACCAAAGAAGTATTCTTTTGGCTTATGCCACTTTGAGTTGAGTTTTCTGCAAATTCATGGCCCAGTGAGACATGGTTTGGAGAAGCAAAGGTTGTCTGGGTAGATGGAAGGGCATGGGGCGAGGTGGCCTGTGGGCACACAGGGGCCCGACCTGTATATGCTGCTGCAGCCTCTTCTTGTCACTCTGCAGCTGGCGGCTGCACTCCTCCTCCTCGCCCACGCGGGCCTCCAGCTCTGTCACCACCAGCTCCAGCTCCTGCTTGCGAGCTGCCAGCCGGCCCCGCGTCTCTTCGGCCTCCGCACACAGCTCTGCCTCTGCTCGGAGTTGCTCCGCCAGGCGGGTGCGCTCCTCTTCCAGCTGGGGACAGGGTGGGAGGTCAGCACTCAGCAGGCAGTGCTCCCAGGGCAGTCTCAGTGGAGCACTCGGTCGCTCCTGCCTCCTGATTTGCTTTGCCCTTTGGGGCCTGGAGGGCTTTCCTCCAGGTCCCCATCTTGGGATGATCTCAACCCCCCCCCGCCCAGTCACCAAGTCAGACCCCTGGGTGCCACCCTCTCTCCCACCTCCCTTCACCTCCCCGCAGCTTGGGCCTTATCCTCTCCCCGTGGACTCTCTCCCCAGCCTCCTCACCTCTAGGCTCTCCCTCTCCAGTCCACCCTCCAAATAGCCCCCGAGAGGGCTTTCTACCATCTCACATTTTTTTTTTTTAAGATTTTATTTATTTAACACAGAGAGACACAGTTAGAGAGGGAACACAAGCAGGGGGAGTGGGAGAGGGAGAAGCAGGCTCCCCGCTGAGCAGGGAGCCCGATGCGGGGCTCGATCCCAGGACCCTGGGATCATGACCTGAGCCGAAGGCAGACGCTTAATGACTGAGCCACCCAGGCGCCCCTACCATCTCACATTTCATTTAACACTCCTACGCCTAAAGATTTAACCAAAGGAAATAACTCAGTAAAAGCAAACAGGAAAATGCTCAAAAAGGGTTTTGCTTCAGCATTACTTATGAGACACCAGAAAAACTGGACAACGGAAGGCTCACCGCCTGCCTCCCGTTGCCCTGCCACAAGGCCGGCCCCTACCCTGCCCCTCTCGGAGGCCAGCCGCCTGAGCATCTCGCCTCCGCAGGAACCCGCACCCACCCCCCCACCGCCCAATACCCTGGCTGCACCCCAGGGCCCTGCCTCCTGCACGTCATAGCCCACCAGCACCAAACGGTCTCAGCCTGGATCGGGGGCCCCAGCACACCTGAGCCCCCACCTTCCCCCTCCCTCCACAGCGATCGCGGCTCAGCTGGGAGCCCCGCCCACGCCCTGGCTCCGCCCGTGGCCCCGCCCCACCGTGGCCCCGCCCCTTACCTGTGCCAGGCGGCCCTGGAGCTCGTCCACCTCGCGGGCACTCTGCTGCTGCAGCTCCTGCACTTTCTGTAGCTCCTGTACCCGCGCCTGCAGCACCTCATCCTGCCGCGTCACCTGCAGCAGCGGCTTCACCTGGGGGGGGGGGGCAGGTAAAGGTGGGCATGGCTGGCTCCATTGGCCCAGAAGCTGAGTAAGCACTCACACCCTGAGCCGGGTTCCAGTGGCAGCTCCGGAGCTATGTGGCTTCCGGCGAGCTCGCTAATGTCATCTATCGAACAGGGATGGGAACAGCCCCTGCGCCATGGGGTTTTCGGGGTTTTCGCAGTGGGTGAATGAGCTGACACTAGTGAAGAGCCTAGAACAGCCCGGGGCAAAGGCAAGCCGCACTAAACGTGTTCCTTCTTCGCGAAACTAACCCTGGGCGACAAGAGACACTGGCGCCACCGTTCTGTAGCACAATGTCCCTCAAAGTTCCCGAGTCCCGGGTCTGGGGTAAGAGATGCACTTTACGCGGTGTGATTCAGGTCGCGGGACACGTGCCACACACACATAACCAACTGAAAGGACAGGCTCCCCCTTGCTGAGTGGGATCCCCTCTGATCATTGCTGTCCCACTGCTTTCTGTTTGGTTCTTCCCGACTCAGCTCGGTTCTTTTTCTACAGTATTGTATTCTCTTCTGCCCTAACTCATGGCATTTAACACGGCCACGATTTTATATTTATCCGTGAGACTCATTCGCTGATGCCGGTCAATGCCCATGCCCAGGACCTGGGGTAGGCCAGCTTTCTCCTAAAGGGCCAGCTCGGAAACGTTTGAGGCTTTGTGGGCCACCCTGTCTCTAACAACTCCACTCAGCTGCTGGAACGCAAAGACAGTCACAGATAATGCGTTAACCGATGGGCATTTACAAACACAGGCACCTGGACCAGGCCACACTTTGCTGACCCCTGCTCTAGACTGTGGGCTCCATGGGGCAGGACTTTGCTTTTATTCACCATTTTATCATGATCCCCCCCAAAGTTATTGACACATAGTAGGTGCTCAGTTAACACTGGCTGAGGGCATGTAGGCTGATTGCTCCCACACCGTATTCGGAATTACACTGAATGGCTGGGGTTTTTGCCTCCAAATTTCGAACTTCCTTCCTCCTCTCCAATTTCCCATTGGGGGAACACACTGCCCCCCATGCTCACAGGGGGCCTGACCACCCGGCTCTGCCCCTCTGCTCCAGGCGGGCATGTGACACCAGCCTGGCTCATCTGATGTGTCCTGATGAGTCCTGGGGTGGTCACATGACCCCAGCTGGCCAAGGGCAAGTCAAACCTGGGACTCTGGCTGGAGCTTTGGGATAGAAGACCGTGCTGGCCTAGCTGGTCAGGGGACAAGTCTCAATGGGCTGGTGGCCCCCATGTGGAAAAGCCTAGAGGTGATCACCATGAGGAAAAGCCAAATGGGAGACACAGAAGGTCAGATAATTGACATCACTATTTGGGCCCTTGTGCAATAAAGGGTTGACTCGGCAGGCCTGCATTGTCCAAACCCTGCACCTTTCATAGAAAGGCCTGGCCCTTGCCTGGCTCCTGGAAGATAATCTGCAAGCTCTTGGAATATTCTGACTGATAAGAGTGACTTTGTTACCTGGGTTTCTTGGCCCCCATGGCATCAACCTGACCTCTGGAGGGGCTGGAGACTGAGTAAGATCAACCACATAGGGGGTCAGCCATGCCTATGTGACTGACCCCCCAATAACAAGCTTGGACACTGAGACTCAGGGGAGCTTCCCTGGTTGGCAACAGCCCATATATGTTGTCACACAGTGTTTCTGGAAGACTTAAGCACTGTCCACATGACTCTGTGTCGAGAGGACAACTGGAAACCTGTGCCTGGTCTCTCCCAAGCTCTGTTCGGTGCACATTTTCCCTTTGCTGACTTTAATCTCTATCCTTTCACTGTAATAAACCATCACCATGAACAGAATAGCTTCTCTAAGTTCTGTGAGTCCTCCTAGTGAATCACTGAATCTGAGGGGGTCTTTGGGACCCCTGACTTAGCCCTGGATCCAGCTGTTCCTGAAGCTGTCCTCAATCTTTTATTCATGTTGGTTTGAGTCAGATTTTTTTGGTCGCTTGCTACACCAAAGAATCCTGGCTAACAAAGATTGGGCTGATTGGTCCCATTTTACAGATGCAGAAAGCTGAGGCCCAAACAGAGAAAGCCACTTGGCCCCAATGTGCTGTCTCCTTGCTGCTCAGACCACTTCCCCAGGCGCCCTCACCTTGATGAAGAGTCGCCACCACTGCCAGTGTCTCAGCTTGAGGTAAGCGGCACAGTTCCTCTGCATCACCCTCAGGGCACTCTGCTGCTGCTGTCGCTTCTGGAAGGCTCTGGGTGGGGAGACGGGCAAGTGGGAGAGTGGAGGCTCAGCCCCTCCAGGCCTGTCCCCTTTGAAAGACAGCACAGCTCCTTTCACTTAGTCAACCATTGTTGAGGGCCTACGTGTGCAAGCACTTTCTAATATTGGCAGATCCTGTTGCATATAGTCTGTCAGTCCTTTGGCCTTTGACTCTCTCTGCTCTATCCCCGCTCTCTGTCCACACAACCCTAGTTCAGGCCTCCTCTTCCCCCACCTGAACCTTCACACCAACCTTCCAGCCTCTAATCTCTTCCCTCCAGTCCATCCCCAACCTGCCTCCCGAGGGGGTCTTTCTACACCCAGAGCTTACCCTCCCCTCCCCTGCTCACAGCCCTCCCCTGGCTCCCCAGCACCTCTGGACAAGGTCCCCACCCCTCAGCCTGGTGTTTGGGGGAGTCCTTTGTTCTCTGATCCTCCCTCTGGGCCATTTCAAGGGGGAAGGAGACTCTCCTGCAAACTTCTCACATTCCTGAAACACATCAGGCTCCCATTTCCCTGGGTCTTTGAATCAGCTGTCGCTCCTGCCTACAACACCTGTCCCATCCTCCTTCGTCTCTCTGGCCATCAAGTGGGACCTGGATGCGTCCTGGTCTGCTGTAGGGTCTCCACACTACACCTGGACAACCATCAAAGCACATCCCATTCCAGACTGTGACGCTTTGTGCCCGTGTATGTCTCCCCCTCCAGGGTGGAGTCTCTTGAGGCATTGGCCGGAAGGGTGACCACCGTTCCCTGTTTGCCCAGGGCTTTCTTTGTTTTAGCCCCCAAAATCATGCATCCTGGGGAACCTCCAGTCCTGGGCGAGGCAGGATGGTTGGTCACCCTATGGCCAAGACTAGCTCTTCTCTGTGTCCCCGGCACCACTCAGCACTGGACCTGGCATATGTGGGCCCTCAGGGACTGTAGCAGCAAGAAGCCTGGGCATCTGGTGGCTCCACCCCTTTGTTTCCCGGCCCTTCTACCATCTCAGAGGTCCTGACCCCTGGAGCCCTCTGGTCAACCCTTCCCTACCCCCAGCCTTGGCCAACGGGACCCAGGAGACAGCACGGTGCCCTACCTGCGAGCTAAGTACCCCCGGGCAGCTGCCTGGAAGGACACGATGATGTCTGTGACCTTCAGGTCCCGCTCCTCTTCCAGCTGGGCCAGGACCCCTGCCCGGAAGAAGATCTTGCTCTGTCCCACACGGTAGAGGTTGGGGTCCAGTTCTAGGGCCTTGATCTGTGAGGGGTGGGAGAGGGGTGATGAAGAGGAGGGGCGAGGAGAGGGCGGTCCCTGCTCCCCTCTTCCACCGCCTGGGACCCTGCGTGTGCACACGTATACACCTGCAGCTCGGGCTCTGCCCCACACTCACCATCTTCTCGCAGGCCTGTTTCCCATCCATAAAGCCCTTGGGGATGGCACTGGGCGTCAGGATCTCATATCTGCCGGGGGGAGGGGAGCGGTGGGTGGGGAGTTACAGCACACTGTCACTGAGCTCCTGCCACACACACCGAGCACCACACACTGGGCTAAGAGCGTTAACACCACCCACGACAGCACTGACCCCCAGAGCGGCCACCCCTTGGACACTCACTGTGTGCTGATCTGAGTGTTCTGTCACCCCACCAGCATCACTGAGATGCGGAACACAGGTGGGTCTCAGAGTGGAAATGTGAGAATGCCTGCCAGTGACAGCTGATGTCTCTGAAGACTTATTACTGGTCAGGCCCTGAGCTAAGTGCTGTGCAGCGGCTTCTTCCCAATGTCTAAGCACGACGGAGAATGAAACGGGATACAGTTCATAAACACATACGTGGCGTGTCCTCAGAGCCCTTCCCCTGCTGTGCCCTTCCTTGGATCTCAACGTTTTGTAAAATATCATGCATCATATACATAAGACATGTCCTATGTTAACATGACATATTTTATGACTGGTGATTGACAAGTGTGTGTGTGTGTGTGTGTGTGTGTCTGTGTGTGTGTATCAGGGCTGCTCAGTCACCAGGGGTGGGCTGTTAAAATGCAGATCTTAATTCAGTAAGTCTGCGGTGGTGCCTGAAAATGTGCATATCTAAGGAGCTGCCCAGTGATGCTCATGCTGCTTGTCCCGGGGACCGCACTTTGAGTAGCAGACTCAGAGCTGCACTGTCCAATAGAGAAGCTACTGGCCACATGTAACTACTGAGCCCTTGGGACGTGGCCCAGCCATCCGAGGAACTGTATTTTTAATTAATTAATTTATTATTATTAATTTACTTTTGAGAGGGAGAGCACAAGCAGGCGGGGGGGCAGAGGGAGAGGGAGAAGCAGACGCCCCGCTGAGCAGGGAGCCCGACGAGGGGCTCGACCCCAGGACTCTGGGATCATGACCTGAGCCGAAGCTAAGACACTTAACTGAGTGAGCCACCCATGTGCCCCAGGAACTGGATTTTTTAATAATGTCTTTTTTTTTTTTTTTAAGAGAGAAAGAGAGCACGCGTGTGCGTAAGTAGGGGGCTCGGGGGTAGGGGGAGGGTTAGACGGAGAGGAAGAGAGAGAATGTCAAGCAGGCTCCACACCCAGCGGAGTCCGATGCTTGCCAGATCTCACGACCTTGAGATCATGACCTGAGCAGAAACCAAGAGTCATGGGCTTAACGGTCTGAGCCACCCAGGCGCCCCTATGACTTGCTTCTTAAACTCTGGTATTTTCTGTTCTATCCCTTTCTATTGCATTTGTAAAGAAATGCAGATCGCCACACACAGATTGCCGCATAAGGCAATCTTTCTCTTGGGGAACAACCTGAGCGGGGTCCTGCTCTCCCATTCCACAGAGGAAAAAGCTGAGACCGGAACCAAAGGAACTTGCCCTGACTCCCCAGACTCAGAAGTAGCAGTGGGGGGATTTGGATGCAGATGGGGGGGTGGGTGGGTTTCCAAACCGAGCTCCGCCCCATCGCACTCACCGCTGCCGGAACTCCTGGAAGAGGATGCGGTTGGGGAAGCCCTGGCGACAGATGCGGATGCCCTCCAGGACGCCGTTGCAGCGCAGCTGGTCCAGCACCAGCCGAGGCTCCAGCTTGCCGGCCTGCGGAGAGCGGGGACGGACACGCGGGGTCGACGGCGGCCACATGGGGGCGCCACGCACCAGACGGCAGCCGCCTGGGGGAACCAGGACGGGCCCTTCGGGAGGGTCAGAAATCCTTGGCGATTTCACAAGGGTCAACCTACATTTACTGAGTACCTACTGCTTAGCCACAGGGAGGGCGGGGAGTGCTGAATCTGCACTGGGAATAGTTGGGGAAAGGCCTCACTGGGAAGGTGATGGGTAAATAAAACCCATACATCATTATTTTGGAGTAGCTAACTTTTGTTGCCTTTTCCTTCCTTCTTCCCTCCCTTCCTTCTAAAAAAAAACCCTAAACAGTACAAAAATTCAAACTCAACATTCTAAAACAGAACTCTTGCCTTGTCCAGGCCCCCAGAGTGGGCAACACAATCCCCAGTTTCTTTCTTGTTTTTTGGGTTTTTTTTTAAAGTAGGCTTCACGCCCAGCATGGAGCCCAATGCCCTGGGCTTGAAATCACGACCGGGAGATCACCGTGAGATCAAGACCTGAGCTGAAATCAGGAGTCAGACTCTTAACTGGCTGAGCCACCCAGGCACCCCACAGTCCCCAGTTTCTAATAGAACTTTCTAGATCGGTTGTTCTCAACCCTGGCTACACACTGGCACCCTCTAGGAAGCTTTAAAAACAAAACAAAAAACACCAAAAAAACAAAAAATCCAACATCCGGGTCACAGCCCAGGGTAGAATGTGAATTTCTGGGGGGTGGGAATAAAATATGAATACCACCATTCTGGATCTTTTTCTAGGGCCACTGAAGCATATATATCTTATACTTATGCATCCGTCAAACATTTATTGAATATCCACTGTGTGCCAAGCACTGTTCAAGGCACTGGGGACCCAACAGTGAAAAAGCAGATAAAAGCCCCTACCCTCAGATTGTTTATGTTGGGCAAAAGGGAGTTTCCCTTTATTACTATATGTATACCCCCTTCTTTAGCAATAAGGCTCACTTCTTCAGGAGAGAGCTACTTCTCCCCTGTGGCTCTCAGTCCGCTAGTGGGGTGGGCACAAGACCCATCCTGGACCAATGAGGACCCTGGACAAGAGGCTCTCTTTTCCCTCCATGGTTGCTGAACTGGGAGAACCAAAGTTTGGAACTACTGGGGGCTGCCTTATCATCCTGAGGGGAGTAAGAGAAAGAAAGAGAGCGAGAATGAGATTCCTTCAGAGTAAAGACAACATAGAGCCAAGCAAAGGAAAAAGACCCCTGACACCACCATTTGGGCACCTGGATCCAGCTATAACTGAACCCAACCGTGGGATTTCAATTATGTGAGATTATACATTCTCGTTTTGGCTTAAGCCACCTTAGTTGACTGTCTCACAATCAAAACACCCCCAAGGAAATAGCTGGAAAGAACTGTAGTCGGAAATGATATATAGGATGGCCTCACATTGATATTTTCTTCCTTCTTCCCTCCACCCCACTCTTTGACAAAATATTGGGCAGGCTTGAGTGGGGGAGGTGCCAGGAGGGCCAAGAGATGGATTACATTACAGGGGACTGAGAAAACACATAAATATGTAGTATTTTGTGGGATCCAGATTTCTCACTGTCACACACACAGAAAGAGTCACAAATTTGCATGAGGAAAAAGTTATAATGAACTCTGTGATGCTGAGACAGAACTTGGCATACTGGTGTGAACTCACAGTTTTCAGTATGTAGGGATATTTACAGAAATCAACATAGATATAAACGTGTGTATACAGGGGTGCCTGGCTAGCTCAGTCGAGAAGCATGTGGCTCTTGATCTCAGGGTCGTGAGTTCGAGCCCCACATTGGGTACAGAGATGACTTAAGAAAAAAACGTGTGTGTCTACATGCGTGAATACACGTCTATACGTATGTGTATATATTCACTTGTGTGTATGTATATGCAGCTGTTTGCTGAGAGGTTCTAATACCACTGAGCACACCTAACAGCCAGATCTTAGACTCTAAGCACCATTCCGCTAAAAAGAACCAGGGCTCCTTGGAAAAAAAATGGGTGAATCTGTGTACCGTATTTCATCAAATATAAGCCTCCATCCATTGCAAAACGCTGTTATTTTATATACTATCACGAAAGAAAAACTCCTATCAATTAACCTCTGACAGGTTGATTGTAGGCCACACCCCCAACTTCAGAAATGCTAAAGTGTGAGAAATAGACGTGTCTTAGGTTTGGTAAGATAGGATATTTGCAGACATCTCTCTCTCTCACACACACACACACACACAGTAACCACAGTTCCTGTTTTCTGAGGACAGGGTAAGCCTCGGGCACCTCATTTTGTATTTCATTTTCACCCATGTTGACCCTTCTCTACGGGGCCCATTCTCTGATTTTCCTAACAAGAAAACCTTTTGGTGGCCCGGGAAGCCAGGCATGGTCTCCCCACCCGGACATGACACCCCCAGCCCCAACAGCCTTCATTCCATCCCCTGCACCTTTCATGCTCCAACGTCCCACCAGGCCTTTGCACAAGCTGTTCTCTCCTCAGGATACCACTTATCCTTCAGAGCTCAATCACCACCACATCCAGGGAGGCCTCCCTGACATCACAGACCAGATTAAGCCTTAGGGGATACTTACCACCCCTACAAATCCAACTGGACATTCATCATGGTTGCTCAGTTGAATGTCTGTGCTCCCCCTTAGACTGTGAGAACAGGAGTTGGCTGTGCTTTTCTCTTGAAAGTATCCCCAAAACCTGGCCCTTAGTAGGTGCTCAATAAAATTTAAGTCCCCTGAATTGAATGAATGCATTTTCCTAACAGAGCACTGAGCCTGGGAGGGAAAGCAACTTGCTCAAGGTCACACAGCCAGTCTGAGGTGAGCCTGGCTCCAGCCAAGGTCAGTGGCCAGGCCTTTATCCCCTGCCGGAGTTGCCCCCCTCCCCAGGCCAGTCACTCACCCTCTTCTCATGGTTGGGAACGATACAGCGGACGAAGCTGGGGTTGGTGTTGCTGAGTGTGGCCATGAGGCGGCTCAGGGACTCCTTGTAGAGCTGTCCCACCGTTCGGAACATGCCCCGGCGGGGGCGGCCACCCGGTGGGCCATCCCCAAGGCTGCTCACCTGCTCCAGCCCCACGATGCCCTCCACTGTGGGAAGAGGAAACAGATGCAGAGAAAGAAGGGGGTCGGGGGTCAGTTGTAGGTGGACTGGTTAAACTTGGTTAAAGTTCAAGGGTCTTATCATTTCTAGAACCTGTCACTTTACATATGAAACACCGGTAAGTAGGTGTTATCAGCCCCACTGGACTGATGTGTCAACTCAGAAAGGAAGCTCAGAGAGGGTGGAAGACTACGCCTAAGGCCACACAGCTTAGAAATGCAGATCTACGATTTGAACCCAGGCAGGGTGAGTCCTCTGGAACCCTGGCCTCTGACCTCTCGTCTTCTCCAGGATGCAAACTGCATCTCCATGTTCCTTATCCACAGGTGCTGATAACAACAGCACCCACTTACCTAGCACTTCCTCTCTGCCAGGCGCCACTCATTTATAAGCCTAGAAGAATTGTTCCCATTTTACAGGCACCGAGAGGGTGCCAGGGATCATGAACGCAGCACGGTGGCATTTTTAGGAACTTAAAACAATATCCCACTAAAAAATGTAATAAAGCCTGGCTTTTATGTGCAGTGTTTAAAAGAAGACAGACAGGGGATGCCTGGGTGGCTCAGTCAGTTAACCGTCTGCTTTCGGCTCAGGTCATGATCCCAGCGTCCTGGGATCGAGTCCCACGTCGGGCTCCCTGCTCGGCGGGGAGCCTGCTTCTCCCTCTGCCTGCAGCTCCCCCTGCTTGTGCTCTTGCTCTCTCTCTCTCTGACAAATAAACAAAATCTTAAAAAAAAAAAAAAAAAAAGAAGAAGAAGACAGATGCTTCCACTGAACTATTTTTCCAGTAAGGCCTGATCTTGTCATTTGATGGTGTCACTTCAGCTACTGAGAAATACCTACTCCTTTACCTTGAATTCTGTCTAAATCCTGCCAGGTTTCTGCAGCTGGGGCAGACTCTGACGTACTGCAGCCCTCAGCAGGGAGGGTCATTGGGGTCAGCCAGATAATCCTCACTTCCAGGCAGGGCCTGGTGTGCAGGGGGGGCTCACGTACAGCCTCTTCCTCCCCAGGTTCAATGCTCCCTCTCACCGCCAGACTCCCGGCTATTATCAAAAGGATAATTAAGTTCTTAAGCCCCGAGAAGAGCAGAGGCTCTGGGGCCCGATGTCCTGGGTTCAAATCTCAGCTCTGTCCCTTACTGGCTGTGTGATCTCAGGTAGGTGACGTAACCTCTCTGGGCTTCAATGTCCTCCTCTGTATAATGGGGATAGTAGTACTAACACCTGCCTCACTGGGTTGTTTGGAGGATTCTAGGGGTTAGGAATCGTAAATGGGCTTTGCACATAGTAAGTGCTCAGTAAACACCAGCTAGTATTATTGCAATTGCTTTCCTTTTACATACAGTTTAGTTAGAAGGGTGTGCTGCTACGGAGAGTGTGGGAACTGCTGAGGGAGGCGCCAAAGAAGGGGAAGAAGGGCAAGAGTCCTCCATGTGGAGGAGAGGGGACAGACGTTCGAAGTCAGGTACCCGGTCTGACAGGCCCACCCGCCTCGGCCGGCAAATCTCACCAGTCGATGCACAGCAACACCCACCCCCTGACGGAGAAATAGCAGAGCCTCGCCTCCCTGAAGATCCTGGGGGCGACGGTGGGAAGGAGCCAAGGAAAGAGAATTGCTGGAAACCCCCATGTTCTTGGGGGGTGGGGAGAGGACAGATGAGGGGAAGGGCAGAGACATGGAGGTGGGAGATGCAAAGGGAACAGCAAGAGAAGGGAGGAGAGAAGGTGGCAGAAAAAAAAGAGAACATTATTAGTCAACAGCACAAGGCAAAGCGGGAGGGAAAACTTCCGTGTTGGCTGTGAACTTCTAAAGCCAGGGGGACTGTCCCGTTCACCTCTGTGTCTACCCACTGAGGGCATCAAAGTTGACTGAAAGGATGAATGTCCTTTGTGAGAATTTAATGCCAAGGGGAAAAAAAGTCTGTCTCCCTAGAGGTGGAATCTATCTGTTTGATTAGGTATCCCTTTTTGCCCTGGCTGCCAGGAAGCTCGAGGACTGACTCGATACTCCTACCCAGTTTGTTGCATTTGCCTCTCTGAGGAGAGGTTGTCTCATCTGCCTTTCCCCCTGGGCTACCGGGATGCTGGGCACCCGACTCTGGGCTCAGGGCAGCTGTCATAGAGACTGATGCACAAACAGCCACCTTCCCCATCCCTCCCTGTGACTTGCAGCTCCTTGAATTTGGGCTGCTGTGACTTGCTTTGCTCAGGAGAATCGTGGAGGAAGTAACACTGTGCCAAGTTCGAGTCCAGGACTCAACAGGCTTCCCACTTCCACTTTGCTCTTGGAACCCCTGGGGGACTGGGCACCTATGAGATGGGGCATGTGAGGGATCATGGTTGGGGGGGGTGTGATGTGTCCTTGAAGGGGACACAGATTTTGAAGAAGTGTGTGTTGGGGTGGGGGGATTTTCAGGCTGAGGAGATGAGTCTCATAGCAGAATCTGATTCTGTTACTGGACATTGAACACTGCTTGTCAGTCCCTCGTGTATAAACCATGCAAGACACAAACATCAAATCTCTCTGTCTAAAATCAGCTCACCAGCATCAAGGCACCTCGTGCCCTTTTGTTCCATGAGTTCATCTGGGAACCATGCATCTTGCTTATTTTTTCTCTTGTCTCATTGCATGGGCTGGGACTCACAACTACGCTTTTCACTTCAAGAAAAAGGCTAAGGCAAACTGACAGATTCTGGAAGCCTTGAATCGGGAGAAACCAAGATGCTGGTTCCACCGGTTGTTAAAATCATCTCTTCTCTAAGGATGGGGAGGGGCAGATAAAGCTTGGAAAGCTCCGGGGTTCACTCCAAAGACATTCAGCCTTTCTGCCCATGCCTCCCAGAAATGCCATTCCAAAAAGACTGATGGCCAAATCCACATGGGCCTTGTTGGAGCAGGAAAGCTCTCCCAAATAACATGGAGATCTATTATTCCTTTCTTCTTCCCTGGGGGCCCTGACAGGAACTTTGTGAGAGCCAAGAAAGCAGAGCCCCAAAGCCGACTAATCTTTAAGACACCACACTGCTGAGTTCTCTTGTGATTAATTCTTTTTCAGTCAAATCTCTTGGTTTTCTCTTTTTTAGGGATCATATGCCATCTACAATGAATAACTTTCTCTCTTCCTTTATAATATTCATATAGTTATTTCTTTTTCCAGTCTGATTGCAGAGACTAGTATTGCTAAAACCATGTTGCCCAGCAGTGGTGACCATGGGCATCCTCATCTTGTTTCTGATTAAGGAGTGTGTTTTGTCATTGAGCATGATGCGGGCTTAAGATAACAATCAACCAACCAATCAGTCAGTCACTGATTGGAAACACTACCCGGAGACCGTCTGGCCTGCCTGCATCAGTTCCATGTCTGAGCAGACAACTCACATTCAGAACTTAGCCTCTAGAACAAAGGTGTGGGCTGGGAAAAGAGATGCACAGAGTTCCAGGGACAGGGAAGCTGGGGAAGCTGGCCCTCACCGTCTTTCCAGATCTCTGCCGTTAGCTTGTCTGTGCTCAGGTGAAGCAGGGCTGCGACACTGTCATTCAGAGGGTCCATGTTTTTCATCAGCCACTCATTGGCCTTGTAGTCGACCTGGGTGCAGTCAGGCAGAGGAGGTGGTGAGTTTGCAGCTTCACCAGTTCTCCCAATTTCCCAAGGAACCTCCCAGAAGCTCTGGGACTGCCAACTCCAGGGCTCATCATGGATGAGAGAGCATCGGTGCCACCTTGTGTCCGTTCGCAGAACTGCACCCTCCACCAGCAGGGTCCCTCTCCCTCTACTTCCCTTATCTGTCCTCTGACCACCCAGAGGACCGCATCCACCCTCACTTTTTCCTTATCCATTCTATTCCAGCCACACTGGGCTCCTCACTGTTCCTCAAACACACAAGCTCATTTCTACCTCAGGTTTACCCCTGCCATTCCCACCGCTTGTGATTCTCTCACCACGGATTTTCACACGGCTGGCTCCTTCTAAGTATTCAGGGCTTTGCTTCGAGGCTCCCAGAGTCACAGTCTTGACCAGCACAATCCCCCACACATGTGCCCCCCACCAGACAGTGGCTCCCTGAGGCAAGGGCTCGGATCTGACTCACAGCACAGGGCTGGGCCCATGGGAGGTCTTAGACAATGTGTGGAAGAGGCAGTGAGGGCTAGACACAGAGCACAGAGGTCTCCTGCCTCCCAGCCTCTGTATGCTGTTCCTTCCGCCTGGACAGCCCTTCCCATCCTTCACCTATCCTTTACTGGCTGTTACTCAACATTTGGGCCAGGGATTGGGAAACAATGGTCCACAGGCCAAATCCCACCTTTTTGTAAATAAAGTCTTATCGGAATACAGCCTTCATTTATATAATCATTTATATATTCCCCGGCGTGTCTTTCACACTACAACGGCAGAAGCGAGTAGCTATGGCCAGAGACTGGCTGAAACTATGTACAGAAGATGTTTGCTGACCCTTGATTTAAGTTCCAGATCAAGCATGATTCTCGTCTGAAACCTCCCCTGACATTCCTCCTCCGGGCTTTGACACTACCCCCACTGAAGCATCTAGCAGCCATCTATCCTCATGGTCTGTATTTGTCCCTCTCCCAGATCAGGAACTTTGTGAGGACAGAAACCACGTCCGGCGTGGGGCCCCAGCTTTGCTCAGCACAGGGCTGAGCACACAAAAGGCACATCTTTGCCGAATGAGGGAATAAAATGCACATAATTCTCCTCACGGCGAACTCCTATCCACCCCTCCAAGCCTACTGGAAATACTCCCTCCTTGAGGAAGCTTTTGCTGACTTCATCAGACAGAGTCCTCAGTCCTCCTTGGGCTTCCCCGGCCCCTGTCAGTGTCTCGTTCCAGGGGACATTTGGGGGGGGGGCCCTGTGTTCCCTCTGCACTCTCCCTGCATCTGCAGCCAAGTGGTCCCCACCCCCGCCCACGGGCCCCAGGGCTGGCCCAGCCACCTACCTTGCCTGCATAGTGCAGGACACTGAAGTCAGCCTGGTCCCGCAGGTTCCTTGGCCGCTGGAACTTGGGGTGGCCTCCTTGTTCCTGGGCCACCTTCTCTACAAAGGACTTGTCCGTGGCCTTTGGGAACCAGCACTCCTCGTCCAGCAGGGCCAGGAGCCCAGGGGGGTTAGCCTAACCACCAACAGGAGGGGAAGAGTACGTCAGATCCCCACACACTGGACTCTTAGGCTGCTGCTAACTTGTAGCTCTTGTAAGAGGCACATGGACATACAACAGAACACAGTTCCGGCTGTTGATGAGAGCTTTGGCTCAAACCAGGTCCCGCGGCAGGCACATCCGGGGCCTACGCATCTATAAAGCAGACGCTGTCATGAACTGATTTAGAGGCCGGAGGCCCAGCAGGGTAGGAGCTGGACTGAGGTCTCGGATCTCGTGGCTGGT